>NW_028227264.1:27557500-27712500 GCF_978045245.1 Mus caroli
CAGGCTTGAGGTGGCAGCTTCAAGGTTGAGAGAGCAATTGTAATCACTGAGGATTCCTGAAAATGTTTGAGGGGTAGGAATTCCTTTAGATGCAACAGTTCTCCTCAAGCAGGTGAGCAAAGTGTAGTACCTAATCCATTTGAACTAGCTCACAACACACACTGGTGGTTATTGTTTAGAAAGTGGATTTCACATAAAAATAAAACAAAAGAAATTGAATAAACCTAGCAACAATGAATATAGTGCTCACATGAGCACAAAGACAAGAATGGCCCTGAGCTTGTGAAAATTTCAGTGTTTTTACCTTTTTGTACACTTTGTTGTAGAACACTTTATCACAGCTGCATGAGCCTGCAGTAAAGAGTTCAGAACAATGAAGGCAATGGAAATCATATTCCATCATCTGGTCTTTCACTTTAAGATTCAGAAATACATCGTTGCCAGTATTAGGAGATGATCGGACTTGGAGAACTCAGCTCATGTTAATTTTAATATACATAATGTTGAAGTGGGTATCAAAATGTCTATTTATTCCTTCCTCAAAAGAAAATATACTGGCAACTCTGATTATCTGGATTAGGTCTGAGTTGTTCTACCTCTGTTGAACACCAACTGAAGGCTTGGATTTTCTATTATCTAATACTATCACATAGTGTCCATGATTCAATAGTAATACTGAAAGCATGACTTCTAGAGCCAACTGCTGAGCTTTCCTAATTCTTCCATGCATGACTCTGGAGAATTTCATGTTGTTTTCCTTTAGTTTTCATGATTGTTTGTTATTGTTTTGTTTTTTTTGTTGTTGTTATTTTTTACACAGTCCAAAATAGTTAATTCTAAGTAATAAACCAAAAATTCTGGCTGTATGTTTTAAAAAAAATATTAGGGGGACAAAGCTGATAGACCTCAATATGACTGATATATTTCTGGGTAGTTTTGTCTTGGGAGAAAATACAAGGTTGTGTCAATACAGACATTAGTGAGCTGAGAATGCAGATAGATGGCCTACTTGGTCACACACATACTCATGAGATTGAGCTTGCAAAAAGGAGCCATGCTTTTTTTAAAACTACACTGAACTATAGATTCCAGAATATAGTTTCTCATTTTATAACTATAAAATTCAAAAAAGTTATACAAAAATGAAAATCCACTTCCTCTTTGAAAGTGCCAACATTTTTTCACTGGAAAATTACAAAGGAAAAGATACCATCAAAGAACCACTAAATATGGCCTCTTCATTCTCCCAATTATGACAAAACTATTTTTCTTTTAACTTTTTGTTCTCAAAACATTTTGTTCAGATTGTTAAAGAGGTTATAGTTTCTTGCCCTTTGAATCAAATGGCAAATGATCTGCCCCATGACATGAAAAAGAACAGATCCTTTAGTAAACCGTATATATTTTGACTTTGGGTTATAAGCCCTATCACTTAAAAAATGAAATATGTCTCTAGTTAGAGTGTATTATTTTCAAGATATAATTTTCCTTCACACAAACTTTCTGAAGCTGTTAGCTAAGAGACAAAAATTTTATAACCAATGTTTTTGCCCCACTGTGTATTTCAAATTTTATGAAATCTCATATTCTCTCAGACATAAAAGTTTAAGGTCAAAATTCTTATCACTCTTTTCTGGAAAGACGAGGCTGAGTAACTATTTTCATCCATTCATTCACCCACCTATTCATCTACCCACTTACCCACACACCCATTTGCCTACCTACCTACCTACCTACCTACCTACCTACCTACCTACCTACCGTCCCACTCACACACCCACCCACCTACCCTCCCATTTACTAACCCACTCACCCTCACACTTAATTGTTCATTGTCCAGGGGCTTTAATTGTATTAATTAATACAATACACCATGAACAAGGTTTACCTAAATTAACGTAGCTAGTGACAGTCATGTCACTTTATGTCCAGAGGCAGTTCTTTCTAGTCAATTCACCAAGCTAAAAGGATTATCTTTATTCAAATGTAAACCACAAGTTTAACCAGTGAATTACAGAAAGCACAAAAGTCTTGCTTTTAAGAGAATATTCTCACAAAACCACATGTAAACGATTTGCCATGTCCCATACATTCATTTTACTCTCCCGCTGGCCAACACCACAATCCTTCAGATTAGAAAATTTGGCTGCACTACAGAATACACACTGGATATTCAACAACACTCGAGGCTCCATTAAGGTCATTATTCATGTGCATTTCTTTTCCTCCCACAGGGACAGGCATATCAATTTTTCTATATGTTTTGAAGAGCTTAGCCACATGATTTTAATCATTTCTCCCAGGTGGCTGTTAGAACTTGCATGGTGGCCTTATATATTATCTGACCAAGAACAAGTTCCAGGGTGGTTTGATAAATGAGCAGGAGACCAAAATTAGAGAACTGAAAGTCTCCTCCCTAAGGAACAAGAGTTTCACCATAGATCGCATAGGGATCTTAGGAATCTGAATATAGAAAAACAACATAACTTAAATTTTGAGCTGGACCAGAACCTGAGGTCATCAAATATTTTAAAACTATTTTACAAAAGTTCTGGTTTAGGTAAAAGCTGATCACCATTTTTCTTACTATTTTGCCTTTCAATTTTTAAATCTAATATCTTAATGGAAATCTAATTCTTTAGACTAATTGTTTATAGTTAATTCATCAGAGTCTATTTACAGTCATAGTTCCCAACTGGTTTTAAAATAATTTTATAAAACTTAGAATGAAAACACATGCACACACACACACACACACACACACACACACACCAGGAAAGTACACAACATTGGAAAATTCAGGACAGATCTTGAAAACCACAGGATCGGTGAATCTAAACTTGTGTGATGCTTTTCTTCCATTCAGGAAAGTTCCCCACGTTCCCCACATATCATTGAACGGTGTAACCACACCAACCACAAGGTTAACCAGCTTTACTTGTACTTTTTAATTGACTTCAACCCCAAACATTTTCACAATGTAGATTAAATTGAACTTCTCTAAAATGTTGTAATCAAATTGCATTCTTCTTCACTATCATGGGAGCCAGTTTCATTTATCTCTCCTTAGACTCAAGACATTTTTCTTTTCCTTGTCTTATGAACAATAGAATTATGAACTAAGCTATGCACTGGGGAGATTTATTCTTATGATTTCAAATCTGTTTCTTACCATATATTTTATTTATGTGTGATGTGTGGTGTGTGTATGTGAAAGAGGGAGATCAGCTTGTCCTGAAGACTTTTCATCATCAAATAAATATTCAGCTCCTACTTTAAGTACTTAGCAATGAAACCACGAATGCAGCAAATACATACAAATTGTATACATTGTGTAGTTTTCTGTCTGGAAATTAAACAAAATAGAGTAGGTCAGAATTAATACTTTGGTGACTTCATAATATTTTACATCCCTCTAAGTTCATGCAAGACATTGTTATTCAATTGGGAAGTCTTTGTAGAACCTGTTTATTATCTCAAGGCTGTGCTTCTGAAAGCTGCCACCAAACTACAGGAGTTGGCACTGCATATACAGCTTCCATTCTATTCTTGCGCTGTACGTAATTATGCTGTGTGTTCTCCAGCTCCCTCTGTGTGTTGCATGAATCAATGATAGTGATGCATAGGAAATCATTTACGCTCTGGGACAGTTTACTTTATGTCTCGGTGATCTTTCTTTCTGATGACTATGCTTATGACTACAGTTGTTTTCTTTGCAATCAAGAAACTAAAAATATTCTAAAAATGAAAGTTTTAACCTGTCCGGTTCCCCCAAGTATTAAAGCTAAAGACAAGTATAATGTATAGGAAAGTTTAAGATATTAAGAGGCAGGAAACAAGGACCACTTGTTACTCTATCTTAGATGAAATATTTATTCATTTATTACCCACGTAGAGTCAGCACTATTTTTCACATACCCTTCAAAGGCTGTAGTTTACTTATATGACAAGTTATAGTAACTTCTTTTCAAGTTAGGATGTATTAAGGATAAGAACTATGACAGTAATCCTAAGCCTTGGTCATTTTGGGAGAGAGTGCTTATTTGTTTTACACTGTTGTAGAGCCAGTAAATTAAATCAAACAGCTCATTTATTTTCATTATACTCTCAGGCATGTTTTTTAGAAATTACCCAAGAGGATAGTCTGACTTTACAGAATCATGTTCCTACTTTTTCTTCTTCATTCTGTCTCTCAATTCTTCCATATGTACTTGTTTCTCTTCATTTGACCTAATCTTGATAAAATTTTGGGAACACCAAGTCCTCTCCATTTACCCCTCTTTTTAAATTTTATTTATTTATTTATTTATCCTCCAACTTCTAAAGCATCTATCACGTTTATTCTTTGATTTAACATATCTTCTGAGCATGTTAGATGTACACAAGGTTACTATATGTGCTCCAGGTGGCCAAGTCTGAATAAAACAAGCCACCAAAATTATACATGGAAAATTACAGTGAATTAATTAGGAAATAACACCCTCATTAAAGACAATATCACATTGAAATTACAGTCTACAATTAATGTAATATGGTATTTTATAATATATGAAATACAATAGAAAACTAGGTATGTATTTTCTAAAAGAAAGAAATTTGTTAAATAAAATAAAGAACAAAATGTTGAACTTTCAAAATTTAAGAAGAAAATACAGATTTAAAAATCACAGTTTATGAGTTAGTGTGAAGAAGTTACTATGCCCTCAACCTACTTTATTTCTACTTTATAATTCTATCTTGGCACTAAGAATACAGACATTAACTTCCTGTAGTTCTCAAGATGCAAGTTAGTGAGGCTGCAGGAAAATAAAAGGACAGATCTGAACTGCTGTAGTTGATTTTTCTTCTTTCTCCTATAATTTGCATTATGTGGGCTCTAAGTTTCTTCCTAACATGAACATATGCATTGCTCGCATCTCATCACTTTTGGTAAGATGTTTGTTTCTTTGTTTGCTTATTTGTTTTGGTTCAATAAGGCTCCAGGAAGCCCATGTTGGCCTTGAACTTGCTAAGCAGTTAAGGGTAGTCTTGAACTCCTGATCCTACAATATTCAGTTTTCAAGAATGAATATGAATATTGGCTTCACTTTATATCCACTAGAAAAGCTAAAAAGCATATTATTATTATGCTAGAAAGTTATAATGCACTCTATCAAAGACATTATTTTAACTCTCAAAGTAATAAAAACTTGTTTTTTATGGATAAAGGAAAAGATAAAAACTTTATAAAGGAAGAAATACAAATAAACAGATTTTTGTTAAACATTAAAATAATAATATATTGTTGTATTATAATATAAATATAATACATAAGTAATATAAATATAATATAATAAAATTCAAGTATACCACTGGGTACTTCTCAGTTCTTACCTTTATTTAAAACACTACTCATACAAAACAAAATAAATAAATAAAAATAAAACAAAACACTAATCCTAAACAAACCCAAATCCTAAGCATAGAAACCAAAGTCTAGCAAGCAAGGTTATTTCTGTTCTGGTTTAATGACTGTGCTTGGTGCTGGACTCTGTTACTTTTCCAATCCATGGCTTTTCCTGGGTCTTGCCCACTTGCATCACCTTTGAGCAGTTTATCTAAATGGAAAGTGCCCATCCTCACACAAGCATTTGCTAGAGGGTCGAAAGTCTTGCATACTCTAGGCAACAAGATTGATCAGGTCTTTAACTGTTATGATAAATTCAGACACATAGGAATTTAGAGCCACGGGAAGCAGCTACAGAGATACATTCCAGAACTCCAGCAGGTCTCACTTAGAAGAGTTGAATAAGCTGTGGTCTGGCTAACTTACCCTCTCTAGGAAGGAGGATTTAGAGAAAGACAAAAGGAGTATAGAAAACTGCTTTTGGCATTATAAATAATGATCGGATAGATATGACTGAAATTTTTCTCACTTAATCAAACACAAAAGTTACTGTAAGAAACGACTTTATCACATGATCATCAGCAGATTTTTAAATTAGTTGAATCCATTTTATCCCTAACAAAACATGTTATGATTTTTCACTGGTCCTCATCCCCGGCTATCCTTGAAAAAGTTTAGAATTCTGTCATTCTAGAGAATACAAAATGATAAAAAAAAAAAAAAGTTCAGTTAATTTACATTTTCACTACCAATTATTATTTTAAGATTTATCAAAGTCTATGCTTATCTGTGTTTCTTTCTTTATGGAGTTTTTGTTTTTTCTTTTATCCATAAAAGCAATTCTTTATTATTTAGAGGTTTAAAATAATGTTTTTGGCAGTGTGCTTTGCAACTTTCTAGAATAATAATGTTCTTTTTAGCTTTTCTAGTAGATGTAAAGTAAAGCCAATATCAAAATCAAATCAAATGGGCTTGGCTTGTTTTTTTTTTAAATATGTTACTTAAAAGAAGTTGTCATTTGGCAGGCAGTGGTGGCACATGCCTTTAATCCCAGTACTTAGGAGGCAGAGGCAGGTGGATTTCTGAGTTCAAGGCCAGCCTGGTCTACAGAGTGAGTTCCAGGAAAGCTAGGGCTACACAGAGAAACCCTGTCTCGAAAAAAAAAAAAAAAAAAAACACACAAAACACAAAACACAAAAAAAAAAAACCAAAAAAACAAAAAACAAAAAACAAAACAAAACAAAATCAAAACAACAAAAAAGAAGTTGTCATTCATGATGTTATGGGTAGACATATTCATAATTTCCTTACTATTTTAAAGCATGGCATCTTATCCCACCAAAATGGAACATACTGACCCGAGATAGTATTCCATGTCATGTTTTCTATATATGGCAAATTATCCTATTAGACACAGGTGTTTAATGATTTATTTGTTTTCTCTGTCACTTGCTATGTTGACTCTGACATATTTATTAACCTGTGTTTCCAAACTTTCCATTGTGTCAAATTTGTCATTTTTAGCCATCTACTAAGTCATGATAGTAAATAATATTTGGTAGTAGAGTTTCCCCTGTATGACTTTTCCTTTTCCTTTATATTTCACCATTTCCAGGTAGTTGAGTTTCTTCAGTTTTAAAACTAATCATGCTCTCAAAGAATTCAATTGGAATTTTTGTTATAACTACATTTATATGTATCAGTCTAGAGAAAACTGATATTTTTATTATAACTACATTGACATCATGTATCAGTTTGAAGAAAACTAATACTTTTATTAATATATTTATTTATTCACTTTACATCCAGATCATAGCCCCCTCCCTCCTTTCTTCCTATTCTCATCCTTACAGATCCTTCCTCTATTGCCCCCTCACCTTGGGTGACACCTCATTCTGGGGCTTTATTATTCTGTTCATCTAACCCTGGTAATTTTCATTTTTAATGAAAAAATGCATAATTAAATAGTTGACTATACTAAACATGTTCTCTGGGGGTGGTTAGAGGGAATTTCAATGTATAATATGAATTTGTACTTATACTAATTCCCATCTGTTTAGAACTTTCTTTAAAATATTTACTTATGTGTGTGAATGTGTGTATGATATATGTATGCATGCATGTATATATGAAGTCTCTCTCTCTCTCTCTCTCTCTCTCTCTGTGTGTGTGTGTGTGTATTTATGTGTATCAGAGGTATGCAAATTCCATGGTACATCGATTTGGATATCAAATCAGGAAACTTGTGTTTACCCGTAAGCCCTCTTGGAAGTCTTCAAATTATTCTTTCTAAAATTAGCCAGAAATGTTCCATTTTTGAATTTAGGACCTAGTAGTAAAAGACAGTAAAAAAACACAAAAGGTTAATAAACGTGGGCAAGCACTGAAATAAAATATTTGTAGGAATGAATGGAATATTCTAGAACATAGAATTCCTTAACTTTACCTTTCAAATTAATACAATGTTTTCTTTGACAGCATGATACAGATGACTGGCTAAAAGATAATTTTAAAATATCGAGGCATGTTTGTTTTCCTGCTAAATTTATTGTTGTAAGACAGCTTTCCAAAACAAGTGAGAACACTGGTGAGCAATGCCTGAGCATCAGTGCTGTGATGCTGATGACAGGAGTGATCTTGGGGCTGCCGCCAGCACTGCACATCACTTGGGAAACAGAAAAACTGCATCTCATTTACAAATTGGCAGATGACCTCATATTTCATGACACTGTGCTTTAAATCCATCATTAAATGAACAGTTCACTTGGGACAGTCAGCAACTCTAAAACTACCTACTTGGGCAATGCCTTTCCCATGTTCATGAGGAACACAAAGAAATGCCTAACTTGAAAATGACTTGGTACACTTTTATATTAGATAGCAGGAAATGGAGATTCCTAATCAGGAATGGCATCTCCTTATTTAACGAATATTTGATGAATACATGAACAAGAACCAGAGAGATACATCTGGAGCTCCTAGTGAATGGATGATATTCTCTCTACCCTGACTGAAGAAAAGCAGGAGTGAGACACGCTTCAGACTTGAAAGTGGAATACGATCACTCTATGATCCACTGCAAGCCATGGGTTTGTTACCCTTCAAAAAGCCATGTGGACAGCAATACAGAGTGAAGGATATTAAATAAATTCTCACCGCTCATCCTTCTATGTTAACACCCTTGCAGTTAAAACTATAATGTGGCTGGTTTTTAACCAGTGGGATGAGAGTATCACTTCAAGTTTGAAACAATGAAAATTCCACTAGCAGTGTTAGTAACTTGTCTCTTCCCCCTTTCCAAGCCACCAAGCATGCTTCACATTTCATCTGTTATTGATGCACAGTGCTCCAGCCTCTGTTCTCCCAGGTACTGAATGGAGCAATGCAGACTGGAGTCTATGATAGTAGAGTGTATAATAAGGCACTGAGATTTATGAATGATCTGCCATAATAGCAAGATCTACTTTTTTAGTTAATCTGGGGCAACCAAAGATCCAATATTATATTTTATTAAATACAAGGTCAATGATTTTATAATATATGGAGTGATAAAATGAAATTTTATTCTTATTTTGTGAAAAAGGTATATTTCTGAAGATGTGGGAAAAGATGAATTCTAATGTATAAGCATTATTTCTCCACTCAAAGCCATTACTTCAGCATTAGTAAGGTAAAATAAACAACTACAATTTATAAATTATTGATTCATTGAAGCAAAATGATGCAAATAAAAATGTCCATGAGCAAGGCACGGAGAAGTTTTAAGTGACTTTGAGTGTTGGTAGTGATGGGTTAAACTAGCAGAAGCTGTTTATCTGTGCTACTTTGGACTCTGCCTTGATGGTTCCCATTCCTTTCATCCCTGTGGCCTCCTCCCAAATGTCTGTGGTTGTAACCTTCTCCCGACTCTCCCTCAGTGCTATTCCTTTCAATGCATTACCTCCGAAATTTATATGCCGAACTCTAATCACCTCATAATGGTACTAGGAACTGGTCCCTTTTAAAGGTAATTAGTTCAGGAAGGTCAAGTTCTAATCAAAGAGACTGGCATCCTTATTAAAGAAGTCCAAGAGCTGTCCTATCCCTTTAACTATGTGAGGACACATTTAGAATGTGCCATCTATGACCTAGAGATCAGCTCAGAATTCACTGACCCTGTTAGTATTCAGTGGTTCTTCACTGTAACGAAAGAAAGATGCATCCTAGCATATAAATGAGTTCATGATTAGAACAATACCCATTTGAATGTCTCTAAGAATGTAACTGTAAGTTATGTATACTATTATTTCATTGTGTAATGTGTTTTATGACTATTCTATCTTGAAATAACAAGTCATGTTAGCCAGTAACATCATCATTGCTATTCTGAAACTGTTTCTTAACATCCCCATTCCCCTTGATGGGCATCACACACATTACATTCTGAGAACTGTTAAATTCTGTGATACCTTAAGTCAGCCTGTGGGTTTGGCACACACTCTGTCCACTGCCTTACTCATTGCTTGCCTTAAAATTTCAGACATCATTTAAACTTTACCCCATTCACCTGCTGATCTCTATCATGGCATTGTGGTGATTTCTTTCATTGGAAATTTGAGTGTCTAAAATCATTTGTTCATTTAATTATGGTTTTACATATTATATTTCTCATCTTGTCCAGCAGAGGAAGGCTTTTGAAACAAGAAGTTGCTCTTTGAACTGTCAGATGCTGTATGGAATGTGCTTCCAGCAAGCCTACAGGGATAGAATCAATAAGTTCACAGATAAGTCACATGTTTCAATTAGTGTAGAAGCTGACAAAACATTTTTGAAAGGATTGAATGCCCTCTCTTCTCCAAAACACACACAGGCTTGTCACCTCAGTGTCTTGACTGTTTTTTGAAGGACTGGGCAAGAAATACTCAAAAGGGGGTCACACAGGGTATCAGAATTTTGGTCCTCCCTTAGGCAAAAGACCCTGATTTCGCTCTGAGATATTTCACATAGTTGACCCTGGCAGATATTTCAATAGTTACTCCTTACAGTATGATACATGAAAAACCACAGTGGAATTATTATATAACCCAGAAGCAAGAAAGAGTACTTTAATAAAAAGTATAGCAGAGTTTGTCATGTTTTAGTTTTAATGATCACTTTACATATACTACATAAGTGATTTTTCTAGATAAAATGAACACTTTCAAGTAAAAGCAAAGCTTACTTTAGATAAAAATACTGGGTTTTCAAGGGTATCAGTTAGTAAAAATGTGGACTCTGAGGTGACATAGAACATCAGACTCCAGCCTGGGCTTTATTGGCTGTCCTATGTCTTCATTCCGGAGCAGTGACTACATTATCACTTCATATACAATTCTGTGATTTGGGGTGAATTGTAGATCAGAGCATTCTATTCCTGTGATTTCAGGTTACATTGTGAAGCTAGTGGAGCTGACTGGTGACCTTGCCCTGAGAGTGTACCAGTTGCCATAGTTTTTAAGTCTGAGAGAAAAGAAGAAATTACTCAACCTCCGCAGGAATTTTGTGACAAGAGAAATCTTTCAAATGGCCACTATCTTCTAAAAAATAAAGATATGAATGCAAAAAACTGAATTGTGAGGATAGATATTTAGACAATCAGGTCAGAGTCAGTCTATAAGAAAATAATTTAATGTCAAAAGTGTATCTGTGTGATAGAATGCATTATGTACTTTGGCACTTTTAAACACAGTTTAAGAATTTAAAATTGTTATTCTGTTCTTGTTCTATCATCTATTTTAGAACATCTTATTGGACTATCACCAAACTTTCATCATACTGATCTTAGGAGACATAACACTAATATTTTACTACTTGACATTTGTTTAATGATTACAAATTACACTATTTGTGCACACAAAAAACATGTAATATAAGTAACTTTAAAGAATTAAAATAGATGAAAATAAGTCAAATGGCAAATTCTATCAATCAATTTATGAAGATATATTAACAACTATAATTAGACATGATAAAATGGAGTTGCCAGTTAATCGTAATATTTATGTTGCTCTCGAATTTTATTTCCTAACAATTAAAATAAAATGTTAGTATTGCTTTCTAAAGATTTAGAGAAAAGCTAAGAAATAGACACATGTAACTTTCTCTTTTTTAGTGAATGCTGTCTCAATATCAACGTGAAAATTTTGCTTTGAGCACACTTTTCTTTAGGGTATATTAGAACATTGTAAGCAATGACCTGAAGAACTCTGTGTCTGTCTCACTGGTGATGACAAGTATGTTAATTGCTTGCAGATAACATCTGTTCTAGTGAAATCAAGATGCAGAGCCTGAGCTGGATCTGGAGTGCAAGCTGCTTTCTAAAGGCCTGTTCAGGAGCCCTGCTGCATGCATTTCACAGACTCTCCAGGCAGCTGGGGAGCTTGTGTGCCTTTTTGAGAAACTTCCAGCAACTGAAATAAAATCTGCCAGGAATCCTGGGTCATTGAAATGTCTCCCTTTGAGCAGTGGACTTACCTTTGAAGCTACAAGATACCCACTGACCATGACGCCTGGGTATGCTCCGGCTAAAGCAAGTTCAGGGTGAGCTGCCAACCTCCTGCATGCAAGAGCAAGCCACCGACTTCCTTCTCTGTTTACAGAACAGGGTGAAAGGCCTCTGCAGAGGGGAGAGCAAGAGCCTGGTCAATATAATGTCAGATAGAAAGGGCCCTTCTTCTCCAAAAGCCACATTTACAATTTTGCATGGTTCATGAATTGCAATTGCTTTCCAGATGTGCCTATGGACTTAGCTAACCATAGCATCATGATGCTCCACTTGCAACCCTTTCCAGACTGCTTATTTGCTTCTTTAAACTATAGAATTATGAAAAATCTAATGGACTGTTTCTAGGAAAGCCAGTTCTACTCTCAATTGGAACATGGAGCACAGATTTCCAGGCCTCCCTGTGCTGTGCAGGATATGGAAGAACTTTAGCCCGACATGTTTCTCTTCAGTATTTGTAGACTAAGCTAACTATGTTGACCAGAGCTGTGAGCATGGCAATCTCCCTAGTTTTGCTGGTAGGTTTTTGATGACAACATTTTGAAAACTTCTTTAAAAAAAAATCTACAGGTTTGAGAACTAAAATAATTTAAGAAAAGCAGATTCAATAAGAACAGATACTAAAGAAAATGTTTTTGCTATAGTGGAAAAGTTAGACAAAACATTTGTTTTCATGTTTCCACCATGGTTGTCATCTAGGTTATCAATACTATTTCAGCAATCTCAGGATAGAAAGTGGTGGAAACACTCCGCTGTGTTTTTTTTTTTTTTTTTTTTTTACACTGTCTCAAACTCAGATAGTGGGTAAAAAGAGCAGCCATCATCTCTGAGTTAGTGCCACTGAGGAAGATTGTTCTGTGAAAGAATCAAGTGAGAGGTTTTGGAGGATGAGTGGTATATTCTCACGACTGGGACACTTACTAGAGAACAATTGGTCCCCTGAGAAATGACCTGAATGGCTTTTGTCAGCAAAGATGGACCTGATGAAGTCAACATTTGTTAGCTCACTTGGATTTTCTACTTCTTAGCCCTCTGTAACAAAAGTAGATATTATTCTTCCAAATCAATCAAGCTTCAAATATTAAGATTTTTAGCAATCAATGGACTCATTAACATTAACTGATTTGACTTTTAATGATCAGTACTTACTTGAACATAGAATTTTGAAACATTTCAAAAGCATGATTCATAGATGCATTTGTATGTCTTAATAAAATAGAAATTATATGTAAGTTTAATTATATGTAAATTTTCACAGGCTTTACATTTTTGCTTCTTGTTAAACTCTTATAATTTCTTATAAAAATCATACATTGTCTATAGTTACCTTTCAAGGAATGTATCTATTTGTATTTTTACAGAGAATTCATAAAGATGCAAACATCAATCAGCCTCGCATTTGGAGACAATGGATCAAGTAGATGAATGTTTCTCAACCTCTGTGTTGCGACCCCTTTGGGGGTGGGGGTCAAGCAACCCTTTCACAGGGGCCATGTATTAGATACATTATATATCGTATATTTACATTATGTTTCATAAAAGGACCAAAATTATACTCATGAAATAGCAATAAAAATTGTTTTCAGGTTCTGGATCACTACAACAGAAAGAACTATACTAAAGAGTCACAGCATTAGGGAGGTAGAGAACCATTGAATTAATTGTTGAAATCCTTTGTGTGTAGAAGGGGTAGAGACAGGTTCTCATGTACTTTAGACTGGTCTCAAAAGTGCTGTGTAGCCAATAGTAACCTAGAACTTATGTTGACATTGCCTCCAAATCCAAAATATTAGAATTAGAGCTATGGATAGTGTTAGGGACTAACCGGAGTTTCCTGCACACCAGACAGCATTCTACCAACAGAACGTGAGATTCCTATGCTACCTTATTATCTTTGTCCACCCAGTTCAGGTAACAGGGAGAAACTATTCAATTTTCCAAGATAATTATGTTTAATTCTAAAAACAATTTTACATACTGGAGCCCATGAAACATTGACAAATGACTCTTTTTTTTTTTTAATGTTTTTTTGGCGTACTGTTTAGGAGGGCTTAAAAAGTACTACCTCGTAGGAGAAGGTGTGGCCCACAGAATGGACTTTGAGGTTTCAAACATCCATCTTACCCACTGCGTGTAGGTAAGATGTAAACTTTTTTTTATATATATTTTTTATTACGTATTTTCCTCAATTACATTTCCGATGCTATCCCAAAAGCCCCCCATACCCTCTCCCCCACTTCCCAACCCACCCATTCCCATTTTTTTGGCCTTGGCGTTCCCCTGTACTGGGGCATATAAAGTTTGTGTGTCCAATGGGCCTCTCTTTCCAGTGATGGCCGACTAAGCCATCTTTTGATACAAATGCAGCTAGAGTCAAGAGCTCCGGGGTACTGGTTAGTTCAGAATGTTGTTCCACCTATAGGGTTGCAGATCCCTTTAGCTCCTTGGGTACTTTCTCTAGCTCCTCCATTGGGAGCCCTGTGATCCATCCAATAGCTGACTGTGAGCATCCACTTCTGTGCTTGCTAGGCCCCAGCATAGTTTCACAAGAGACAGCTATATCTGGAACCTTTCAACAAAATCTTGCTAGTGTATGCAATGGTGTCAGCGTTTCGAAGCTGATTATGGAATGGATCCCTGGATATGGCAGTCTCTAGATGGTCCATTCTTTTGTCACAGCTCCAAACTTCGTCTCTGTAACTCCTTCCATGGGTGTTTTGTTCCCAATTCTAAGAAGGGGCACAGTCTCCACACTTTGGTCTTCATTCTTCTTGAGTTTCATGTCTTTAACAAATTGTATCTTATATCTTGGGTATCCTAAGTTTTGGGCTAATATCCACTTATCAGTGAGTACATATTGTGTGAGTTCCTTTGTGAATATGTTACCTCACTCAGGAGGATGCCCTCCAGGTCTATCCATTTGGCTAGGAATTTCAAAAAAATCATTCTTTTTAAAAGCTGAGTAGTACTCCATTGTGTAAATGTAGCACATTTTCTGAATCCATTCCTCTGTTGAGGGGCATCTGGGTTCTTTCCAGCTTCTGGCTATTATAAATAAGGCTGCTATGAACATAGTGGAGCATGTGTCCTTCTTACCTGTTGGGACACCTTCTGGATATATGCCCAGGAGAGGTATTGCTGGATCCTCCAGTAGTACTATGTCCAATTTTCTAAGGAACTGCCAGATTGATTTCCAGAGTGGTTGTACAAGCTTGCAATCCCACCAACAATGGAGGAGTGTTCCTCTTTCTTCACATCCTCACCAGCATCTGCTGTCACCTGAATTTTTGATCTTAGCCATTCTGACTGGTATGAGGTGGAATCTCAGGGTTGTTTTGAATTGCATTTCCCTGATGATTAAGGATGTTGAACATTTTTTCAGGTGCTTCTCTGCCATTCGGTATTCCTCAGGTGAGAATTCTTTGTTCAGTTCTGAGCCCCATTTTTTAATGGGCTTATTTGATTTTCTGGAGTCCACCTTCTTGAGTTCTTTATATATATTGGATATTAGTCCCTTATCTGATTTAGGATAGGTAAAGATCCTTGCTCAATCTGTTGGTGGTCTTTTTGTCTTATTGATGGTGTCTTTTGCATTGCAGAAGCTTTGCAGTTTCATGAGGTCCCACTTGTCAATTTTAGATCTTACAGCACAAGCCATTGCTGTTCTATTCAAGAATTTTTCCCCTGTGCCCATATCTTCAAGGCTTTTCCCCACTTTCTCCTCTATAAGTTTCAGTGTCTCTGGTTTTATGTGAAGTTCCTTGATCCACTTAGATTTGACCTTAGTATAAGGAGATAGGAATGGATCAATTCGCATTCTTCTACATGATAACAACCAGTTATGCCAGCACCATTTGTTGAAAATGCTGTCTCTTTTCCACTGGATGTTTTTAGCTCCCTTGTCGAAGATCAAGTGACCATAGGTGTGTGGGTTCATTTCTGGGTCTTCAATTCTGTTCCATTGGTCTATTTGTCTGTCACTATACCAGTACCATGCAGTTTTTATCACAATTGCTCTGTAGTAGAGCTTTAGGTCCGGCATGGTGATTCCACCAGAGGTTCTTTTATCCTTGAGAAGAGTTTTTGCTATCCTAGGTTTTTTGTTATTCCAGATGAATTTGCAGATTGCACTTTCTAATTCGTTGAAGAATTGATTTGGAATTTTGATGGGGATTGCATTGAATCTGTAGATTGCTTTTGGCAAGATAGCCATTTTTACAATGTTAATCCTGCCAATCCATGAGCATGGGAGGTCTTTCCATCTTCTGAGATCTTCTTTAATTTCTTTCTTCAGAGACTTGAAGTTTTTATCATACTGATCTTTCACTTCCTTAGTTAGAGTCACGCCAAGATATTTTATATTATTTGTGACTATTGAGAAGGGTGTTGTTTCCCTAATTTCTTTCTCAATCTGTTTATTCTTGGTGTAGAGAAAGGCCATTGACTTGTTTGTGTTAACTTTATATCCAGCTACTTCACTGAAGCTGTTTATCAGGTTTAGAAGTTCTCTGGTGGAATTTTTAGAGTTACTTATATATACTCTCATATCATCTGCAAAAAGTGATATTTTGACTTCATCTTTTCCAATTTGTATCCCCTTGATCTCCTTTTGTTGTCGAATTGCTCTGGCTAGGACTTCAAGTACAATGTTGAATAGGTATGGTGAGAGTGGACAGCCTTGTCTAGTCCCTGATTTTAGTGGGATTGCTTCAAGCTTCTCACCATTTACTTTGATGTTGGCTACTGTTTTGCTGTAGATTGCTTTTATCATGTTTAGGTATGGGCCTTGAATTCCTGATCTTTCCAACACTTTTATTGAGAATTTTATTGAGGATTTTTGCATCTATATTTATAAGGGAAATTTGTCTGAAGTTTTCTATCTTTGTTGGATCTTTCTGTGGTTTAGGTATCAGAATAATTGTGGCTTCATAGAATGAGTTGGGTAGAGTTCCCTCTACTATTATTTTGTGGAATAGTTTGTGCACAACTGGAATTAGATCTTCTTTGAAGGTCTGGTAGAACTCTGCACTAAACCCATCTGGTCCTGGGCTTTTTTTGGCTGGGAGAATATTAATGACTGCTTCTATTTCTTTAGGGGATATGGGACTGTTTATATCGTTAACTTGATCCTGATTTAACTTTGGTACCTGGTATCCGTCTAGAAATTTGTCCACTTCATCCAGGTTTTCCAGTTTTTTTGAGTATAGCCTTTTGTAGAAGGATCTGATGGTATTTTGGATTTCTTCAGGATCTGTTGTTATGTCTCCCTTTTCATTTCTGATTTTGTTAATTAGGATGTTGTCCCTGTGCCCTCTAGTGTGTCTAGCTAAGGGTTTATCTATCATGTTGATTTTCTCAAAGAACCAACTCTGAGTTTGGTTAATTCTTTGAATAGTTCTTCTTGTTTCCACTTAGTTGATTTCACCCCTGAGTTTCATTATTTCCTGCCATCTACTCCTCTTGGGTGAATTTTCTTCCTTTTTTTCTAGAGCTTTTAGATGTGTTGTCAGGCTGCTAGTGTGTGCTCTCTCCAGTTTCTTTTTGGAGGCACTCAGAGCTATGAGTTTCCCTCTTAGAAATGCTTTCATTGTGTCCCATAGGTTTGGGTATGTTGTGGCTTCATTTTCATTAAACTATAAAAAGTCTTTAATTTCTTTCTTTATTCTTTCCTTGACCAAGGTATCATTGAGGAGTGTGTTGTTCGGTGTCCACGTGAGTGTTGGCTTTCCATTATTTATGTTGTTATTGAAGATCAGCCTTAGTCCATGGTGGTCTGATAGGATGCATGGGACAATTTCAATAATTTTGTATCTGTTGAGGCCTGTTTTGTGACCAATTATATGGTCAATTTTAGAGAAGGTTCCATGAGGTGCTGAGAAGAAGGTATATCCTTTTGTTTTAGGATAAAATGTTCTGTAGATATCTGTCAGATCCATTTGTTTCATAACCTCTGTTAGTTTCACTGTGTCCCTGTTTAGTTTCTGTTTACATGATCTGTCCATTGATGAAAGTGTTGTGTTGAAGTCTCCCACTATTATTGTGTGAGGTGCAATGTGTGCTTTGAGCTTTACTAAAGTATCTTTAATGAATGTTGCTGCCCTTGCATTTGGAGCATAGATATTCAGAATTGAGAGTTCCTCTTGGAGGATTTTATCTTTGATGAGTATGAAGTGTCCCTCCTTGTCTTTTTTGATAACTTTGGGTAGGAAGTCGATTTTATTCGATATTAGAATGGCTACTCCAGCTTGTTTCTTCAGGCCATTTGCTTGGAAAATTGTCTTCCAGCCTTTCACTCTGGAAAGGCTCTGTCTTTTTCCCTGAGATGGGCTTCCTGTAAGCAGCAGAATGTTGGGTCCTGTTTGTGTAGCCAGTCTGTTAGTCTATGTCTTTTTATTGGGGAATTGTGTCCATTGATATTAAGAGATATTAAGGAAATGTAATTGTTGCTTCCTTTTAGTTTAGTTTTGTTGTTAAGAGTTGGCATTTTGTTCTTGTGGCTGTCTTCTTTTTGGTTTGTTGAGGGATTACTTTCTTGCTTTTTCTAGGGCGTGATTTCCGTCCTGGTATTGGTTTTTTTCTGTTATTATTATTATTTGAAGGGCTGGATTCGTGGAAAGATAATGTGTGAATTTGGTTCTGTCATGGAATACTTTGGTTTCTCCATCTATGGTAATTGAGAGTTTGTCCGGGTATCGTAGCCTGGTCTGGCATTTGTGTTCTTTTCGTGTCTGTATAACATCTGTCCAGGCTCTTCTGGCTTTCATAGTTTCTGGTGAAAAGTCTGGTGTAATTCTGATAGGTCTGCCTTTATGTGTTCCTTGACCTTTTTCCCTTACTGCTTTTAATATTCTCTCTTTATTTAGTTCATTTGTTGTTCTGATTATTATGTGTCGGGAGGAATTTCTTTTCTGGTCCAGTCTATTTGGAGCTCTGTAGGCTTCTTGTATGTTCATGGGCATGTAATTCTTTAGGTTTGGGAAGTTTTCTTCTATAATTTTGTTGAAGATATTTGCTAGTCCTTTAAGTTGAAAATCTTCATTCTCATATACTCCTATTATCCGTAGGTTTGGTCTTTTCATTGTGTCCTGTATTTCCTGCATGTTTTGAGTTAGGATCCTTTTGCATTTTTTATTTTCTTTGATTGTTGTGCCGATGTTCTCTACAGAATCTTCTGCACCTGAGATTCTCTCTTCCATCTCTTGTATTCTGTTGCTGATGCTCGCATCTATGGTTCCAGATTTCTTTCCTAGGGTTTCTATCTCCAGCGTTGCCTCATTTTGGCTTTTCTTTATTGTGTCTGCTTCCCTTTTTAGGTCTAGTATGGTTTTGTTCATTTCCATCACCTGTTTGGATGTGTTTTCCTGTTTTTCTTTAAGGACTTCTACCAGTTTGGGTGTTTTCCTGTTTTTCTTTATGGACTTGTAACTCTTTAGCAGTGTTTTCCTGTATTTTTTAAAGTGAGTTATTAAAGTCCTTCTTGATGTCTTTTACCATTATCATGAGATATGCTTTTAAATCTGGGTCTAGATTTTTGGTTGTGTTGGGGTGCCCAGGAGTATGTGGGGTGGGAGTGCTGCGTTCTGATGATGGTGAGTGGTCTTGATTTCTGTTAGTAGGATTCTTGCATTTGCCTTTCAATCATCTGGTAATCTCTGGGGCTGTGCAGAATACACACGGCGGGGTCCCAGAACCAAGATGTCTTCTGCAGATGGTCAGGCAGAGCACTCCCAGGCCAGGTGGATCCCTGTGCAGAATACACTCGGCGGGGTCCCGGAACCAGGATGTCTGTTGCTGATGCTCAGGGAAAGTGTTCCCAGGCCGGTCAGATCCCTATCCTCTGACCCGGAAAGTGGCTAGCTGTCTGGGACCCGAAAAGGGGTCTGCCTTAGAAGCTCTGTGGCTCCCCCCTGTCCCAGAAGCTTTTAGCTTCTGTATTCCGTACTCTCACCTGTGCAGAATACACTTGGCGGTCCCGGAACCAAGATGTCTGCTGCCGATGCTCAGGCAAAGAGCTCCTTCAGATGTAAACTCTTAGTAACTCGACAAATGACTCTTAAGCAATTCTACAGAAACTCTTATGTCCAGAAAAACAGTATCATGACAATTTGGCATGTATTCATAAAGTCCTGTGGATCAAGTGACAAGCAGGCATTTATGTTCTTCGGTTTTGAAGACTAAGTCAAAGATGAAGTTTCAATCAATTTATTTCCAGTAGAGGGACTTTCCTCTTGAACAACAGAATATCAACTTCTTGGTTTTTTCTCCAAAGCAGAGAGGCAGCATTGAAGTTCTCTCGGAGGACTGCTAGTTCTATCCTAGGTATTCTACTCTTTTTTCCAAAGTCCCCATCTCTTAATACTATCACACTGAAGTTAGAACAATATTCAGCCCTGAATAGTCACCCCAAGTATTTCAACTCTAGTACCTATTTACAGACAAATTGGGGTTAAAAACTTAATTATTAATTACTCGTCCAAAATACAACATATTGGAACAACCGAAAGATGCAAAAGAGTTGCTTTGTTTGTGGATAAATTAATCTCCATATTTCTTAATAACACAATGAGTTGTAGTGAATTTGAAAGACCCACAACGTGAGGACTCCCTCACATTCTGACTCAGGAGAGGCGATACCCCAAAAACACCCACAAGAAACGGTCTTGCTGCAAACTGCAAGAGGATTTTTATTCAAGAGCGCTCTCGGGCCCACAGTCATACACCACGCAGGGGTAGAGGACCGTGGCGCCTCGAGTAGCTGGGTAAAGGGGTATTTAAAGGAAGAAACCACAACTCAAGGAAGTGGGGAGGGCATTGTTGAAAAATACCAAAGATACCAGTTAAGAGTCACAAGGAAGTGCAAAGTCACAAGTGTCACAAGGAATACCTGGTAATTTTTCAGGTTATCTCTCAAGACAGTTTCTAAGAGCCCCTAACAATAGCACATTCTTTGAATGAACACTCTTTGAACCCAGGAAGTGGGTGGGTGGAGGAATGTCGCTATCTGTTTTATGGTTAGCATACCTTGGAGCATTGAGTCACAAAGGCCACATTCCCAAGCCTGGGCCTAAAGGCCTAGAATTTTGTTTTTACGTTTTACTTTTTCAAATTGTCATTTAGGGAAAAAATTGTAAAAAAGATAGCAATGTCCCATAATTTAGATGGTGAGAAAAAAAATGGAAACATAAAAGTAAAAAGGAATAAAAGAAAGAAGAAAAAGAAGAGAAGAGAAGAGAAGAGAAGAGAAGAGAAGAGAAGAGAAGAGAAGAGAAGAGAAGAGAAGAGAAGAGAAGAGAAGAGAAGAGAAGAGAAGAGAAGAGCAGATATTGGTAGAATGTTTAACGATTGATCTGGTAAGTAAATACGAAGATACATTTGTTTAACAGTTCTATTATTTTTCAACTATATGACCTGGGCAAGTCAATAGATTCAATACATTCTTATTGCTTGAAAATTTTATACATGCATATAATGTACTTTGAGCAAATACACTCTCTGTTCCAATTCCTTCCACAGTTGAGGTTGGAAGAAATCAGACATGAGGCATTTCTGTCAGTGTAGTGCCATTTTATTCTCTGTATTTCTGGAGGTGATTATGTCTGATCATCTACATTAGCCATGTTGAAGGAGTCTTCATTGCCCCTTGGTGAGCACTATTCCTCCGGTAGTCACTATGGGAACAGCAAGTTACTTCCTAGCACCAGGAAGACAAGGAAGTAACTACTTTGGTGTGGATATTGGCTCTCTGGGACAGTACAGGCAATTTCTAATTTTTAAACTGGGGAAAGGGAAACAGAGGAAAGGAAAGGAGAGATAAGAAAGTGGGGGAGAGAGACAGAAAGGAATTGTGGAGAAAAAGAGGGAAAATACACTAAGTGAAATATTGTTATTTTGTCACACTGATCTTGAGAAACTCAAATATGTCAAGAGCTTAAAGAAGAAAGGAAAAGAGACATACACTCATGAAATCTGATGTATTGGGACAAGAGAAAATACTTCATGCATAACAGAAAGAAATGGAAAAGGATCTGAGATATGCTGAGGTATTTTAGAAGTCAAAGCAGGCTGTACTCCCATTTGTCTATGGTCAATAAGAAGACAGGAAGGCTCAGATGTCTGGAACTTTTCATGCCTGGAACTTCTCTGGACTATGGTGGCCAACAAATTCCTGGTGTTACCTGTTCACAATAAGACAAGAACAACATTGAAAGAAAGATATAAAATTAAGATATTTGCCAAAGAACAAATATAATTGTACAATATATTCTCTAACATGTCATTATTCAGTTAAAAAAAAAGAAAATGAATAAAATATTTTGAAACATTGCTGTACAAAAAAAATCTTAGATTAAAGCCTAAAGAATAAATCTAAGTTGAAAATATTGATAATGTGGATACTTTCTACCAAAAGGGACAAAGTACCAAAAGAAAACTCCTGAAGAAATGAGGGAGTCTGAGATACTTCAGAGAAGCAGGAGAGAAAACAATTAAAGGAAGAAGTTCATAAAAGCATGACCACACCCAATTGTTATGCAAATATCGTCCCTGCTGCCTTACCACAACAATGTCAGACTGGAATAATCACAACAAACCCCATTTGTCCTCTCTCTTCAAAATGGAGTATAGTCTTCCTGTTCTTTATATTCTTTTTTTAAATTAGATATTTTCTTTATTTACATTTTATTTTTTTTCAATTTTTTTTATTAGGTATTTTCCTCAATTACATTTCCAATGCTATCCAAAAAGTCCCCAATACACTCCCCCCCCCCCAGTCCCCCACCCACACACCCCAACCCCCTGGCCCTGGCATTCCCCTGTACTGGGGCATATAAAGTTGGCAAGTCCAATGGGCATCTCTTTCCAGTGATGGCCGACTAGGCCATCTTTTGATACAATAGCAGCTAGAGTCAAGAGCTCTGGGGTACTGGTTACTTCATAATGATGATCCGCCTATGGGGTTGCAGTTCCCTTTAGCTCCTTGGGTACTTTCTCTAGCTCCTCCATTGGGGACCCTGTGATCCATCCAATAGCTGACTGTGAGCATCCACTTCTGTGTTTGCTAGGCTCCGGCATTGTCTCACAAGAGACAGCTATATCTGGGTCCTTTCAGCAAAATCTTGCTAGTGTATGCAATGGTGTCAGCATTTGGAAGCTGATTATGGGATGGATCCCTGGATATGGCAGTCTTTAGATGGTCCATCCTTTCTTCACAGCTCCAAACTTTATCTCTGAAACTCTTTCCATGGGTGTTTTGTTTCCAATTCCAAGAAGGGGTACAGTGTCTACACTTTGGTCTTCGTTCTTCTTGAGTTTCATGCGTTTAACAAATTGTATCTTATATCTTGGGTATCCTAAGTTTTTGGGCTAATATCCACTTATCAGTGAGTACATATTGTGTGAGTTCCTTTGTGAATATGTTACCTCACTCAGGATGATGCCCTCCAGATCCATCCATTTGCCTAGGAATTTCATAAATTCATTCCTTTTAAAAGGTAAGTAGTACTCCATTGTGTAAATGTACCACATTTTCTGTATCCATTCCGCTGTTGAGGGGCATCTGGGTTCTTTCCAGCTTCTGGCTATCATAAATAAGGCTGCTATGAACATAGTGGAGCATGTGTCCTTCTTACCGGTTGGAACATCTTCTGGATATATGCCCAGGAGAGGTATTGCTGGATCCTCTGGTAGTATTATGTCCAATTTTCTGAGGAACCGCCAAACTGATTTCCAGAGTGGTTGTACCAGCTTGCAATCCCACCAACAATGAAGGAGTGTTCCTCTTTCTCCACATCCTCGCCAGCATCTGCTGTCACCAGAATTTTTGATCTTAGCCATTCTGACTGGTGTGAGGTGGAATTTCAGGGTTGTTTTGAGTTGCATTTCCCTGATGATTAAGGATGTTGAACATTTTTTCAGGTGCTCCTCTATCATTCGGTATTCCTCAGGTGAGAATTCTTTGTTCAGTTCTGAGCCCCATTTTTAACGGGGTTATTTGATTTTCTGGAGTCCACCCTCTTGAGTTCCTTATATATATTGGATATTAGTCCCCTATCTGATTTAGGGTAGGTAAAGATCCTTTCCCAATCTGTTGGTGGTCTTTTTGTCTTATTGACGGTGTCTTTTGCCTTGCAGAAGCTTTGCAACTTTATGAGGTCCCATTTATCGATTCTCGATCTTACAGCGCAAGCCTTTGCTGTTCTATTCAGGAATTTTTCCCCTGTACCCATATCTTCGAGGCTTTTCCCTACTTTCTCCTCTATAAGTTCCAGTATCTCTGGGTGGAGTTCCTTAATCCACTTAGATTTGACCTTGGTACAAGGAGATAGGAATGGATCAATTCGCATTCTTCTACATGATAACCGCCAGTTGTGCCAGCACCATTTGTTGAAAATGCTGTCTTTTTTCCACTGGATGGTTTTTGCTCCCTTGTCAAAGATCAAGTGACCATAGGTATGTGGGTTGATCTCAGGGTCTTCAATTCTGTTCCATTGGTCTACTTGTCTATCGTTATACCAGTACCATGCAGTTTTTATCACAATTGCTCTGTAGTACAGCTTTAGGTCAGGCATGATGATTCCACCAGAGGTTCTTTTATCCTTGAGAAGAGTTTTTGCTATCCTAGGTTTTTTGTTGTTCCAGATGAATTTGCAGATTGCCCTTTCCAATTCGTTGAAAAATTGAGTTGGAATTTTGATGGGGATTGCATTGAATCTGTAGATTGCTTTTGGCAAGATAGCCATTTTTACAATGTTGATCCTGCCAATCCATGAGCATGGGAGGTTTTTCCATCTTCTGAGATCTTCTTTAATTTCTTTCTTCAGGGACTTGAAGTTCTTGTCATACAGATCTTTCACTTCCTTAGTTAGAGTCACGTCACGCCAAGGTATTTTATATTGTTTGTGACTATTGAGAAGGGTGTTGTTTCCCTAATTTCCTTCTCTGCTTGTTTATCCTTTGTGTACAGAAAGGCCATTGACTTGCTTGAGTTAATTTTATATCCAGCTACTTCACCGAAGCTATTTATCAGGCTTCGGAGTTCTCTGGTGGAATTTTTAGGGTCACTGATGTATACTATCATATCATCTGCAAAAAGCGATATTTTGACTTCTTCTTTTCCTATTTGTATCCACTTGATCTCCTTTAATTGTCTAATTGCTCTGGCTAGGACTTCAAGTACAATGTTGAATAGGTAGGGAGAGAGTGGACAGCCTTGTCTAGTCCATGATTTTAGTGGGATTGTTTCCAGCTTCTCACCATTTACTTTGATGTTGGCTATTGTTTTGCTGTATATTGCTTTTATCATGGGTAGGTATGGGCCTTGAATTCCTGATCTTTCCAAGACTTTTATCATGAATGGGTGTTGGATTTTGTCAAATGCTTTTTCAGCATCTAATGAGATGATCATGTGGTTTTTGTCTTTGAGTTTGTTTATATAATGGATTACATTAATGGATTTTCGTGTATTGAACCATCCTTGCATCCCTGGGATGAAACCTACTTGGTCAGGATGGATGATTGTTTTGATGTGTTCTTGAATTCGGTTAGCGAGAACTTTATTGAGGATTTTTGCATCAATATTCATAAGGGAAATTGGTCTGAAGTTCTCTATTTTTGTTGGGTCTTTATGTGGTTTAGGTATCAGAGTAATTGTGGCTTCATAGAATGAGTTGGGTAGAGTACCTTCTGATTCTATTTTGTGGAATAGTTTGTGAAGAACTGGGATTACTTCTTCTTTGAAGGTTTGATAGAAATCTGCAATAAACCCATCTGGTCCTGGGCTTTTCTTGGTTGGGAGACTATTAATGACTGCTTCTATTTCTTTAGGGGATATGGGACTGTTTAGATCATTAACCTGATCTTGATTTAACTTTGGTACCTGGTATCTGTCTAGAAACTTGTCCATTTCATCCAGGTTCTCCAGTTTTGTTGAGTATAGCCTTTTGTAGAAGGATCTGATGGTGTTTTGGATTTCTTCAGGGTCTTTTGTTATGTCTCCCTTTTCATTTCTGATTTTGTTAATTAGAGTACTTTCCCTATGCCCTGTAGTGAGTCTGGCTAAGGGTTTATCTATCTTGTTGATTTTCTCAAAGAACCAGCTCCTCAATTGGTTGATTCTTTGAATTGTTCTTCTTGTTTCCACTTGGTTGATTTCACCCCTGAGTTTGATTATTTCTTGCCATCTTCTCCTCTTGGGTGAATTTGCTTCTTTTTGTTCTAGAGCTTTTAGGTATGTTGTCAAGCTGCTAATGTGTGCTCTCTCTAGTTTCTTTTTGGAGGCACTCAGAGCTATGAGTTTTCCTCTTAGAAATGCTTTCAATGTGTCCCATAAGTTTGGGTATGTTGTGGCTTCATTTTCATTAAACTCCAGGAAGTCCTTTATTTCTTTCTTTGTTCCTTCCTTGACCAAGGTATCATTGAGAAGAGTGTTGTTTAGTTTCCACGTGTGTGTTGGCTTTCTATTATTTATTTTGTTATTGAAGATCAGTCTTAGTCCATGGTGATCTGATAGGGTGCATGGGACAATTTCAATATTTTTGTATATATTGAGGTTTGTTTTGTGACCAATTATGTGGTCAATTTTGGAGAAGGTACCGTGAGGTGCTGAGAAGAAGGTATATCCTTTCGTTTTAGGATAAAATGTTCTGTAGATATCTGTCAGATCCATTTGTTTCATAACCTCTGTTAGTTTCACTGTGTCCCTGTTTAGTTTCTGTTTCCATGATCTGTCCATTGGTGAAAGTGTTGTGTTGAAGTCTCCCACTATTATTGTGTGAGGTGCAATGTGTGCTTTGAGCTTTACTAAAGTATCTTTAATGAATGAGGCTGCCCTTGTATTTGGAGCATAGATATTCAGAATTGATAGTTCCTCTTGGAGGATTTTAAATTTGATGAGAATGAAGTGCCCTTCCTTGTCTTTTTTGATGACTTTGGGTTGGAAGTCAATCTTATCAGATATTATAATGGCTACTCCAGCTTGTTTCTTCCTACCATTTGCTTGGAAAATTGTTTTCCAGCCTTTCATTCTGAGGTAGTGTCTATCTTTTTCTCTGAGATGAGTTTTCTGTAAGCAGCAAAATGTTGGGTCCTGTTTCTGTAGCCAGCCTGTTAGTCTATGTCTTTTTATTGGGGAGTTCAGTCCATTGATATTAAGAGATATTAGGGAGAAGTAATTGTTGCTTCCTTTTATTTTTGTTGTTAGAGTTGGTGTTGTGTTTTTGTGGCTGTCTTCTTTTAGGTTTGTTGAGGGATTACCTTCTTGTTTTTTCTAGGACATGGTTTCCGTCCTTGTATTGGTTTTTTTCTGTTATTATCCTTTGAAGTGCTGGATTCGTGGAAAGATAATGTGTGAATTTGGTTTTATTGTGGAATACTTTGGTTTCTCCATCTATGGTAATTGAGAGTTTGGCTGGGTATAGTAGCCTGGGCTGGAAATTGTGTTCGCTTAGTTTCTGTATAACATCTGTCCAGGCCCTTCTGGCTTTCATAGTCTCTGGTGAATAATCCGGTGTAATTCTGATAGGCTTGCCTCTATATGTTACTTGACCTTTTTCCCTTACTGCTTTTAGTATTCTATCTTTATTTAGTGCATTTTTTGTTCTGATTATTATGTGTCGGGAGGAATTTCTTTTCTGGTCCAGTCTATTTGGAGTTCTTTAAGCTTCTTGTATGTTCATGGGCATCTCTTTCTTAGGTTTGGGAAGTTTTCTTCTATAATTTTGTTGAATATATTTGCTGGTCCTTTGAGTTGAAAATCTTCATTCTCATCTACTCCTATTATCCGTAGGTTTGGTCTTCTCATTTTGTCCTGGATTTCCTGGATATTTTGAGTTAGGATCTTTTTGGATTTTGTATTTTCTTTGATTGTCGTGCCAATGTTCTCTATGGAGTCTTCTGCACCTGAGATTCTCTCTTCCATCTCTTGTATTCTGTTGCTGATGCTCGAATCTATGGTTCCAGATTTCTTTCCTAGTGTTTCTATCTCCAGTGTTGCCTCAATTTGGGTTTTCTTCATTGTCTCTACTTCCCTTTTTAGGTCTTGGATGGTTTTATTCAATTCCATCACCTGTTTGGTCTCGTTTTCCTGCAATTCTTAAAGGGATTTTTGTGCTTCCTCTTTAATGTCTTCTACCTGTTTACCATTGTTCTTTTGTATTTCTTTAAGTGTGTTATTAAAGTCCTTCTTGATGTCCTCTACCATCATCATGAGATATGCTTTTAGGTCCGGGTCTAGCTTTTCTGGTATGTTGGGGTGCCCTGGACTGGGCGAAGTGGGAGTGCTGGGTTCTGATGATGTTGAGTGGTCTTGGTTTCTGTTAGTAAGATTCTTATGTTTACCTTTCGCCATCTGGTAATCTCTGGGGTTAGTTGTTATCATTGTCACTGTTTAAAGATTGGAGCAGACTCTGTGTTCCACTCACCAGAAGTCTCAAAATCCTGTGGCGGGTGTCGTGGGTAGCTGTCGGGTGTCAGCCGACCCTGCGCTCTAGCTACCCTGGTGCTGTTTAGACTGGAAGAGGCTTGTGGCCCTACTCAGGCCGGATTTCTGCCTCCCCAACCAAAGCAGTCTCAGGTCCCGCCCGATTGGACTGGAGCAGAAGCTGTGTTCCTCTCACCAGAAGTCTCAAGATCCTGTGGCGGGTGTCGTGGGTAGCTGGCGAGTGTCAGCCGACCCTGCGCCCTAGCTATTCAGGTGCTTTTCTGACTGGAAGAGGCTTGTGGCCCTACTCAGGCCGGATTTCTGCCTCCCCAACCAAAGCAGTCTCAGGTCCCGCCCGATTGGACTGGAGCAGAAGCTGTATTCCACTCACCAAAAGTCTCAAAATCCTGTGGCGGGTGTCGTGGGTAGCTGGCTGGTGTCAGCTGACCCCGCGCCTTAGCTACCCAGGTGCTGGTCAGACTGCTATTTACATTTTAAATGTTATCCTCTTTCCTAGTTTCCCCTCTGAAAAATCACCTATCCCCTATCCCCTCCCCCAGCTTCTGAACCCACCCACTCCCATTCCTGGTCCTGGCATAGAACATTCACGGGACCTAGGGCCTCTCCTCCCATTGATGATCAACTATCCATCGTCTGCTACATATGCAGCTAGAGCCACAAGTCCCACAATGTGTTTTCTTTGATCGTGGTTTAGTCCCAGGGAGCTCTGGGGGTACCTGTTAGTTCATATTGTTGTTCCTCCTATGGGGCTGCAAACCTTTTCAAATCCTTGGGTTCTTTCTTTAGCTCCTTCATTGGGGACCTTTTGCTCCATCTAATGGATGACTGTGACCATCCACTTCTGTATTTGCCAGGCACTTGCAGAGCCTCTCAGGAGACAGCTAAATCAGGCTCATGTCACCAAGCTCTTGTTGACATCTGCCATAGTGTCTGGGTTTGGTGGTTATTTATGGGATGGATCCCCAGGTGGAGCAGTCTCTGGATGGTCATTCCTTCACTCTGTGCTCCAAACTTTGTGTCTGTAACTCCTTCCATGTGTATTTTGTTCCCCCTTCTAAGTAAGATTCTGAGCTTCTAGGCTAATATCCACTTATTGGTGAGTACATATCATGTGTGTTCTTTGGTGTTTGGGTTACCTCACTTAGGATGATATCATCCAGATTAAGGATATTGAACATTTTTAGGTGCTTCTCAGCCATTCAGTATTCCTCGGTGGAGAATTCTTTGTTTAGCTCTGTACCCCATTTTTAAATAGGGTTATTTGGTTTTCTTGAGTCCAACTTCTTGAGTTCTTTATATATATATTAGATATTAGTGCTCTATCTAATTTAGGATTGGTAAAGATCTTTTCCCAATTTTTTGGTGGCCTTTTTGACTTATTGACACTGTCCTTTGTCTGACAGAAGCTTTGCAATTTTATGAGGTCCCATTTGTCAATTCTCGATCTTACAGCACATGCCATTGCTGTTCTGTTCAGGAATTTTTCCCTTATGCCCACAGTTTCGAGGCTCTTTCCCACTTTCTTCTCTATAAGTTTCAGTGTCTCTGGTTTTATGTGGAGTTTCTTGATGCACTAAGACCTGAGCTTTGTACAAGGAGATAAGAATGGATCAATTCACAATCTTCTACATGATAACCACCATTAAGCCAGCACCATTTGTTGATGATGCTGTTTTCTTTCCACTGGATGGTTTTAGCTCCTTTGTCAAAGATCAAGTGACCATAAGTATGTGGGTTCATTTCTAGGTCTTCAATTCTATTCCATTGATCTACCTGTCTGTCACTGTACCAGTACCATGCCGTTTTTAATCAAAATTGCTCTGTAGTACAGCTTGAGAACAGGCATGGTGATTCCCCCAGAGGTTCTTACATTGTTGAGAATAGATTTTGCTATCCTAGGTTTTTTTGTTATTCCAGATGAATTTGCAAATTGCTCTTCCTAACTATGTGAAGAATTGAATTGGAATTTTGATGGGGAGTGCATTGAGTTTGTAGATTGCTTTCCGGCAAGATAGCCATTTTGACTATATTACTCCTGTGATCCTGTGGTTACAGGATCCTGTGATCCTGAGATTCTGGGTGTGTCAGAGTTCTTGGCAGTCATTCTTCCTCTGAGAACCTGAGTTCCTGATGTGACCAAGCTCCTGGGATCCAGACATCCTGGGATCCTAAGATCCTGGGCATGTTAGAGCACCTGGAAGTGGTACCTCTTCTGGGGACCATGGTGCTGTCCACTGAGTTTGAAACCAAGCTATACCAGTGCCGACCAGAAGGAACCAGAGCTGCTGGTCTGGCAAGGCTCCTGTGTCCCTGCTCCTGCTGGCACCAGGCACTCCCAGTTGTGTTGGAACAGATGTTGTGTTCCACTCACCAGTAATTCTAAGATCCTGGGCATGCTAGGGCACCTGGGGAGATGGTGTTGGAGAGTCCTCTGGGGACCATGTTATCATCCACTGAGTTTGTGCCCAAGGTGGCTTGGAGCTGGCAGAGACCAGAAGGCTATTCTTCCTGTTCTTATATAAGAATGCCTGTTCTTATTTTTAGAAGTTGATTATGCTTTTCAGTAATTAAAAGTAAAAAAACAAAACATGAAAAACTAATTGGTTTCAATTTTTTTTCCATATTTATCTGTTTCCAACATTCTTCAGTCCTTCATCAGATTCAAAGTTGAGTATTATGTTACTATTGCCTGAAGATTTTAAGCTTTAAAATATTTTAAATATTTTTTACTATTTGAGATTATAACTTATTACTTGACTTATTTTTATTGAAAATCAGTATAATATATTTTGAGTATGATCCTCCTCTCCCATCTCCTCCAAAATCCTCCCCACATCTGGCCCATATAACTACATGTCTTCCTTCTCTTTCTCTAGAGAATTACCATAATACATAAAAATAAAACAAAAATAAACATAAATATGGCAAACACATTAGAATTAAAGAGTGAAAAAAGCATAAGACACAATTTCCAAGGTTTATCCATCTTTTTAGCTTCTACAATCTTTGTACCTCTTCTTCCTCATACCTCCCTGAGCAATGCACAACACCAAGGTCAATAATTAATAAATGGGACCTCATGAAAATAAGAAACTTCTGTGTGGCAAATGACACCATCATTCTGAGAAACCATCAGGTTAAAAGAGGAGAAAAGATTTTTATCAACTTTGCACACAATGGGGGTTGATATCTAAAATGCATAAAAACTAAAAAACTAAACATCAAGAAAACCCAATTAAAAACTGAGTACATATCTATGCAAAGAGTTCTCAAAAGATAAAACATAAATGATAGAGAAAAAAAATAAAGAAATTGTCAATATTCTTAATCACTAGGGAAATGTAAATCAAACCTATTTTGACATTTCATTTTACACTAGTCAGAACAGAAAAGCTAAACAAATGGCAGGACATGGTGGAGAAGACATATGGAAAGAATAACACTCATTCATTGCTGGGAGGAATTAAAATTTGTACAGCCACTATCAAAATCAGCATGGTGATTCATCAGGGATCTGAGAATAGATCTACTTCAAGATCCAGCTACAGCACTCTCAGGCACACCAAAGAGATCTACACCCTACTACTCACTAATGTTTATTGCTGCCCTATTCATAATGACTAGATATTGGAAACAACCTAGCCCATCAACGGATGGATAAGGAAAATGTGTCATATTTATAAAGTGGAAACTTCAGTTGCTTAAAAAATGTGATCATGAAATTTTTACAGACAAATGACTGGAGGCAGAAAAACTCATTTTGTATGAGATAACTTAGACCCAAAAAAGACAAATATGGTATATATTCTTTTATATGTGGATCTTATCTTTTAAGTGTTGCATAGGAATGCTATAATCTACATAACCACAGTGGTTAGGAATAGAGTAAAGCCTAGTGGAGAGGGGAGAATCTTCTAGGAAGGAGAAATAGAATATACCAATATGAGCAAACAGGAGACAGAATGAAAGAGAAGGATAAAATGCTAAGAAGATGTGAAAGGAGGAAGTACAGGGGAGACAATAAGCACTAAAGGTAGTTCAATGGGCCATTTGCAAATTTACTACTGTAGAATCTTCTCAAATATAAATGCATGTAAAAGAAATCTAAACAGAGTCACCCAGAATCAGGGGAAATAATGACCCAAATAAATTGCTCTCACCACCAAGAACAAATTTCATTATGGGTAATCAGTTAATCAATTTAATTTAATTAATTCTTGACCAAAGGAGCCCTCATGAAAACCCCCAAATGACTCAGTCTATTGCCAAAGTTATTGGTTGCTCTCCATAAAGTGATGTCAATGTCTGAAGACAACATGGAGAGGTTAAGCTGGTGCCTAACTCGAGCCTTTATGCTTACTGACTAATGGTCATTGTACCATTACAGAAGCTTTGTAATTTTATGAGGTCCCACTTGTCAATTCTTGATCTAAGAGCATAAACTATTGGTGTCCTGTTCAGGAAAATTTCCCCTGTGCTCATGTGCTCAAGACCCTTCTACACCTTCTTTTCTATTGGTTTCAGTGTACCAATAGAACAGTGGTTCAGTGGTTTCAGTGGTATTATGTGGAGGTCCTTGATCCACTTAGTCTTGAGCTTTGTACAAGAAGATAAGAATGGATCGATTTGCCTTTTTCTGCATGCTAAATGCCAGTTGAATCAGCACCATTTGTTGAAAATGCTGTTTTTTTTCCATTAGATGGTTTTAGATCCTTTGTCAATGATCAAGTGACAATAGGTGTGTGGGTTCATTTCTAGGTCTTCAATTCTATTCCATTGATCTACCTGCCTGTCACTATACCAATACCATACAGTTTTAATCACTATTGTTCTTTAGTACAGATTAAGGTCCAGGATGCTGATTACCCCAGAGGTTCTTTTATTATAGAGAATAGTTTTGCTATCTTGGGTTTTTTGTTATTCCAGATGAATTTGTGAATTGTTCTTCCTAACTCTATGAAGAATTGAGTTGGAATTTTGATAAGGATTGCATTAAATCTGTAGATTGCTTTCAGCAAGATAGACATTTTTACTATATTAATTCTGCCAGTACATGAGCATGGGAGATCTTTCTATCTTCTGAGGTCTTCTTCGATTTCTTTCTTCAGAGACTTGAAAAGTTCTTGTCATACAGATATTTCATTTGTTTTGTTAGTCACACCAAGATACTTTTTATTGTTTGTGACTATTGTGAAGGGTGTTGTTCCCCTAATTTCTTTCTCAGCCTTTTTATCCTTTGTGTAGAGGAAGGCCACTGATTTGTTTGAGTTAATTTTATATCCAGCCACTTTGCTGAAGTTGTTTATTGGCCATAGGAGTTTTCTGGCAGAGTTTTTGAGGTCATGTAAGTATGCTATCATATCATCTGTAAATAGTGATAGTTTGACTTGTTCCTTTCCAATTTGTATCCCTTGCCCTCCTTTTGTTGTCTAGTTGCTCCAGATAGAACTTTAAGTACTAAATTGAATAGATAGGGAGAGAGGGGGCAGCCTTGTCTAGTCCCTCATTTAAGTGGGATTGCTTCAAGTTTCTCTTCATTTAGTTTGATATTGGCTACTGGTTTGTATTGGCTACTGGTTTGTATATGGCTTTTATTATCTTTAAGTATGGGCCTTGAATTCCCTGATCTTTCCAAGTCGTTTAACATGAAGGGATGTTGAGTTTAGTCAAATGCTTTTTCAGAATCTAATGATATGATGATGTGGGTTTTTTTCTTTGAGTTTGTTTATGTCTTCGATTACATTGATGGATTTCTGTATATTGAACAATCCCTACATCTTTGGGATGTAGCCTACTTGATCATGTAAATTATTGTTTGGATGTGTTCTTGGATTTGGTTGGCAAGAATTTTATTGAGTATTACATCAATATTACATCAATATTCATAAGAGCAATTGATCTGAAGTTCTCTTTCTTTGTTGGGTCTTTGTATGGTTTTGTTATCAGAGCAATTGTGGGTTCATAGAGTAAACTGGGTAGTGTTTCTATTTTGTGGAATAGTTTGAGGAGTATTGGTATTAGGTCTTCTTTGAGGGTCTCATGATATTCTGCACTAAAACCATCTGGTCTTGGGCTTTTTCTTTTTTTTGATTGGGAGAGTTTTAATGATTGCTTCTATTTCTTCAGGGGTTATGGTACTGTGATGGTTTATCTGATCCTGATTTAACTTTGGTACCTGGTATCTGTCTAGAAAATTGTCCATTTCATCCAGATTTTCCAGTTTTGTAGTAGGATCTGTTTTTTGTTTTTTTTTGTGTGTGTTTTTTTTTTTAAATTTCCTCAGTTCCTGTTGTTCTATCTCCCTTTTTGTTTCTGAGTTTGTTAATTTGGATTCTGTCTCTGTGCCCTCTGGTTTGTCTGGCTAAGTGTTGATCTATCTTGTTGATTTTCTCAAAGAACCAGCTCATGGTTTGGTTGATTCTTTGTATAATTCTTTTTGTTTCTACTTGGTTGATTTCTGCCCTGTGTTTGATAATTTTCTACTGTCTACTCCTCTTGGATGTATTTGCTTCTTTTTGGTCTATAGCTTTCAGGTATGCTTTTAAACAGCAAGTGTATGCTATCTCCAGTCTTGTTTGAGAGGCAGTCAGACATATGAGTTTTCCTCTTAGCATTGCTTTCATTGTGTCCCATAACTTTGGGTATGTTTTACCTTCATTTTCATTAAATTCTAAAAAAGTCTTTAATTTCTATCTTTATTTATTCCTTGACCAAGTTATCATTGAGTAGAGCTGTACAACTTCCATGTGGATGTGGGCTTTCTGTTGTTTTTGTTGCTATAGAAGACCAGCCTTAATCCACAGTGATCTGATAGGAGGCATGGGATTATTTCAATCTTCTTGTATTGGTTGAGGTCTGATTTGTGACTGATTATATGATCAATTTTGGAGAATTTACCATGAGGTGCTGAGAAGTAGTTATATTTTTATGATTTAGGATGAAGTGTTGTGTAGATATCTGTTAAATCCATTTTGTCCATAACTTCTCTTAGTTTCACTATGTCTCAGTTTAGTTTGTGTTTCCCTGATCATTGTAGTCTCATCATCTCATCTGATCATTGATGAGAGTGTGGCATTGAAGTCCCCCAAAATTATTGTGTGAGGAGCAATGTGTGCTTTTAGCTTTAGTAAAGTTTCTTTTATAAATGTGTGTGTCCTTGAATTTTGAGCATAGAAGTTCAGAATTGAGAGTTCTTCTTGATAGATTTTTTTTTTTCCTTTGATGAGTATGAAGTGTCCTTCCTTATCTTTTTTGATGACTTTTGGTTGAAAGTAGATTTTATTCCATATTATAAAGGCTACTCCCACTTGAATCTTGTGACCATTTGCTTGGAAAATAGTTTTCCAGCCCTCTACTCTAAAGTAGTGTTTATCTTTGACATGAGGTACATTTCCTTTATGAAACAAAATGCTAGGTCTTTTTTATATATCCAGTCTATTAAGCTATGTCTTTTTATTGGGGAATTGAGTCCATTGATGTTAAGAGATATTAAGGAATAGGATTGCTACTCCCTCTTATTTTTTATGTTAGTTTTATGTTTGTGTGGTTATCTTTTTTTGGATTTGTTGAAAGATTACTTCTTGCTTTTTCTAGTGTGTAGTTTCCCTTCTTGTATTGATGTTTCCCATCTATTATCCTTTGAAGGGCTGGATTCATGGAAAGATATTGTGCAAATTTGGTTTTGTAACGGAATACTTTGGTATATCCATCTATGGTAATTGAGAGTTTTGTCAGGTATATTAGCCTGGGCATTTGTGTTCTCTTAGGGTCTGTATGAGATCTGCCCAGGATTTTCTAGCTTTTAGAGTTTCTAGTGAGAAGTTTGGTGTAATTCTGATAGCTCTACCTTCATATGTTACTTGACCTTTCCTCCTTACTACTTTTAATATTCTTTCTTTGTTTAGTGCATTTGGTGTTTTGATTACTATGTGACGGGAGGGATTTCTTTTCTGGTCCAAACTATTTGGAGTTCTGTAGGCTTCTTGTGTGTTCATTGGCACCTCTTTCTTTAAGTCAGGGAAGTTTTCTTCTATAATTTGTTGAAGATATTTACTGACCCTTTAAGTTTGAAATCTTCACTCTTTTCTTTACCTATTATCCTTAGTTTTGGTCTTCTCATTTTGTCCTGGATTTCTTGGATGTTTTGGGTTAGGAGCTTTTTGCATTTTGCATTTCCTTTGGCTGTTGTATCCATGCTTTCTATGGAATCTTCTGCACCAAAGATTCTCTCTTCTATCTCTTGTATTCTGTTGGTGATGCTTGCATCTATGAGTCCTGATCTCTTTCCTAGGTGTAGTCGGCCAAGGCCATAGAAACTGAGTTCCTGAGAAGGAGGCTGGAGCAGTATGGGAAGAAATGGTGCCAGAAATAAGAAGACCAAAACAGATTCTGATCAAGGCCCAATGTTTACTTAACAGTCTGAGCTTATAAAGGGGAAGGCCCATCCCCTGCTATGCCAGGCTCTGATGCTTTGTTGCCAGCCTGTCAGCACTTGGTCTGCCAGAGCTGTTGTTAGTACTAGGTTGCCAGTAGCCAGGTTGTCAGCTATCTCAGGAATATCCTAGAAAGACAGGTTCAGCCTCTCAGCGGGTACCAGTATCTTGGAGAAGAGCATGGGCGGCAGAACAATAGACCTATCTAGGTTGGAAGACTCCACCCTAGGTGGACTCATTCACAGTAGCAGAACAGGTCTGAGCCAGCCTGATCAAGGCTGGGGGAGGCTACACCTAGGTTCCCTATTTCCAGCTTTGTCTCCCTTTGTAATTTCTTTATGTTTCTATTTCCATATTTAGATCCTGGATGGTTTTGTTCAGTTCCTTCACCTATTTGGTTTTGTTTTCCTGTAATTCTTTAAGGGAATTTTGTGTTTACTCTTTAAGGTCTTCTACCTGTTTTCATCTATTGTCTTGTATTTCTTTAAGGGAATTGTTTATGTCTTTCTTAAAGTTTTCTGTCATCATAATGAAATGTAATTTTAAATTAGAGTCTTGATTTTCTGGTGTGCTGGGGTAAGAGGGGTTCTCTGTCATGGGAGAATTGGGTTCTGATGATGCCAAGTAGTCTGGGTTTCTGTTGCTTATGTTCTTGTACTTGCCTTTTGCCATCTGGTTAAATCTGGTATTAGCTAGTCTTGCTGTCTTTGACTGTGGCTTGTCTCTCCAGCAAGCCTGTGTGTCAGTACTCCTGGGAGACCAGTTCACTCTGGGAGGAATTTGGGTATGGAGAGCTCTGGTACATGGTCAGCTCTGGGGTATAGATAGAGACCAGAAAGATCCTGCCCACAGCTGTTCTTTGGTTCCTGTGTCTTCATGGCTCTGTGAGGGTCCCCCTTGGGCCAGGAATTTGAAGAGAAGTGGTAGTCTTACCTGTGCTTACAGGTATGTAGGCACTCCTGGGATACCTGCTCATTCCTGGTGGTATTTGTGTATGTATCTCTGTGGCACAGGATCAGCTTGTGGCTCAGATGGGAAAATGGAACACTCCTGTCCCAGGCAGCTCCTTGTTTCCTGTATCCTGAGGGTCCTGGGCAGGTTTCTCTGAGCAGCAGTGGTGGTCCTACCTGTGCTCACAGCCTGTCCACACTCCTGGGAGGCTCGTTCCCACTCAGCAGTATTGGGTATAGAGTCCTGTGGCATAGGTTCTGCTCCAGGTGTTGATGGAAACTGGAAGCACATGAAGGTTTCTTAAATCACATATCTATTATTATTATTATTATTATTATTATTATTATTATTATTTATTCAAGAGTTCAGTCACCCTCTCTCTCTCTCTGTTTCCATATGACGATGAAAATTGTTATATTAAATTCTGTAAGGAACTGTGTTGGAATTCTTATGGGGCATTGCATTGACTATGTAGACTGCTTTTGGAATTATGGCCATTTTTATTATATTAATCCTACTGATTTCCATCTTTTTTTATTTTCTCTCATTTCCATTTTTGGTTTCCATCTTTGTACTCTGCATGAGGAGTCTATGGTGCCTTTCTCTATCCCCTGCTTCTGTTTGGATAACACCAGTTTTCAGTGTTTTCATATACTCTTTTGTCAAAAAAGGTATTAATATCCCAGTTAACTGTTTAAAATAGTCAAGCATTATTAGTTTCACATAAAAATAATTCCATACATATGTGTGTAAAAATATTTTAGTATGTAGAATTGGGAATGTCAAAAAATTAAACATAAATTTTATTATATTTTGATTTCTAATCTTATCTCTTATATTTTTGATTGAGTAGCCAAGGAAAAATCAGCATGTATTCATTCATATTGCTTTAATCTTTAATCTCTTTTAAATTATGATATATTATAAGAGGAAATAAAATCTTAAAGGTTACTTATTTTTTTCATTTCCATTCCTACAGTAAATTTGACACATTTTATTACCCTCTAAGTATAAATAACTAAAAGGAGCCTCAAATACAACTTCCTTATCTCATAGTGAAAGACATTTCCTGTTTAAAGTGATTAATTCTCACTGTTTTCTGATAATGGCTCTAAAAATAGTAAGGCCCAGGAAGGTGTTTCAACATCTCTACCATGTCTACCATGGTTTTTAATTTTCCTCTTGTCTTTAATTTGCCAAAGTAACTTATAATTAAAGAGATGTGAATTCTACAACCCATATTTTATGATGTTGGGGTTTTAAAGACTGAAGAACATAGTAGAGCATGTGTCCTTATACATGTTGGGCATCATCTGGGTTCAGGAGTGGTATTGCTGGGTCCTCAGGTAGTACAATGTCCAATTTTCTGAGGAACCGCCAAACTGATTTCCAGAGTGGATTCACCAACTTGCAAGCCCACCAACAATAACTCCATATTGGATATTAGCCCTCTATCAGATTTAGGATTGGTAAAGATCTTTTCCTAATCTGTTGGTTGCATTTTTGTCTTATTGATAGTGTCCTTTGCCTTACATAAGTTTGCTTTTTTATGAGGTCCCAAATGTAAGATCATTCCTGATCTCACAGCACAAGTCATTGGTGTTCTGTTCAGGAATTTTTCCCCTGTGCCCATATCTTTAAGGCTCTTCCATACTTTCTCTTCTATAAGCTTCAGTGTATCTAGTTTTATGTGGAGGTCCTTGACTTCGTGGATTTGAGCTTTGTACAGGAGATAAGAATGGATCAATTTGCAATTTTCTGCATGCTAACTGCCAGTTGATCCAACACAATTGTTGAAAATGCTGTCTTTTTTCCACTGGATGGTTTTAGCTCCTTTGTCAAATATCAAGTGACCATGGGTTCATTTCTGGGTCTTCAATTCTATTCCATTGATCTACCTGCCTGTCTCTGTACCAATACCATGCAGTTTTTATTGCAATTGCTCTATAGTACAGCTTGAGGTCAAGGATGGTGACTCCACCAGACGTTCTTTTATTGTTGAGAATAGTTTTTTGCTATCCTGGGTTTGTTGTTATTCCAGATGAGTTTGCAAATTGTTCTTTCTAATTCTGTGAACAACCCAGATGTCCCTCAACAAAGGGATGGATACAGAAAATGTGGTACATTTACACAATGGAGTACTACTCAGCTATTAAAAACAATGAATTTATGAAATTCTTGGGCAATTGGATGGTTCTGGAGGATATCATCTTAAGTGGGGCAACCCAATCATAAAATATCACACATGATATGCACTCACAGATAAGTTGATATTATCCAGAATATTCCAGTATCCCAGAAGTTTGGAATACTCAAAGTACAAGTCACAAACCACAAGAAACTCATCAAGAAGGAAGATCATAGTGTGGATAATTTGATCCTTCTTAGAAGAGGGAACAAAATAACCATGGAAGGAGTTACAGAGACAAAATATTGAGCAGAGACTGAAGGAATGACCATCCAGGGACTGCCCTACCTGGAGATCCATCCCATATACAATCACCAAACCCAGACACTATTGTGGATGTCAACAAGTTCTCGCTGACAGGAGCCTAATATAGCTGTCTTCTGAGAGGCCCTACTAGTCCCTGAAAAATACAGAAGTGGATATTCACAGCCATTCATAGGACTGAACACAGGGTCCCCAATGAAGGAGCTAGAGAAAGGACCCAAGGGACTGAAGGGGTTTGCAGCCCATAGGAGGAACTACAATATGAACAAATGAGTACTCTCAGTGCTCCCAGGGACTAAACTACCAACTAAAGAATACACATGGTGGGACTAATGGCTCCAGCTGCTTATGTAGCAGAGGATGGCCTAGTTGGTCATCAATGGGAGGAGAGGCCCTTGATCCTGTGAAGGCTCTAAGCCCCAGTGTAGGGGAATGCCATGGCCAGGAAGCAGGTGTGGGTGGCTTGGTGAGCAGGGGAAGGAGGGAGGGAATAGGTGGTTTTGGGAGGGGAAACCAGGAAAGGGGATAACGTTTGAAATGTAAATAAAGAAAAATCTAATAAAAAAATAAGAACGAAGTATTCATTTTAAGTCCAGCTCTTAGTAAACTGTTAATTAAAGTAAGACACTGGTTGTTCTAATGGATAAAAAGTCAGGAAAATCCATACAGACAAGAGAGTCTAGTGCAATCTGGTGCTAGAGAAATGGCTAAGGTGTTAAGAGCACAGACTGCTCTTACAGAATGCCCAAGCCTGGTGCCCCATGTCAAAGTCCTGCACTTCATGCCCACTTATAACTCAATCTCCAGTAGATATAACATCCTCTTTTGGATGTTAGGCATTTGAACTGACATGTGTTCACACCCATAAAGATGCAATAAATAAATCTTGAAAAAGAAAGGATGTTCCATACAAGTTGAATTTGCCAACAAAAATACTAAAGAGAAATGCCATGGCAGAGGGTCAAAACTTATGTTGCAAGGCTCCCTCCTCATATAAAAAAGGAGATAACAATAGTGATCTGAACCATGTGCAAAGCAAGTTGTTTAATATGGGCATGCAATAGTTCCATGGCATATAATAATTAATATAATAATTATATATTATTATAATAATATATAATATAATAATTATTGTACGTTTACAGAATCAGAAAACAGTGTCAGAGATTGGGAGTGAATGGCTAAGTTTTACTAACAAAACTAAGATTCAAAGAACTAAGATTTGAGGCCAGCCCTGTCCATTTTACATTAGTTTAATACTCTTTTTCTTGTTAATCTTTCACTTGACATGTGGCTAGATTTAGAATCCACTCATCAATCTGATCTATTTTCTTAGACATATTTCCACAGGTCTATGCCCCCCTTTGAAATGTAGTATCTAGAAAATGTGAAAACAATCTGGTTGTGTTGTCAGCGTTAAGTACAAAGTGGACCATTTAGAGGTCTAACGATTCACGGGTTATAATGAGAAATTGCTGTATCTTGGCTGAACTCAAATACTAGGAAGAGAGAGGGGAAAAATTAGAAAAAAAAATTCTTTTAGTTGGGTCACAGTATTTTGCTTCTCACAGAAGGTTGTCCAAAATAACCACCACTTTTAAAGAACTCTGAAGATATAAATAAGCTGGTTATTCTTCTAGAAGGCACCAGTGTTGAACCTTGGAAATCCATAAACAGTCACTGTGGAAGATTGTTTTTCTTGAACTTAGCAAAAAAAATATGGTGTCCTTCCAAAATAAGAAAAGAGTTGCTGTATGTATCCCACAATGTTAAGTATAATTATACTATTTAATCCTCCCAACAGACCTAAGAATAATAGTCTACCTTACCCATCTTACAGTGATAAGAAAAGGCAGCATGAGAATCTGTTCATCAATTAGTCTTCACAGTAGAGGTTGGAGAGTAACCAAATCTCACAGATTTAAGAACATTGGATTCCAACTGAAATCTGAGTGACTAGCTGGAGGTCAGAATATTATTCTCTATCTTCATGAACTATGATAGGCAGTCTCCCAGACTGCCACTCAATTATTCTCTCCCTCTCTTTTAATGTTTCTTGCTTTCTGTCATTCTTCCGTTTATTTTTTTTTTCAGTATAGATCGAGGATTAGTGATGTCCAGAGCTGATAATGGCAAATTGATGGAATGATACTTAAAATCTAGGTAACAAAGACAAAGTGTCTTCATGGTGATTTCCTGTAAGTTATTTTACTCATTGTGAGCAAAGCTGCTTGCCATTTTGTTATTTGAGTGGGAAAAGCCAGCAAGGACTGCAAATCATTCAAGTGCCATGTGATTTCACTTGAAAGCAGGTTATCTGTCAAAGGAGCCTGAAGCTGAATGTTGTTCCAGGTGACATTTTGTTTCCTGAGACAGAGATGCGGAGTAACAATTGATTTTTGACTTATCAGACCTATGAGATAATAAATGTTTGCTCTTTGAAGATATTAATTTTAGAATAATTTGTTGTGCAACAGTCAATAGTTTATAAACACAGTTGCATGAAATCTGTTAAAACAGTGTCTTTCACTCACTAGATTCAAAGAGTGTTCTAAGTATTTGCCCACTTTTGTGTACTCTTTAGTTACACTGACCACATTCTGAATGAAGTTGATGGATACTCTGTAACTCCAGGTTGTGTTGGTTTCAAATTTGACTTCTTCCTGACATGATTAAAACAGATAAACTTTGTTGTTTTTGCTTTTGTTTTGTTTTGTTCTTTGCTCATGTGACACTTAATAAAATGGGTGTATATGAATAAAGACTATTATTAGATTAGAGTTGGGAATTATGCTGGTTTAGGAAAGTGAAATCCTTTATCAAAGCATAAAGAGACCATTACAGAAAGCCAAAACTAGTCAAAATGCAAAGAACAAGCCCTGACTGATGATACATCTACAACCTGTCTTCACCCAACATTCACAGAATGTCGATGAAGAGCAATGTTGATTATAAAGGCTAGAGGACCAAAAAGCTAGCTATGAGAATTTGTTTCTTGCTATGACAGGGAAACTACTATACCTATAAAATATCCACAATGTGACAACCTAAACAAGACCTGAATAATTCCAAGATCGCTTCTCTCCTCCCTCCTAGTCTTGTCATGTCTGATAATCCCAACATTAACATCCCAGTATAGATGGGAAAAAATCTCTAGGGGCCCCATTCCAATATAAAGAGCTACAAGCAATTAACTGCTGGGAGAAGAAGAGTTCATCTTTCTCAGGAATGAGCTCACTGATTGATTATCTGGGGGGGAAGCAGGTGTGCAGTCAACCTTGTGAAGGAAAAAGTTGGATGGTGAGCAAGACACCACAACTCCTAGAAGAGTCCTGATCTGCCCTACACAGGATTAGATCTAAAATGGCTCCCAGAACACCAGTGAGACAGCAAAAAGGAACCAAGGCCAGGACAATGGATGCTTTCCAGTCTTTATAAAAATCTTCACAGGCAGTGAGTGATACTCCCCATTCCTTCTGAGTTACTTCATTAGGCAAGGCTTTCATTGGTGCACCTCAGTCCTGTTTCCACAGTTATCCAATACGGAGTGGTCAACCCTAGAAATACATATATGCAGGCAACACTAAACAGACTCGGCATGTTGTATTTATATGTTGACTCGCATGTATATATATATGTAAAAACAGTGAAGAGGAAGTGGTAAATTCAGAAGGAAGGACTCAGACATGGGAGTGGTATGACAGACAGAGGGAGGAAGAAGTAATACAATTAGATTTAAATAAAAAGTTTGTACTGTTAACAAGCATAGTTTATTTACAAATATATTTCCAAAACAACAAATGTGATAGGCATGAATGAGTACTTACCTATAATATCATATTATTGGTAATTTAGTTGTGTTTAGAATCTAAGGTTAGTAAATATGAACATGTGTTTACCATAACCCAAGGAAGCAACACTATAAGAAACTGATACCTCCTGGCTGATCAAAAGAATCTCTTATTTTTATTGATTGATTGATTGATTGATTGATTGGTTTTTTGAGACAGGGTTTCTCTGTATAGCCCTGGCTGTCCTGGAACTCACTCTGTAGACCAGGCTGGCCTCAAATCCAAAAATCTGCCTGCCTCTGCCTCCCAAGTGCTGGGATTAAAAGCATGTGCCCAGCCAAAAGAATCTCTTTAGATGCATTGGTTTGCCCTCTATTCACCAGGGTTAAAGTCCCCTCCTCTCTCCATGTACAAAGAATTCACTGTCTCACAAGTCACCCAATGCACAGTAATCAATAAGAGACAAGACAGAAGAAAGGCTAAGAAGGAGGGGCAGCACTGAAACTAAGAAAATGCTTTGACTATCTATAGGGGTGAATGGCTGAGGAAATAGCTGAAGCTGCAAGATGAGGATTTGCTATCCATCGGATTACTTACTTTACTATGTGCAGTAAGATGTTGACAGACTCCATGTGACTGTCAGAAAGGTGAAAGAACATAGGCTATTTGACAGACAGTAGTTTTCTACTAGGGACTACAGACTTGTCATAATGTTAACAATCCTGCAAAATTCATAAAGGTAAATTTTATTATTTTAAAATTATAATTATGTCACTTTACACTTCTCCTTTCCTCTCTTCTACCTCTCCCTTAAGTTCTCTAAATTTCATGGCCTCTGGCCCCTTTTACTTTAATTGTTTTGATGATCATTACAAAGGAGCATATTCTCCATTAAACTGTTCATCTAATTTTAACCTTTGATCATGATGGCACAGTGCTATTTATCCTTCAGTTTTTTGTCTCATATTTCCCATCCTTTGCCACAAATTAGTAGGACTTGTGTCCTCTGCCAGGCCAGCAGGTTGTAGGGACATGTTCTGATCAACAATCACAACTCAAGGAAGAGATTTGCCACCTCTATTTCTGCCTCCATTTTGAGCCTGGTTGTAACCAGGCAGAAATGTTCTTACAATAGGACTCCATGTTTCTGATTTGACAAAACCTCATAAATATAACATATCTGCAAATTCAACAACACCTGCATCTCCAGAGATCCTCAACAATGAGATATTACCATGTGAGTTCTGTCTCTGGCTTCCCACTTCCATTGTTGAGAAGCAATTCTATGCTTGTTCCAAGAGACTTCAAAAACAGTGAATAAGTAGTCCAGGCTACTCATTACAGCATGCTCTGAATTAATTATTATTTCATATGTTCTATAGTGCAATAGCATTGTAATCAAAGTTTTAAGCATAGAAATGTGTGTAATATGTAAAAAGAAACTAGAACCTTACAAATAATATACTTGAAAGTATCTTTGGAGAAAAAGTTGAAAGTGAAGACCGTCAGACCCTTTAGCATTGTAAAAAAGTTCTTTTCCAAGGTATTCAGCTTGGGAAAAGTAACATGATATTCTAAGGAACTTATTTATTTTTGGATCTTGAAACAGGAACAGTTTATGATATCGTATAAATACAGAAAGAGATAAATAATACTTTCAGTCTAATTTTGTTGGCTGTTTCTCTCAAATTTTCAGTACTCTACTCCTAGAAAAACCTAGTTAAGTTTACCTATATCCATATCCAGAGATTGAATAAATATATTCCACTATATATATAATATACATACATATATATAATATGTACACACATATATGTATTATATATATATAATATGTATGTATGTGTGTGTATGTGTGTGTGGTGTGTGTGAATACACACATATACGCATGAATATCAGCACTGCTATTAGTAAAGCTTGAAATTGTTGTCTGGAATGCTCTCTTGCTTTATTCTTAACCTTCAATTGTTTAAAACTGGAGGTTGCTTTTGTTCTTTCATTCCCTGCTTCTTCCTATGCAATATCTAAGTTCTGAGAGCTCATCCATCTACCCTCTGGTAGGCTGTGGCACCGTGATGGGACTACTGAGCAAGTCTCTGTGTCTCCTGGTATTATTCATCATAGAGTTTTGTGCCAGTTCTGGTCTCCTAGGCCTTTTCAGTTTACATTCCTCATTCAAAGAGATGCCAAGAAAGCAGCAAGGAAGCATTTATTAAGTTGGACAGGGAGACATTACAGAAATGAAGGCGCTGGATGGATGAGTATTTATCTTTACTGGGCCCCAGCAGCAAAGCTTGTTCAGAGCAGCAGCAACTGCTTGGTTTGGTTTCCACATCATTTTCTGCTACTTCCAGTATGTTGCAGTTTATGGACAACTTGAGAGAGGACTGTGAAAATACACATCCAACCATGTCTGCCAATGTGTAAAGAGAGACAAAGAGTTGCATTTTTAGAATACCATCTTGGTACACTCTAAGAGGAAGAAAAGAACATGAATCCTGAATGCTCAGTAAATCATAGGCAGGTTTCAGCAAGATAGTCCAGCCCTATTCCTTACTATGAGTTGAGAACTCCCTGAAAACGTCTTTGCACAGCTTTGATAATAGAGATTCAGACAGACCAGCAGCATTGATATTTTGTGGTTTGGGTGGGCTTACATATTCTAAATGTTTCCTAATCCATGTTGAACTGGGAAGCCAGAAGTCTCCTCTCAAGGCTCCAATAAATTCCAGGTCACTAACACTGTCAGTAAGTTCACACTACTTAGTGTTGGAAACAAAGCCATGTTTTTAGAAGGGATGTGGAAAATGTGTGTGTCTTCGATATCACTGTGAGGCCCAGTTGCAAACCAAATGCTCCCTGGACATTAAGAAGAGCCTCATTTCTTCCACTGTCTTGTTATTCTGAGGCACTTGAATCTCTGTTTCCCATAATTTTTAGTATGAGAAATGTGCCATTTCTAAGCATTATATTTGGAAGATGTTATGAGAAAAATATTGGTATTTTGTATTTGGTAACTAGAGACAGTAATGTAGATAGAAATATTTGCACAATGCTTTAGTTTTTTTTTTTTAAAGACACTATGTAAGGCATTTAAACCTTTTCTTAAAGTTTCCTCTAAGGAAAGTTCAGAAGATCCTCAAAATAGTATAGATTTTTAATGTTAGATAGATTGCCTCCAAGATCATATGGATAAGATTCTATTGCTGAAGGTACAATATACTTCTGACACAGAACTTGGAGAAATCAAGCTGAAACTGACTTGGAGGCTCCTCCCTGAAGACTATCTACTGTACTATCTACAAGTGATAATGCACACGGCCAAGGGAGAGAAGCAACTCACAGTCCTACCTAGCTATGTTCCAGGGCACCGACTCTCACTGCAAGTGCCATGCACTGCAATCTGTGAGTTATTCCACTTAAACTAATTATTTATCTAAAATGATCAACTATCAGTTTTGACCATTGCTTTCTTTTATCTAAAAATGCATTTGTCATACATTTTTACTGGTTATGGGTAAACAATATCAGTCATAAAAATGAATTTAAAACAAACTTGAAGCTTCCTATATCAATGTGAATTTTATACCCCTTAAATATAAATTTGACATAAGTTAAATGTGACAGAGACAGTAAAAAAGACTAGAATTGCTGAATAGTGTTGTAGATTTTAGAAGGCTCAAGTAATTTATAATTTGCCTCATCTACTTCTTTCTTCCTACTGCCTTTTCATTTTTATTTAGTGTTTTAAGGAAAATGAATTACTAAAAGTTCTCATAAATTGATCATTATTTAATATAAAGATCAAAAGGACTGCCCAAGTTGATCATTAAAAAAAGAAGTGTCAGCCATCTCTACAGTGTGAGTGACAATGTTTTCCATAAATTCAATTCATCAGTGAAAAAAGAAGAAGAGCCTCCATTTTGACAGATGTCCCCTATTCCAGTCCAGGCACCGTCTCTGTCTGGGAATCGAAGGTTAAGTAGTCTGACAAGAAAATCTACAGATGTGGGTAAAGTAGGGAGTTCTCTGCACTTTGTCTTCTTGTATATCTCTTGGTCCTCGGGGGAGGGGGGGTTGATTTATAAACATGCTTTGTTTGGTCATGGAGGTATATCTGCATTCCTTATGCTAGATTTCAATTCTTCAGTCAGGTAATATGAAAGACCTTGTACACTTTGGCATCAGAAAACTTGAAGGAACATGAGAGCCCTCTGGCAAGGACGTTATTGTTTTTTCTAGGGAGTTCATAAAATGAAAAGTTCAGGATGCACAAGGTCTGAGTCTAAAATGTTTAAATGTTTAAGTTACTTTAAAAAAAACCTAAAGTATGTACTTGGATACATTTATTCCTCATGGAATATGAATTACAGCTGAGGAAATTTATTGATATCAGATTATAAATAAAGGGATTGACAACAACCAAAAATGTCTTCTGTGTTGTTTGTTACTTGGCTATCTCAAAACCAATTTAGTTCATGTGTCAATTCATTCCTTCATTCAACAAAAATACATTGAATTCCTCTTATGTCAAACTAAGCCAAACCAAACCAAACCAAACCAAAAAGAAAAAAAAAATGGATTTTCCTAGGAAAAGGCCGTTTAAAGAATGTAACTAAACAGTTTCATTTCACATGGGTTTAGAAGTCAGTCTAGATGTGTTTATTTGGAAAACAGAGAAGCTGGGTAAATATCTAATGAGAGGCCTCCATTTCTATCAAAACTTGTAGCTGAAAATAAAATACCAACCACAGAAACCAATTTTCTACTGGTTGATGATACAAGAACCATAACTGCATTACAACTATAGAATACAAGAATATGTAAGTGGAATAACATTTCTAGTTCAGGCTGATTCATTGTGTTCAGTGTCTGCATTGAAACATCTGTGGTTAATATTTACTCACACACATTTGCACTAGGACAAATATCTAAAGAAGGAAGTAACAATACAAAATGGGTACATACAACTGGGAACATAAAAGAGCATGATGTCAAAGAAGGAAATAAATGTGGCACCAAGTTTTAAGTAGTTCGTCAAGATGTAAGATTCTGGAATTCAGTTGTCTGTTTAACTTCAAAATTTTCATGACAATGGACTACACCCAGCCATACCTCCGCAAAGCTGAAGTTCAGCATCACAGAAAGCAAGCATTATGTCTGGGGTTGGGGGTTGTTGAACTCTGAGTTTAAGGGGTAATTTGGTCAAGTAACTAATAAATTTCAATTATGTTGAGAGCAGTATAAGATTAGTTATGAAAAGATAACTGATACCTTCCTATCTTTAAATGGATTGTTTGTTTATTTGTTTGCTTGTTTGTTTGTTTGTTTTCTTCAAAGTCTACTTCTGAGAGGCAGGCTGGAAAAACAGTGTGTGTCAGATGGGAAGGTTGAAAATGAAATGGTATTTCAGCCATAAGCTCACAGAAGTAGAAGAGTGATAGGAAAAAAATTCCTAAGTTCTGAGTTCTCCAGGTCTGCCAGCCAGTGCCCAGATTGTTTGTTCTGTGTGTAGCATGGATTTAGGAAAAGCATCCCAATTTCAGGTGAAAGTCACAGGTGAGAGACAGAAGTGGGATGATACTTCAAAAGATACTATAACAGAAGCATAGGGCTTATGAGATAGCTCTTGTCTCGAAGTCTGGTACCTGCCAAACCTGGCTACTGAATTCAATTCCTAAAAGCAACCTAGTGGAAGGAAAAAAATTGACTTGGAAGTTATCTTCTGACCTCCACAAATGCATCATGGCACACACATACACACACATATAACACAAAGACATAAATGCATTTAGTAAAAACTTTAGAGGAAAAGGTGACAGGCAATTCTGCTGACTTAAGTCCACATCAGATCCAGAATGAGCAGCAGGGAAGACCCCTTGAAGAAATTATTTCCTCCCCCACCATTCAGAATTCCTTTTACTTTTCTGTGAAAATGTTTTCCATGTACATTCCAGAATGCAAAACTTAGATATTCATCAGTATTTCCTCTTGCTTCATGCCCTAAGATAGATGATGGGAAACTGAGCACAGAAAATGCTTCTGAAATTCCTTGGCATGCAGCTGGATGTAAGAAAACTCCAATTACACTGTCCTGTGTAAGTAGCAATTAACTGTAAAAAAAAACGTGGATGAAGCCACTGAGTGCTGGGTCACTCTTCCTGTTTGGCAGCAGGACCATGAGACCCAGGTCCTGCATTTGTTTTGTAGGGACTTCATTGCCATTGGGAGATTAAAACCTACTAGTTTCCTCAAGTTCCTGAGAAATATAGTTCTTCAAATTTAAAGCACTACGCTTAATGTAGTGCATGACCATGTCATTTTCCAAACCTTGAGTTAATGTCAATTAACTAGGAAGGTTGTGCGTCTACATAACCTATACCATTAGAACTCTCAGTGAGTGCCCTTGAAGATGCAACTACAAGAATTTTTTTTCTTCTTTCTTCTCTATCATCCAGTGTGATAGAAAAATATGATAATTTGCATCTGTAAAACAACAAAACAAAAAAACATATCATTTAGATCAAAGTCTGTCTTCACATTGAGGATTATTTACATTTTATATTCAGCAAATCTACACATTTTCTTTCTTCAGAGTCAGATTATTTGCAAAATAGACACTAAATATAATCCTGGACCCTCCAGTGTACACATAATTAAATTTGATGGTCATTAGCTATGCAGTATATGGTAAAACCAGATGGAAAAAATGTCCGTTTTGAAATCAGAAACAGAGATAGAGATAACATGGATACTGCAGGTGGTGTTTGCAGAAGAAAAGAGAGAACATGCAGAAGTAGGCCTATGGCAGAACACAGTGAATTAAAAATTAAGTCTGTAATCTGTCAACTAAAGATCAGGAGAGTCAAGTTCACAGGGTAGGCATAGATAACAGTGGGGATTTTACTGACCATAAGGGGACAGATAATCCATAGGACCTTAGAGGTCAGATTTCTATGAAAGAGGAGTTAGAAGCTCCAACTCCATAGCAGACACAATAAGAATAAGAATAAGAATAAGAATAAGAATAAGAATAAGAATAAAAGAAACCATTGATAGGACACACATGCCTTAAAAATAGAGCCTGTGGGTTACACACCTTCTCAGCTCCCCACACCAACATCTTGACACTTTGATTTTAAATAAGGCTTTCTCTTTGGATGTTGAGTTTCTCTCCACTGAGTAACATAATATCTACAGTGTAAAGTCACGGTGGGTAAACACCTGGTGAGAAGCAGGTTTGTGCTGATTATTGTTTGTCTTTCTGTTATAAGAATTGTTTGGAAAATGGACTCTTAGTCTTATGAGTAGTGCGGGAGAAATATTTTAGATTAAATTTAGCAGAAATCTCCTTTGATAAATACATAGGAAAGGTAAGTATTTTAAAGTGCTCCGAAGTTAATAGACATCATTATCATTGTTCCCCAGACGGTTTTCAAGTAACAACACAACTCTGGCTCATAGCCATCTTTAAGGTTAATTTATATCTATGTTAGGAATGCTATCCTGTCAGTATGTTCTCACCTTAAAAACCACAGTGCACAGTAGTGATATCTGGAGGTTTTGGTTGTTTTTGTTTTCTGTTTTGTTTTGCTTTTCTATTATTTTACAATACTTGGTTTTTATACTATTTAAAGTACTGTATATATTTTTCAGAAATTAATGCTGTCTTCTGATTTAATAAGCCCAGTAAATACAACCATTCTTTTATCAAGAACATTTTGTAAACCTTAGTTGTTGGCTCTAAATTTTTCCCTGTGGTATTAAATATCTATGTGAATGAAAGTTCTGAAATCTAACAAGATTTCAAAATGGCAGATGTGTTAGAAACTTCTTTTACACATACATGTGGTGTCAAAATATATTTAAAAATTCTGTATTGCCTCTCATAGTATAGTTCTCTGTTATGATTTCTTTTAGGTAGAAATATAAATGAGTAGCAGAATTTAAACAACATTGGATGAGCATCTATATCATAGATATGAAAACTATTCTCAACAGCTCCCATGTTTCTTTTAATCAATTGATTTGGTTATTTTACATTTCATATTTTATTCCCAGCCCCTGTCCACCCTCCTACTGTTCTACAACTCATACCTCCTCCCCAAACCCCTGTCTCCACATGGATGTCCCCATCCCCCATCCCATCTGACCTCTAAACTACCTTGGTTTCCAGTCTCTTGAGGGTTAGGTGCATCATAACTGAATGAACATAGACCTGGAAGTCCTCTACTATATGTGTGTTGGGGGCCTCATATCAGCTGGTGTATGCTGCTTGTTTGGTGGTCTAGTGTTGGAAAGAACTCAGGGGCCCAAATTAATTGAGACTGCTGGTCCTCCTACAGGGTCACCCTCCTGCTCAGCTTCTTTCAGCCTTCTCTAATTCAATAACAGGGCTCAGCTGCTTCTGTCCTTTGTTTGGGTGTAAATATCTGCATCTGACTCTTTTAGATGCTTGTTGGGTTTTCCAGGGTGCTGTCATGCTAGGTCCCTTTTTTGTGAGTGTTCCATAGCCTCAGTAATAGTATCAGGCCTTGAGACCTCCACTTTGGACCTGTCGCTGGACCTTCTTTTCCTCAGGTTTCTCTCCATTTCTAACCCTGTAGTTCTTTTAGACAGGAACAATTATGGGTGAGAGTTGTAGAAGTGTCAATGATCCATGGAAAAGAAAATAAACTGGCAGGCTATTTTCAATAAATTAGAGGACTTTTTGGACCTACTTAACTATATTTCATACAGAAAACTATTTTCTAAATTTTGATTTTTCAATTTTCATTTTCAGCACAGAACCAGACAATTTTGTCTTTTGATTTCAAGGAAATAGTCACACATTTAATAAGAATATTAAACCAAAGGGCTCCAGAGTGCTCTCCACGCCACAGGATCTCGGGATCACCTCGGGATCATGGGTAAGTGGAACACAACATCAGTTCCAAAGAATCGCGGAGGGTCTTGTGCCAACAGGAACAGGGACAAAGAAACCTCACCCAACCAGAGGCTGGGATCCATTCAGGTCAGGGCCAGCCACTCCATCTTCTGCATGAACCTGGCCAAGGGCATCTAGGGCACCAGAGGACTCTCCATGCAACAGGACCCCTAGAACACCCAGGAACTCCTGATCACCTGAGAACAAGTGGGAGATAGAAGCAACAGAGCTCCTAGGTCAGGGTCCCTTCGGACTTTCATTCTCAGCCAGGAGGCAGAGCTGAGACCCAGATCCCTGGGAACATTCCTTGCCAGAGGAGAGTTGGGCTACAGGGAGAGTTCTGACCCCAGAACTCAGGAGGTAGATCAGAGCTTCAGAGTGCTGGACACCTGCCTGGAAAGAGGAGAGCTTGCCTGCAGAGAGTGCTCTGACCACTGGAACTCTGGAGAGAGTTGGACTCCCAGGAGTGCTGACAGAGGCTAAAAGAATCACAGGAGGATCAAGCTCCAAACAGAGACAGCTTGAACATTAACACCAGAGATTTCCAGATGGTGAAAGGCAAATGTAAGAATTTTACTAACAGAAACCAAGAACACTGGGCATCATCAGAACCCAGTACACCCACCACAAAATGTCCTGGATATCCCAACACACCTGAAAAGCAAGATGCGGATTTAAAATCATATCTCATGATGGTGGTAGAAGACCTTAAGAAGGACACTAATAACCCACTTAAAGAAATACAGAAGAACACTGCTAAACAGGTGGAAGCCCTTAAAGAGTAAACACAAAAATCTTTCAAAGAATTACAGGAGAGCACTGCTATACAGGTAGAAGTCCTTAAAGAACTCCAGGCAAACACTACTAAACAAGTAGAAGAAACACAAAAATCCCTTAAAGAGTTACAGGAAAACACAACTGAACAGGCAATGATATTGAACAAAACCATCCAAGATCTAAAAATGGAAGTAGAAACAATGAAGAAAACCCAAAGGGAGACAACTGTGGAGATAGGAAACCCTAGGAAAAAAAATCAAGAACCATACATGTGAGCATCAGCAACAGAATACAAGAGATGGAAGAGAGAATCTCAGGTGCAGAAGATTCCATAGAGAACATTGGCACAACAATCAAAGAAAATGCAAAATGCAAAAAGATCCTAACTCAAAACATCCAGGAAATCCAGGACACAACGAGAAAACCTAATCTACAGATAATAGGAGTATATGAGAATGAAGATTATCAACTTAAAGAGCCAGCAAATATCTTCAACAAAATTATAGAAGAAAACTTCTCAAACCTAAAGAAAGAGATGCCCATGAACATATAAGAAGCCTACAGAACTCCAAATAGACTGGACCAGAAAAGAAATTCCTCCCAACACATAATAATCAGAACAACAAATGCACTAAATAAAGACAGAATATTAAAAGCTGTAATGGAAAAAGGTCAAGTAACATATAAAGGCAGGCCTGTTAAAATTACTCCAGATTTCTCACCAGACAATATGAAAGCCAGAAGATCCTGGACAGATGTTATACGGACCCTAAGAGAACACAAATGTCATCCCAGGCTACTATACCCAGCAAAACTCTCAATTACCATAGATGGAGAAACCAAAGTATTCCATGACAAAACAAAATTCTCACAATATCTTTCAACGAATCCAGCCCTTCAAAGGATAATAAAGGGAAAACACCAACAAAAAGGTGGTAATTACACCCTAGAAAAAACAAGAAACTAATCCTTTAACAAAACTAAAAGAAGACAGCCACAGAACAGATTCCCAACTTTAACAACAAAAATGACAGGAAACACCAATTACTTTTCTTTGATTTCTCTTAATATCAATGGACTCAATTCCCCAATAAAAAGACATAGACTAATAGACTGGCTACACAAACAGGACCCAACATTTTGCTGCTTACAGGAAACCCATCTCAGAGATAAAGACAGACACTACCTCAGAGTAAAAGGCTGGAAAACAATTTCCCAAGCAAATGGTCAGAAGAAACAAGCTGGAGTAGCCATTCTAATATCAAATAAAATTGATCAAGAGTCAACAAATGGGACCTCATAAAATTGCAAAGCTTCTGTAGGGCCAGAGATACTGTCAATAAGACAAAAAGGCCACCAATAGATTGGGAAACAATTTTTACCAATCCTAAATCTGATAGGGGACTAATAGCCAATATATACAAAGAGCTCAAGAAGCTGAACTCCTGAAATTCAAATAACCCCATTAAAAATGGAGTACAGAGCTAAACAAAGATTTCACAACTGAGGAATACCAAAGAGCTGAGAAGCACTTGAAAAAATGTTCTACATCCTTAATCATCAGGGAAATGCAAATCAAAAAAACCCCTGAGATTCTACCTCATGCCAGTCAGAATGACTAGGATCAAAAATTCATGTGGCAGCAGATGCTGGCCAGGATGTGGAGAAAGAGGAACACTCCTCCATTGCTGGTTGGATTGCAAGCTGGTACAACCACTCTGGAAATCAGTCTGGTGGTTCCTCAGAAAACTGGACATAGTACTACCACTAGATCCAGCAATACCTCTCTCGGGCATATATCCAGAAGATGTTCCAACTGGTAATAAGGCCACATGCTCCACTATGTTCATAGCAGCCCTATTTGTAATAGCCAGAAGCTGGAAATAACCCAGATGTCTCTCAGCAGAGGACTGGATACAGAAAATGTGGTACATTTACACAATGGAGTACTACTCAGCTATTAAAAACAATTAATTTATTAAATTATTGGGCAAATGGATGTATCTGGAGGACATCATCCTGAGTGAGGTAACCCAATCACAAAAGAAGTCACTTGATATGCACTCATTGATAAGTGAATATTAGCCCAGAAACCTCGAATACCAAAGATACAACTTCCAAAACACAAGAAAAGCAAGAAGGAAGACCAACGTGTGGATACTTCATTCCTCCCTAGAATAGGGAATAAAATATCCATGGAAGGAGTTGCAGAGACAAAGTTTGGAGCTAAGATGAAAGGATGGACCATCTAGAGACTGCCCCACCTGGGGCTCCATCCTATAATCAGCCACCAAACACAGACACTATTGCATATGCCAGCAAGATTTTGCTGAAGAGACACTGATACAGCTGTTTCCTGTGAGGCTTTGCCAGTGCTTGGCAAATACAGAAGTGAATGCTCACAGTCATTTATAGGATGGAACATGGGGCCCCCAACATAGGAGCTAGAGAAAGTACCCAAGAGCTGAATGAGTCTGTAACCATATAGGTGGAACAACAATGAGAACCAATCATTACCCCCAGAGCTCTTGTCTCTAGGTGCATATGTAGCAGATGATGGCCTAGTTGGCTATCACTGGGAAGAGAGGCCCCTTGGTCTTGCAAACTTTATATGCCCCAGTGCAGGGGAATGCCAGGGCCAAGAAGTGGGAGTGAGTGGGTAGGGATCAGGGGTGGGAGAGGGTATCGGGGACTTTTGGGATAGCATTTGAAATGTCAATAAAGAAAATACCTAATAAAAAATGTGTGTGTGTGTGTGGGGGGGGAAGGAATGTATAATTCATTCCAACAGAGAAAAAGCTAAAAAATAAAAAAAATAAATAAATCCACTCTCACTGTCCCTTTATCACTCTTGCCTGGAGAATACACATTGTTTTGAGTGAATGTTGACACATTCCTATTGCTTCCTTTATAGATTCACCCTGTGGCTGTACTTGACACTGGTCAAACATTGCTTCTTTCTCCTGAAAACAGAATTGATAGCTTCAAACCACTTTAAATTATTATGGGTACAAAGAATGATATCATATGTTTCTAATCCAATTACTTGGGGTTATGGGACCTGTAGTAGTGAATCACAGTGCTAATGCCTAGCCTGTGCTAAATACTGAAATTCTGTCTCAAAACAAGCAATCAATCAAGCAAGCAAGCAAACAAACAAAAAATCATCATCATCATCATCAAAATCAACAACGACACCTATTAGTGCTGGTGTAAGGCATAGTGCTTTACTAAGACTTGGAACAGATTTTAAGGCAATATAATGAACTGTGTAACTGCATTGAAATAAGCTCTGTCGGTGCAGAGATATGAAATAGTTGCCTAGATAATGGATCCCAGAAGAAGAGGAATGGAGTGCTTGCCTCCTTGGTTACTGAACAATACATCAGTTCCTCAATTACAGAACCAACAGATCTTTATCAGTTTTCATCCACTTGGATTCCTTGATGTTCTATTCATTTTCTGTGATGAATATCAATTAATAATCAGCTTGAATGTCTTCTTTTTAAAAGATATATGATAAACATAGGCAGTAATTGGTGTAGGTCTTCCATTTTTACCATGCAATGGATATTGCTAAAATTACAGAAGACAAATGGCAAGCCATGTTTTCATACAAAGCACTAAACTTTGCCCTCACCTGCCTCCTTTTTTCTCTTCATCTCTATTCCCTTCCTCCTTACACCCCCAAATTTATACATAAGGAAATTCATGCTGATTCTCAGAAATTCCAAGAATTTAAAACTATGGGGTTCTTTTAAAGGGATGTAAAAATGTTAGTGTATATTGAGATACGTTAGTTTCAATAGAATTGTGAGATGTTGAGCGAGTAGTAGGAGTTTTCCATCTTTTTTTTTTTTCCATTGTGGATAACTCGTGAGAGTCTAACATGCAATTAAATTAGAGCCACAACCTGGATCCATCCTAACTCTGAAATCTCTCTAAACCACATTGCAGTTCTAATAAATGAGTGTTCCTTGTGAACGAAGGAGAGAGCAGAGCAGAACTCTATTGAAAACCAGGCCATTGTGTTACCTGTTCTATACATGGTGCTTGCAGAGTTGATCATTTCTAGGTGTTATTTGACTTTCCACTAACATTAATGTATTAGAGTAAAATATATTAGGAAAGATCCAACAGGTATCCAGTTTCCAAACCCTTCACCTCTCTCCAAGTCAAGTTCATTGCTGACTTACTGGCATTCTACACTCTTAATAATGGCTGCAAAAATTTCCAAAACATGAGGTGACATTTTTTGTCTGTAAGTATCATTTAATCTGTTGGGGGAAATGTTCATCTTCAGCTAATCTGAGAAGGCAGGGTTTATTGTATTAAGAGTCAGATAATTGCTGCAAATCTGTGAGATCACCTTCACCTGATTTCTAAACACCTCCCTTACTGGGGTTGTGATTTTAAATACTATGTGTGAGGAAATCAGCCAGGTCAAGACATGAAATGCTTAAAAGTCTGGACCAGAATTGAGACCTGGAGGAAGGTTTTGAAACGTGCAAACAATTCATCATATATTTAGACCATTTCTTAGGGTATGTCTACAAATGCAGAAACACTAAGACAAGAACATTTTTTGCCTGACTCTTTTGATTGTAAAATATTAAGAAGGAAATTTACTGGACTATCTTCTCAAGGAGCAACTGTCACTTGTGTGCAATTACCAGCTCATAAGAGGGATATAAATGCACATGGGACCAAGGGAGATGACAAAGATGGCAACATCTGATCAAGTTTTTATGTTATTGTTTAAATGGCTTTGTTCTCACTGAGAAGGCCAACGGGGTGTGGGGGGAGGTGGTGGGGTATTCCACTGGATTCTTGCTGCGTCTTCCCTCAGTATCTTGTTTCACTCTATGTACTCCCATTCTTCTCCATCTTCTACTTTTTCCATTCCCCCACTCATTCCCTGTCACTCTCATCTTTTCTGTCTTTTTGGCTCTGTCTCTCTTCACCCCTCTACCCACGCCTGCATATTCTCACATGTTAAATCTCACAAACATATCAACAACTATAATTTATTGCTATTATTAGGAATTAGGCCCCTGTGTAAGCTCTCTTATGCCTAACAACTATTCCCTATTGTTTTGATTCCTTTTTGTTTGGTTGAACTTTTGTTTTGTTTTTGTTATGTTTTTTGTTTGTTTGTTCTGTTGTTGTTGATGTTGTTTTGTTGCTGTTGCTAACTTTAGCTATGTATGACAGACTCCTTGGATAAAGTCATAGTGATAAGAAAGGTACACTGGAGTCCTTGACAATGTTGGGTTTTAAGTCAAAGAACAATTTGTAAAATCAAGGCATGGACTCAACAGTACTCTTCCTCCAGAAAGACTACATCTTCTAAGGTTTCATTTTCCCAAAAAGTGCCCCAGTTTGAGTCCAAGTATTCAGATGCACGAGACTAAGAGGGGACCACAACAGCATCCACTTGGGAATCTAGTAGTGCTTGAAATCTAAGGATGGAGTGAGACTTTTTCACATAAATATTTTTTCCAAAAAGACATTGAAGGCAGAAATGGAATGAATAAAATGTGTGGTACACAGGATAGATTGGCCTACTATAGTCCCATGATGCTTATGATTGAGATTCCAGAGCCATCTTCTTCTACTTAATGGTTTCTTCTGCCACATCTCTGAAATTGTCTCTTCTGCCTCTGACTTTTGTGAAGGATTAGTAGCCTTCCTGTATTTGTCCGAAAGAAGCTCCTTCCTGCTCCACTTACAAAGGGATCCTGAAGACCTAGACTCTCTGCTGGTCTGCTATTAAAATGTAAGCCAAAAAGAAAGAAAGAAAGAAAGAAAGAAAGAAAGAAAGAAAGAAAGAAAGAAAGAAAGAAAGAAAGAAAGAAAGAAAGAAAAGAAAAGAAACCACAAACTACATTGTATGGGAAAGAAGAACCAGGAGCCTTGTTATGACACTGCAAGGGTGATTAGGTTCTTTGGAAAATGGTGAAACATGAAAACAGAGTATTTGTTGCTCAAAACTGGTAAGTTATATATACACCTCAACTCAAGAGTTCTCTTTTTTCCTCATTGTAATGTCTGAAGTCTGACAGAAATTATAGTAAAGGAAACTCAGTTTTATCAAGTTATTAATTCCATAAACACTCTGTCTCTTTCTCTTGCTCACTTCCACATCTTCTAGTCCACATTATTTCAGCATTTTGAATTTTCCAGTCTCATCAATCAACTGTGAGGCCGACATTAATTGTGGGGTTTCGTTTCCCTCTCTACTACACTAATGTGCTGTCTCTGATGGTGGAACTCAAACCTCTGACATCTGTTGGCTCAATGCTTTGGCTCAGACTTAGCTTAGTTTCAATGGCACCACAGTTGTTTTCTGAACAAGTAAAATTTTGATATCCAGTTCTCTAGGATAACACTCTGAAATTTTTCATTTTTTGTATAATTAATGCTGAAATATCATCCACTAATATGATTCACACTCTGAAAGCAGTTAAGTAATCTTGATACCATTCAACATGAAGATTTTTGCTGTAAATTACCAGAGTATTTATCTGCGAACTCAATGCTAGAAAAATGTCCTTTCTGTTCATTTCATCATTCATGAAAGAAATATATTTGCCGACAGGCATTTCTGCAAGGCACTTATAATTTTTAAGTCCAAGTAAAATATTTTATAGGTCTTTTCCTGCAACCATTTACAGCATATTTGAGAGTCTTTCTTGGACAGAGTCTCTCTTTCTTTTTATGCAATCCTTATAAATATTCAAATTAAATAACATGCCAAATAAATATAGTGCCATTATGATTTCAAGGCTCTTTTAAGGTAATAGGTTTGTTTAAAAATTGCCACAGATTGACGAGCCATGGTGTTATCAGCCTGTAATCCTAGACCGTGGGCAGTAAAGTCAGGAGGTTCAGAAGTTCAAAGTCATTGCGAGGCATATAGGGAGGTTGAGGCCAGCTGGGCTAAGTGGAACACTATCTCAATTTCCCTTTCCCAGCAATTATTACAGAAAATAGTCTATATATAAAACCTTGGGTTTTGATTGCTTGTTTTTGAAATTATATATATATATATATATATATATATATATATATATATATGTAGAGAGAGAAAGAGAGAGAGAGAGAGAGAGAGAGAGAGAGAGAGAGAGAGAGAGAGAGAGAGAGAGATGTGCATGTGGGCACACACACACACACACACACACACACACACACACACACACACAATTCACATGTGGAAGTCAGGGAGTGGGTTGTTACCTACAGGAGTTTCTTTTCTCCTTCCCCCAGAAGCTATGGGGGTCAAACTCAGTTCCTTCAGTTGGGTAGCAAGCATCATTAGCAGAGCCATCTGGACACCTTGCTACATGGACTTTATTGAAGCATTTAATTCAAAGACTTAGCAAATATAGTATCAGCTTGCAATCATCTTTAAAAGTATAGGAGATAATTTTAAGATATGTGAATTTATGTTAGAATACTAGAAATTGTCTCAAATCCTAGCATCTGTTCATCACAGTGTACACCAGTATATTTAGATTTAAGAGAAGTTAGCTTATTTTTATATCTTATACAATGAAAACATAAACTATCAGTTATTTTATATTATAAATACATATATGTAATGACATAATTAACTAATCCACATACTATATATAAAGAAAACAGAAAGCTGGCTTTGGTTTACTTTCTAAAATTCACTATGATTCTCCATTGTTCCTATGTGACTCCCAAACGCAAGAAAATCTATTACATGGGAAAAGTCATATGTAGACATTAACAGCAGAAGGGACACAGATTCTAATGTCAGACCATGGCAAAATTCAGGAAAAAATAGTGGGTAGATGGCACTTGGAAAGATGGCACATATGACATGGAGGTGACATATTTTCAAGGCAGCTTCATCAAATTATTAAATTGACTATTAACTCTGAGCATAAAAGAAATGGTCATATAACTTAATGATAAAACAGATTTTTATTTTATTTGATAGAATCTTATGAAGGAATCACAAAATCTTCAGAAAAAATTTAGAGTAGTCAGCTGTCCAAATGGAAAAATAAAGCAAAGGAGGCTTAATGAAAAACACTCATACTTTAACAAGTCTCACATAATGAAATCTATGATATACTATTATATACAAACAAGGAAATTCATAACGAAGTTATGGTATGAAATAGTACATAGTACCCCACTATTTGCAAGCATTTATCTCCCAGGCATCGTTTAGTTTAATTGGCTGTAGTGGTGGCTGTTGGTAGTGGTTCTGTGTTTCATGTGCTATTGCTTTCTATCCACATAACAGAGTCACTTACTAAAGACAGTATCTGCATTTTCAATTAGCTTTAAAACTTATCTCAAACTTAATCTGTATGTGAGATTAAACATGCATCTACAAAAAGATTAAATTCAACAATAGAAGACAGGAGAATGGACAATTTTCATTACTAGAAGAAAAACTTGAAACAGGATGGTTCTCTCTCTCGCTCTCTCTCTCTCTCTCTTGTGTGTGTGTGTGTGTGTGTGTGTACGCACACACACACACTTTCTTTTCCTTTTCATTTAGGATAATATGAATTAGGTAACTGAACAATTTTCCAATTTCTCTCTTACTTTAACTTCATCTTCTCTCTCACTGTCTTTATGCATTAGCTGTATTTCTGAGCAACAGGACATTGCTGTACAATAATTTTCGAGTTTGCTAAAAACTCGGCTCAAATTTCCTAGTAATTTGAGTAGGCAACCACAGCTGCAATTTTGAGACACTCAGTGACTCCTGATATTGGCCATTTTCCTGAAAAATAAAAAGAAATGGAATTACTAGCTCATTTTTTACCACAAATAACAAGCCTGTGGCAGACTCCAAAATTTGCATACAATTACCATTAAGTAGAACAAAAGCATCATAATTTCTAACAATAACGTCTTTAAACTGCATCAGGAATGAAATCCAGCCAAGTGCAGCTGTGTAACATTTTATAAAGTATTATAACAGCATGCTTTTCATAGGAATCATCACTTAAGATTCTGTTTGCCATACTTGAGACTATGGGTTACTCAGATAAATACCTTTTTAGTTTTGGGCCCATAAGTTGTCAACTTTGACTTAAATCAATTACAGAACACTCTGATATTCATAAGGTTGTTTAAAATTACATTGTTTTAAAGACTATTCATATCTAGTCCTCTATAAGAATACCTTATTTAACCTTGTGAAATAATATTAATATGTAAACCTCTACAATAAATTAAGTTTTGGAGGAAAAAAGGCATTGAAAAAATGTATTTTTAGTTTGGTCATAATTTCTATAAATGAAGCAAGTGAAGTATGTGAAGGAGCATGTCTTCATTTTGAGAAATATTGATTTCCAATCTATACTCTTACATAAAGCAGTAATGAGTTGTTACAATAATGAAGAATCTTGCACTGAGAATGTAAGAGGTAATGTTAGAAAATTGATGAAATAGAAAGACAGACCTTTTCCCCACAAGAAAAACACTGATATAATAGTCATAGATAAAACAGAAAACCTGTATCCAGAATCAGGTCAAAAACTCAAATACCCAAAATCACCACAAAGCTCAGAATATAAGGGAGGAAGGCAAATGGGCAAGAATACAAGCTGCCCAGGCATGAGGACTTAGGCTCACATCTCTAACTCCATTTAAAAAGCTGGGAATGAACTCACTTCAGTAAGCAAAAAGAAGAGTGATAGACCAGGACTTTCTTTGCCTTAGTATGTGCGTGCATACTTGTGTGCATGCAATGTCTATAACATGCTCATATATTTCACAATAGTCACATAAAGACACACACACAATTGAGAGCAACTTCACTGAAACAGGTAAAGTGGGGAATTTATTTTTATCTCTCAAGTTTTCTCGTGATAACAGATTATCTCAACAAAGAGAAAGATTGCCTCAGCCTAAGATTTTTATTCAGGTAAGAGACATATTCCAGGTTTTTCATTGCACTAACATAGGGATTGTTTTCATTTGAGTCGTAAGTCATTTGAGTCACAAGGAAAAAAATGATGGTGGGATCACCCATGCCTTTGCCATCAGGGTCAGCTCTACTCTTCTGCCTAATTGAGGTGCAGGTGCTGCAGCTGATAAGGGGTAGGGAAGGGACAGCTCTCCAACTCTCATGACTGTAGAGCCTATCTCAAGCCAAAAGAAGCTGCATGAGGAGAACATCTCCCCTGTGCCCAAGACATGATTTTCTTTTTGTTACCCAGTAAATTCTGACACAGTAGAAGTATACAAACTTATTCATCTGGTTCTAAGAATTCTCTGAAAAATAATTCAATAGAATTTTCTCATGAACATTTAAAAAGATAAAGAACAAAACATAATGAAATAGAGTAAGTCATATATAAAAGAAATTCAATAGAGACAAAGGAATCCTAAAAGAAAAGAAAATTTGAAGAACATGAAAAACAACTATTGACCTGGAGAGTTTTATAATAGTAAAAGAAAAACAAAACAATCAAAAATACACCTTTAATAGCAGTCTCAGTCAGGGAGAGGACTAAGTAAACCTAAAAGCAAAGACAAAAAAAAAATGTAAAAAAGAAAAATGCTGAGGAAGCTTAGAAGGACTTATGGAATTCAACCAACTGAACCATTTGTATAGGTACACACTCCAGAGAAGAGAGAGATAAAGTGGGAGAGACCTCAAAAGATTATGTAAAGAAATGTATGGCATTTCCTGACCATATATTTGACAATAATCATTTATCTTTATATAGACAAAAGAATCCTCAAATAACGAGACAAAATATTGATAAACCTATTGATAGTCCTATGGCTAAGCCAGTAGCAAAGAGAGTTTAAATGCAGCAAAGGCAAATCAAGTTATTGCACAAAAATGACTATACATGACTTTCAATACGTCTTGTAAGACTTTCAAAATATGATTTATTTAAAGAGCAGATAGAAGAAGTATATTGGCCACAAATATATACTCAAAAAAACCTATATTCCAAAAATAAATAATCATTGAGAAAAAAAACAACAGCAATAACAAAAAAACCAACCAACTGAGGCTCCTTCCTCTCTGATCACTGTTGCTTGTGTCAAATTGACACATAAAACAGCCAGAACAGCTGACTCCCTGCCAACTTAAAACACAAACATATATCACTAGTAAGCCATAATTAAGCCATATCCATCCCTAAGGTCTCACATTAAAGACATAAAGTAAGTCATATAGTCTTTACAAATTCAAACACATTAAAATTTAAAGTCCCTTTATAGTAGCAAGTCCTTGAAAATCTTAAAATTCAAAGTTGTCATCTTAGTTACGTTTCTATTGCTGTGACAAAACACCATGATCAGGAAAACTTTTAAAACCAGTGTCTAATTGATTTACAGTTTCAGAAGGTTGGAGTCCATGATTTTGTAGCAAAGGCATTGCAGCAGGAATAGCTAAGTGGTCATACCTTGACCCATAAGCAAAAGGCAGAGAGTGCACCCTAAGAATGGGGTCAGTCTTTTTAACACACCTCCTTCATCAATGCCACACCTCTAAATTCTCGAACAGTTTCATTAACTAAGTATTCAAACATTTGAGCCTATGGGAGACATTATCATCTAAATCACCATAGTTGTTAATAACTTGAAATACCTTATTATGACTGTTAAATATTATATTTAAACCTCAAAACCACAAAGAAAACCACATAAAACATACATAAAACAATGATTTAAGGCACACTATTACAAGACATCACCAAATTTTTTTGAAAACTCAATGAACCAAAGAGAAAAGCAGAGAACTTTATGGGATATTGAACGTGAAAAGCCTGATGGGGGAGTAGGGCCACAAGCCTCTTCGGGTCTGACCAGCACCTGGGTAGCTAGAGCACAGGGTCAGCTGACACCCGCCAGCTAACCACGACACCTGCCACAGGATTTTGAGACTTCTGGTGAGTGGTACACAGCTTCTGCTCCAGTCCAATCCCGTGTGACCTGAGACTGCTTTGGTTGGGGAGGCAGAAATCCGGCCTGAGTAGGGCCACAAGCCTCTTCGGGTCAGACCAGCACAGGGGTAGCTAGGGCGCAGGGTCGGCTGACACTCGCCAGCTACCCACAACACCCGCCACAGGATCTTAAGACTTCTGGTGAGTGGAACACAGCTTCTGCTCCAATCCAATTGCACGGGACCTGAGACTGCATTAGTTAGGGAAGCAGAAAACCAGCCTGAGTAGGGCCACAGGCCTCTTCCGGCCTGAACAGCACCGGGGTAGCTAGAGCTCAGGGTCAGCTGACACCCGCCAGCTACCCACTACACCCGCCACAGGATTTTGAGACTTCTGGTGAGTGGAACACAGAGTCTGCTCCAATCTTTAAACAGTGACAACAATAACAACTAATTCCAGAGATTACCAGATGGCAAAAGGTAAACGTAATAATCTTACTAACAGAAACCAAGACCACTAACCATCATCAGAATCCAGCACTCCCACTTCGCCCAGTCCAGGGCACCCCAACACACCGGAAAAACTAGACCCAGTTCTAAAAGCATATCTCACGATGATGGTAGAGGACATCAAGACGGACTTTAATAACACACTTAAAGAAATACAAAAGAACACTGGTAAACAGGTAGAAGACATTAAAGAGGAAGCACAAAAATCCCTTAAAGAATTGCAGGAGAACACTGCTAAACAGGTAGAAGACATTAAAGAGGAAGTACAAAAATCCCTTAAAGAATTGCAGGAGAACACTGCTAAACAGGTAGAAGACATTAAAGAGGAAGCACAAATCCCTTAAAGAATTGCAGGAGAACACTGCTAAACAGGTAGAAGACATTAAAGAGGAAGCACAAAAATCCATTAAAGAATTGCAGGAAAACCAGACCAAACAGGTGATGGAATTGAATAAAACCATCCAAGACCTAAAAAGGAAAGTAGAAACAATGAAGAAAACCCAAATTGAGGCAACACTGGAGATAGAAACACTAGGAAAGAAATCTGGAACCATAGATACGAGCATCAGCAACAGAATACAAGAGATGGAAGAGAGAATCTCAGGTGCAGAAGACTCCATAGAGAACATTGGCACGACAATCAAAGAAAATACAAAATCCAAAAAGATCCTAACTCAAAATATCCAGGAAATCCAGGACAAAATGAGAAGACCAAACCTACGGATAATAGGAGTAGATGAGAATGAAGATTTTCAACTCAAAGGACCAGCAAATATATTCAACAAAATTATAGAAGAAAACTTCCCAAAACTAAAGAAAGAGATGCCCATGAACATACAAGAAGCTTACAGAACTCCAAATAGACTGGACCAGAAAAGAAATTCCTTCCGACACATAATAATCAGAACAACAAATGCACTAAATAAAGATAGAATACTAAAAGCAGTAAGGGAAAAAGGTCAAGTAACATATAAAGGCAAGCCTATCAGAATAACACCGGATTTTTCACCTGAGACTATGAAAGCCAGAAGGGCCTGGACAGATGTTATACAGAAACTATGAGAACACAATTTCCAGCCCAGGCTACTATACCCAGCCAAACTCTCAATTACCATAGATGGAGAAACCAAAGTATTCCACAATAAAACCAAATTCACACATTATCTTTCCACGAATCCAGCACTTCAAAGGATAATAACAGAAAAAAACCAATACAAGGACGGAAACCACGTCATAGAAAAAGCAAGAAGGTAATCCCTCAACCTACCTAAAAGAAGACAGCCACAAAAACAGAATACCAACTCTAACAACAAAAATAAAAGGAAGCAACAATTACTTCTCCCTAATATCTCTTAATATCAATGGACTCAACTCCCCAATAAAAATACATAGACTAACAGGCTGGCTACAAAAACAGGACCCAACATTTTCCTGCTTACAGGAAACTCATCTCAGAGAAAAAGATAGACACTACCTCAGAATGAAAGGCTGGAAAACAATTTTCCAAGAAAATGGTAGGAAGAAACAAGCTGGAGTAGCCATTATAATATCTGATAAGATTGACTTCCAACCCAAAGTCATCAAAAAAGACAAGGAAGGGCACTTCATTCTCATCAAAGGGAAAATCCTCCAAGAGGAACTATCAATTCTGAATATCTATGCCTCAAATACAAGGGATTATTATTCCCTTGTATATTACAAGGGATGTATTATTCCCTTGCCTCATTCATTAAAGATACTTTGGTAAAGCTCAAAGCACACATTGCACCTCACACAATAATAGTGGGAGACTTCAACACACCACTTTCACCAATGGACAGATTATGGAAACAGAAACTAAACAGGGACACAGTGAAACTAACAGAGGTTATGAAACAAATGGATCTGAAAGATATCTACAGAACATTTCATCCTAAAACGAAAGGATATACCTTCTTCTCAGCACCTCACAGTACCTTCTCTAAAATCGACCACATAATTGGTCACAAAACAAGCCTCAATATATACAAAAATATTGAAATTGTCCCATGCACCCTATCAGATCACCACGAACTAAGACTGATCTTCAATAACAAAATAAATAATAGAAAGCCAACACACACGTGGAAACTAAACAACACACTTCTCAATGATACCTTGGTCAAGGAAGGAATAAAGAAAGAAATTAAAGACTTTCTGGAGTTTAATGAAAATGAAGCCACAACATACCCAAACTTATGGGACGCAATGAAAGCATTTCTAAGAGGAAAACTCATAGCTCTGAGTGCCTCCAAAAAGAAACTAGAGAGAGCACACATTAGCAGCTTGACAACACACCTAAAAGCTCTAGAACAAAAGGAAGCAAATTCACTCAAGAGGAGTAGATGGCAAGAAATAATCAAACTCAGGGGTGAAATCAACCAAGTGGAAACAAGAGGAACAATTCAAAGAATCAACCAATCGAGGAGCTGGTTCTTTGAGAAAATCAACAAGATAGATAAACCCTTAGCCAGACTCACTAGAGGGCATAGGGAAAGTACTCTAATTAACAAAATCAGAAATGAAAAGGGAGACATAACAACAGACCCTGAAGAAATCCAAAACACCATCAGATCCTTCTACAAAAGGCTATACTCAACAAAACTGGAGAACCTGGATGAAATGGACAAGTTTCTAGACAGATACCAGGTACCAAAGTTAAATCAAGATCAGGTTAATGATCTAAACAGTCCCATATCCCTTAAAGAAATAGAAGCAGTCATTAATAGTCTCCCAACCAAGAAAAGCCCAGGACCAGATGGGTTCAGTGCAGAGTTCTATCAAACCTTCAAAGAAGAACTAATCCCAGTTCTTCACAAACTATTCCACAAAATAGAATCAGAAGGTACTCTACCCAACTCATTCTATGAAGCCACAATTACTCTGATACCTAAACCACATAAAGACCACATAGAGAACTTCAGACCAGTTTCCCTTATGAATATTGATGCAAAAATCCTCAATAAAGTTCTCGCTAACCTAATTCAAGAACACATCAAAACAATCATCCATCCTGTCCAAGTAGGATTCATCCCAGGGATGCAAGGATGGTTCAATATATGAAAATCCATCAATGTAATCCATTATATAAACAAACTCAAAGACAAAACCACATGATCATCTCGTTAGAAGCTGAAAAATCATTTGACAAAATCCAACACCCATTCATGATAAAAGTCTTGGAAAGATCAGGAATTCAAGGCCCATACCTAACCATGATAAAAGCAATGTACAGCAAACCAGTAGCCAACATCAAAGTAAATGGTGAGAAGCTGGAAGCAATCCCACTAAAATCAGGGACTAGACAAGGCTGCCCACTCTCTCCCTACCTATTCAACATTGTACTTGAAGTCCTAGCCAGAGCAATTAGACAACAAAAGGAAATCAAGGGGATACAAATAGGAAAAGAAGAAGTCAAAATATCGCTTTTTGCAGATGATATGATAGTATGCATCAGTGACCCTAAAAATTCCACCAGAGAACTCCGAAGCCTGATAAATAGCTTCAGTGAAGTAGCTGGATATAAAATTAACTCAAGCAAGTCAATGGCCTTTCTGTACACAAAGGATAAACAAGCAGAGAAGGAAATTAGGGAAACAACACCCTTCTCAATAGTCACAAACAATATAAAATACCTTGGTGTGACTCTAACTAAGGAAGTGAAAGATCTGTATGACAAGAACTTCAAGTCCTTGAAGAAAGAAATTAAAGAAGATCTCAGAAGATGGAAAAACCTCCCATGCTCATGGATTGGCAGGATCAACATTGTAAAAATGGCTATCTTGCCAAAAGCAATCTACAGATTCAATGCAATCCCCATCAAAATTCCAACTCAATTTTTCAACGAATTGGAAAGGGCAATCTGCAAATTCATCTGGAACAACAAAAAACCTAGGATAGCAAAAACTCTTCTCAAGGATAAAAGAACCTCTGGAGGAATCACCATGCCTGACCTAAAGCTGTACTACAGAGCAATTGTGATAAAAACTGCATGGTACTGGTATAACGACAGACAAGTAGACCAATGGAACAGAATTGAAGACCCTGAGATCAACCCACATACCTATGGTCACTTGATCTTTGACAAGGGAGCTAAAACCATCCAGTGGAAAAAAGACAGCATTTTCAACAAATGGTGCTGGCACAACTGGCGGTTATCATGTAGAAGAATGCGAATTGATCCATTCCTATCTCCTTGTACCAAGGTCAAATCTAAGTGGATTAAGGAACTCCACATAAAACCAGAGACACTGAAACTTATAGAGGAGAAAGTAGGGAAAAGCCTTGAAGATATGGGTACAGGGGAAAAATTCCTGAATAGAACAGCAAAGGCTTGCGCTGTAAGATCGAGAATCGATAAATGGGACCTCATAAAGTTGCCAAGCTTCTGCAAGGCAAAAGACACCGTCAATAAGACAAAAAGACCACCAACAGATTGGGAAAGGATCTTTACCTATCCTAAATCAGATAGGGGACTAATATCCAATATATATAAGGAACTCAAGAAGGTGGACTACAGAAAATCAAATAACCCCGTTAAAAAATGGGGCTCAGACCTGAACAAAGAATTCTCACCTGAGGAATACCGAATGGCAGAGAAGCACCTGAAAAAATGTTCAACATCCTTAATCATCAGGGAAATGCAAATCAAAACAACCCTGAGATTCCACCTCACACCAGTCAGAATGGCTAAGATCAAAAATTCTGGTGACAGCAGATGCTGGCGAGGATGTGGAGAAAGAGGAACACTCCTTCATTGTTGGTGGGATTGCAAGCTTGTACAACCACTCTGGAAATCAGTTTGGCGGTTCCTCAGAAAATTGGACATAATACTAACAGAGGATCCAGCAATACCTCTCCTGGGCATATATCCAGAAGATGTTCCAACCGGTAAGAAGGACACATGCTCCACTATGTTCATAGCAGCCTTATTTATAATAGCCAGAAGCTGGAAAGAACCCAGATGCCCCTCAACAGAGGAATGGATACAGAAAATGTGGTACATTTACACAATGGAGTACTACTCAGCTATTAAAAGGAATGAATTTATGAAATTCCTAGGCAAATGGATGGATCTGGAGGGCATCATTCTGAGTGAGGTAACATATTCACAAAGGAACTCACACTATATGTACTCACTGATAAGTGGATATTAGCCCAAAAACTTAGGATACCCAAGATATAAGATACAATTTGTTAAACGCATGAAACTCAAAAGAACGAAGACCAAAGTGTGGACACTGTGCCCCTTCTTGGAATTGGGAACAAAATACCCATGGAAAGAGTTACAGAGATAAAATTTGGAGCTATGAAAAAAGGATGGACCATCTAAAGACTGCCATATCCAGGGATCCATCCCATAATCAGCTTCCAAACGCTGAAACCATTGCATACACTAGCAAGATTTTGCTGAAAGGACCCAGATATAGCTGTCTCTTGTGAGACAATGCCAGGGCCTAGCAAACACAGAAGTGGATGCTCACAGTCAGCTATTGGATGGATCACAGGGCCCCCAATTGAGGAGCTAGAGAAAGTACCCAAGGAGCTAAAGGGAACTGCAACCCCATAGGTGGATCATTATTATGAACTAACCAGTACCCCAGAGCTCTTGACTCTAGCTGCATTTGTATCAAAAGATGGCCTAGTAGGCCATCAGTGAAAAGAGAGGCCCATTGGACTTGCCAACTTTATATGCCCCAGTACAGGGGAATGCCAGGGCCAAGGTGTGGGGGTGGGTGGGTGGGGGACTGGGGGGGGGAGTGTATTGGGGACCTTTTGGATAGCATTGGAAATGTAATTGAGGAAATTACCTAATTAAAAAAAAAAAAAGAAAAGCCTGATGGGAAACTAAAACAGATTTCTCCAAAGAAGATTCACAAGTGGATTACAAGTATATAAGAAAATATTCAACATCACTAACCATTAAAAAAATGAAAATGAAAAAATGGCATCTTGGACCTTATAAACAAGATAAAACCAAACCAAAACAAAGTAGAAGACACATTATTTTTGGGAAGATGTGGAGAATTACAGTGTTGTCTCTGTCATGGGGAGTTTTAAAAAATGAAATTATAAGTACCAGGTGATCCAGTAAGTCTACTTCTCAAATATATTCAAATAATTGAAATCAGGTACTTAAAATATTCCTTAACATTTTTAATTATTTGTAAGTTAGTGTGCATGTGTGTATTTGCTTGAGCATGGGTGTCTGTTGAGGTCACAGGGGTGAGACCCTCTGGAGCTGATGCTTCAGAAAGCTGTGAATTACTTAACATGGATGATAGGAAGCAAACAATTCAGGTCCTCTGGCAAGGGAACAAGTGTCTTAAACTGCCAGTCTCAGTACTCAGCTCCTTAAACTGTTTTCTTCAAGGATATGCTCTCCACTCATCTTGTCAGATTTACTCATTATGACCAAGAAGTAGTTTTTAATTGACAAATAACTGTATCAAGAACATCCAGTTTACATATACGATGTAAGGTTGTCCAGTCTTTAAAGAGAAGAAAACATTATTTCAATCATACCCTGCACTGTTCTATTTATCTAAAAAAAAAAAAAAAAAAAAAAAAAAAGGTTGAGCTCACAGAATAGAAAATAGTAATGTATTTTCCAGAACAGAGAGTAGAGGGCAAAGAGGAATGTGTGTGTGTGTGTGTGTGTGTGTGTGTGTGTGTGTGTGTGTGTATTTAAATGGATGCATGCAGGGACTTAAACGACAGCTTAGGGCTCAATTCTAAGCATTGATATCATTCCCTTTATGGCTCAGGGAACACAGCAGAAGAGAGGTGAGAAAAATCTTTTAAGATCCAGAAGATAGGGAAAGGGCTACAAAGTGATATATCCTGGGCATGATGTAGCCATTGCTATCATTAACTCGCAGCACTTGCTTACTGGCACAAAGCTCCACAAGAATGGTCCTCCTACCTCTTAGAAATGGATGTAAGAAGGACTCAAAGGGACTCAACACATACTGCTGATGTTCTGGTGACTGGCAAATTCTGGAAAAGAGGGAGTCATTGTTTTCAGTCATGTACCCACTCCTGATGTCACCATATTCTAATGACTAGTTGCAAAGGAAGATTCATCTGCATGGATCACTAAACAAAATAAAATGTTACAAATGTGGAAAAGATTTTTATCAAGAGGAAATGAGCTGACAGGGAATGGGAGAGAGGTAAAAGAGGATGGAGGAGGGAATACTAACTAACCAAAACACATTATAACACATTTGTAACATTGTCAAAGAACTAAATTCATAAATTTTTTTTGAGACAGGGTTTCTCTGTATAGCCCTGGCTGTCCTGGAAGTCACTTTGTAGACCAGGCTGGCCTCGAACTCAGAAATCTGCCTGCCTCTGCCTCCCGAGTGTGCCACCAAGCCCAGCAATTTTTAAAAGCTCAAATAATCGAGTATGTTTTAGAAATCTGCTTTACCAAAAAGTATCAATATTTTTGTGTTTGAAATATTTAGGTAGTAGACCATCTGTTAAATGTTCCTGAAACACACACATGCACACACACACACACACACACACACACACACGCATACAGGCACACACAAGGAACATAGGAACTTTCAAGTGATGATAGATGTTTATTATTGTAACTGAAGTAATATTTTAACAGATAATTGCATATGTCTAATTCCATAAAATTTTACACTCTAAATACATGCAATTCATTGTATACCATTATACCTCAATAGAACTATTACAAGCAGGAATACATATCAGCAGTTGATATATAAAAATATCATGCAAGTTCCATTTATTTATTTATTTTTCTTATTTCTTTTGTTAGTACATTTTCCTTCAATTAAATTAACTTTGACTGAATTTTTTGCTTTTGTAATTTATTATTACACAAATATTTTGAAAAAGCCAGATAGACCCCCTGTGATATAAATCTGCCAAGAATATGTATAATGGAATATTACTCAGCTGTTAAAAATGACATCATGAAATTTGCAGACAAATGGATGGAACTAGACAACAAATAATCCTTAGTAAGGTAACCCAGACCCACAAAGACTAACATGGTATGTACTTACATATAAGTTGATATTAGCTGTTAAGTAAAGGATAATCATATCTCAATCCATAAACCCAGAAAGGTTAAGTACCAAAGAGGGCTCAAGTGGGGACACATGGAAAGGGAAATAGGTCAGATTTTTTTAGATAGAGTAGGGGTTGATGAGGATGAGAAAAGTAGAGGGAGACAACTGGAATGGGGTCAGGGTGAGTTTCAGGGCAACGTGGAAACCTAGTGCAATGGAAATTCCCTGGAATCTACAGTCTAATGAAGACTCCTAGCAATGGAGGAAACAGAGCCTGAACTGACTAAGCTCTGCCACCAAGCAAGATGTCCCATGGTGGGACTGGGATCTCAACCCAGCCACAAAACCTTTGACCTACAATTTGTCCTGCCTGCAAGATGTGCTGGGATCATTGTAGTGAAGAACTTGGAGCAATGCTCAATCAGTGCCTTGTCCAGCTTGAGACCTATACTACAAGAGAGAGCCTATCCCTGATGCTGGCTGCATGGCCAGGATTTAAAAGCTAGATACCCCAAGAGACCTAGGATAGAACCATACATGACTAGCAAAACAACAACAGCATCATCAACAAAAATAAAAGGCAATGAATTGACTCCATGGTTTCTAATGATAGTCTTCTATACTCATAGATCAGAGTCTAGTGTAATCATCATTAGAGAGGCTTCATCCAGCAACTGATGGTAGCAGATGCAGAGACCCACAGCCAAATATTAGGCAACGTTCACAGACCCTTGTGGATACAGGAGTGTTGGAGGGAGGAAGAATCATAGGAGACAGAGTCATTAAAGACACCAAAAAAACCCCCACACAACCAACCAATTTAGGCTTATAGGGGCATATAGAGACAGAATCAACGATCAGGGATTGTACCCTCTGCATATACGTTATGGATTGATGTTCTTGTGGGACTTCGAACAGAGAGAGCAAAGGCTGTCTCTGACTGTTTTGCCTGCTTTTGGAATACTTTTCCTCCTACTAGGATGCCTTATCAAGCCTTGTTATGCTCTATTTAGTTGACATCTGTGAGAGGCCTGCTTTTTTCTGAAGGGAAACAAAGGAGTGAATCTGGGGGTGGGGTGGGGGCAGGGGACCATGGGACCATGGGACCAGGGGACCAGGGGACCAGGGGACCAGAGGACCAGGGGACCAGGGGACCAGGGGACCAGGGGACCAGGGGAGTAAAAACTGTGGTAAAGTTGTAAAATATGAGAAAAGAATAAATTACACACACACACACTATTTTGCCTGCTCACGTGGGTGCAAAGCCAATATAAGCCTCCTGCCTGATTTCAAAATGTTACAATCCATATGGGACACAAAGAGCTTGCCTGTAGTTATATGTGAATCCTCAGTTAACTCAGTTAACTCAGTTAACTGATCATTATGATAACACAATCTGTGGCACAAGAAAACGTAAGCTAGAAAAATGAAATGAAATTGCTAACTGAAATACACATTTGCAAATAGTTTGAGTGGTAAGATGCCAGTTTACTCCAAAGACTCTGTAATACGAGATTATATTTAGCTTTTAATATCTGTCAAACATGGAGAAATGTTTTAACTGATATGCAATGATTGTTTAAGATTCATAGAACATGTAATGGTAAGGGTAGGGTTCATATATCTATGGAAAGGCAAGACATTGGGAAGGACATTATTTCAGCAAAATAAAAGCCCGAAAAGCCACTTCATACATAAAATTTTGTCTCTGTTTGGGAATCTAGGTGAAGAAAATTTTCTGTGAAGAAAAATCAAAGCTTCATATTGATGGGAGTCTAAATTTTATAAAATAGTGTTTCCTCAGCTAAAATGCATTCATGGAGAAATTAATACTAGATTATAGCACCTGGAAATGCAAATGTGGAAATATTATCAAATAGTGCTATCATAATTTAGTGTGCAGAACTTTCCTAAAGAGGAGAATTCCATTGAACATAGGTCATTGTTAAAACTGCTTTTATATGGCAAAATAATAATCTTTGAAAAAGGATAAGTGAAATTAAAAATCAGAAGGATTTTAACATCACAATAATGAAAATGAATAAGATGATTATGTAACAAGTGTATTGCCAGTGAGTTGAGACCCAGGAATACAAGAGAAAGGGGAAGTTGAGATGGTTTATCAAAACACAGTGTTTTGTTCCTAAAGCAAGTAGAAGCACATAGGTGAAAATAGTCATGAAATAAGGGACAGTTCGTGGGAATAATAGACAAAGATGAACTAGCAGACAGATGGAGGAAATCAGTCAAAATGTAACACACAGAGTCACTCATACAGAAGAGAAGAAAGAGGCTAAAAGATGAAAAGAATATAATACAAGGGAACATATTCCTATTTGAGTACCAGAAAAAGAAGTTTGAAAGTAGATGGAAGCAATATTTTACAAAAATGGCTAAATTCTTAGAACTGAAAAGATAACATAATTGTTCAAATTGTGTCTAATTATTCTCAAATGTAATGTTATCCAATATATATGGAAATATATAAAAATATATGTTATCCAAATAAAAATATATAATATCCATATATAAAAATATATGTTATCCAAAACTAAGTTATATTGTACGAACAAATTACTTAAATATATAAATGCTTACAATAACAAACATGTTTCTCCTTATTATGTTCATCGTAGATTTGTGTTCCATAGATATAGGTCTGCATGGAAAATCCAAATGATCACCTTTTGTTTTTGGAACATTTCTGGTCTTGTCATTGAGGTAAAGGAAGATAAAGAGAGCTATTGTCATATGAATACTACAGTGTTTAATTAAGCTTCTGTTTGATCATAACACAAATGGAACAAAGATGTATAAACTTTGAACATTAAGATGATCTACTTCACTCTCATCTATAATTCCTAAAGAGTGTCCAGATAGAGAAACGGTGCTATTCTGTTCTGAGATCTACATCCAACAGAAATGAATTGTAGAACGTTGTTCACAGTGTTCACAGTTAGGGAGTGAAAGGAAAACTAATGCTACCTATGAGATACTGTGGTGCCTGGAAACATGGATACAACTGTATGGAAAGATTTCAAGAGCTCATGCTAATGACACTGAAGAACCTGGGTCCTGTAGTCCTACTGCCATGATATCAATGCTGTGAGGAAAGGCTGCTCAGAGTCCTGCTGGAGACTGGCTTCCAAGGTTGCTGGACATCAGTGGCTTCCATTGTAGAAACCAGAAGACAAGGCTTCTAAGATTGCGAGAGTGTCTGTGCTAACCATCAGAACCTCAAACGGGAGGAATATCAAAAACAAGGAGGGTATCATAAAAATAATCAATGTCTTGCAAAAAAACAATTCATATTAGACTAGAATTTGGGATTTAAATAAATGTATAGTTGGGTAGGGATTAAAATTGACCAAGTTTTCTAGTTCTTACTGAAGAACAATTAAAGTATAAATCTTGGTGAGGAAACAGAAAAGCCAAAATGAAGATAACAAAATACATTTGTAAGAAGTTGGTCTAATCTAAACATGATTTGATCACAAATGCACTAAGAGTAATAATTAGGTACAAACAAGATAGTAATAAAATATAAGATCTTATACTTGAAAGCCAGAAATGGTGAGGGTGACTGAGATGAAGTGACTCAAGATAGTTGACAGGATTTTAAGCCAAACTTCTAAAATTTGAAGAATAATGAATGTCACAAATAAATGTACAATTTCAGTGGAATCACGCTTGTTATTAAATTTGTTTGAAAGATCAATCTGACATGGCCTAAAGTTATCCAAAAGGATAGCCTTAATTGAGAAACTTTCTGGATTAGGTTGCTGAAATGTCTTTGAGGGGAGTGATATCTTGACTTATAAATGATATAAGAGAGTTCCAACAACAAGATGACAACAAATGCAGGCAAGGATATGGGGACAATTTTTGTCTCTTGCTGATACTATAAACTAGTAAAATCACTATGGAAATCAGTGTAGAGTTTTAAAAAGTCAACTAAAAAGTAGAAATTCCATGTGACCCAGCTATACCATTCCTTGGCATTTACGCAAAGGACTCTAGACCTTGCTGTAGAAATACTTTTACAACCATGGTCATCATTTCTCTTTTTATAACAGTAAAGAAATAAATTCCACCTAGATGCCCATCACCTCACCAAACCAGTGGATAATGAAAATGTGGTAATAAAGACAATGGAATTCTTTAAAGTCACTAATATAAAATTATGAAATGGATAGAATTGGAAAACATTAAAACCTGGAAAACAAAATAATCTAGAGTCATAAATGATACTTTTTTTCTTTCATTTGTGGATTCTATATCCTAACTGTCAAATATACAGAAGTAGGAACAATTATAAGTAATGACCAGGATCTAAAAGGGGGATACATGAATGGAAAAAGGAAGATTTTAAAAAAAAATTTCGAAGAGAATAAAACAAAGTAGAAGAAAGAATTCCAGGGGTGAGAGGTATAACAGGGAAAGTAGGAATGGAAAGGTAAGAGGGAAAGGGGACAGTGATAAGGAAGAGTTGGGCAAAATGAAATAAATATAAAAAATCTTATGTGGAAATTTATCTATTTACAAGATAATTTTAAAAGTAAGGCAACATCTGAAAAAAGAACATGAGATCACTATAATATATTCTGTATCATATAACCGAATATTATACAGTTATACATAATATTGTGCAAATATAGAAAATAATGAAAAATGATTAGAATTGCCTATTAGAGAAAACTCATTCTAAATGGAGGAGAGGAGAGAAGAGTGGCCAAAACAAGAGATTTATGAAAAAAAAAAAAAACGTTGGAAATCGAAAGATTTGTAAGCTCATCAAAAAAACCCCAAAAAACAAAAAACTAAAATTAGAAGCATGTAACAGATATCTACAGAACATTTTACCCTAGAACAAAAGAGAATACCTTCTTCTCAGCACCTCATGGGACCTTTTCCAAAACTGACCATATAATTGGTCACGAAACAGGCCTCAGCAGAAAAAAAAAAAATTGAAATTATCCCATGCATCCTATCAGATCATCAAGGACTAAGGCTGATCTTCAATAACAGAAATAAGAGAAAGCCAACATTCACATGGAAGCTGAACAACACTCTACTCAGTGATAACTTAGGCGAGGAAGGAATAAAGAAAGAAATTAAAGACTTTTTAGAGTTTAATGAAAATGAAGACACAACATACCTAAACTTATGAGATACAATGAAAGGATTCCGAAGAGGAATACTCATAGCTCTGAGTTCCACCAAAAAGAAGCTAGAGAGAGCACACACTAGGAACTTGACAGCACACCTAATAGTTCTAGAACAAAAGGAAGCAAATTCACCCAAGAGGAGTAGACTGCAGGAAATAATCAAACTTAGGGCTGAAATCAACCAAGTGGAAACAAATATATATATATATATATATATATATATATATATATATATATATATGTATATATAAACAAAACAGGAGCTGCTTCTTTGAGAAAGTCAACAAGTTAGATAAATCCTTAGCCAGAAAAACTAGTGGACACAGAGACAGTATCCTAATTAACAAAATCAGAAATGAAAAAGGAGACATAACAACAGAACCTGAGGAAATCCAAAACATCATCAGATCCTACTACAAAAGGCTATATTCAACAAAACTGGAAAACCTGGATGAAATGAACAATTTCCTAGACAGATACCAGGTACCAAAGTTAAATCAGGATCAGATTAACGATCTAAACAGTCCCATTTTCCATAAAGAAATACAAGCAGTCATTAATAGTCTCCCATCCAAACAAAAGCCCAGGACCAGATGGGTTTAATGCAGAGCTCTATCACACCTTCAAAGAAGACCTAATTCCAATACTCCTCAAACTATTTCAAAAAATAGAAACAGAAGGTACTCTACCCAATTCATTCAGTGAAGCCACAATTACTCTGATATCTAAACCACATAAAGACCCAACAAAGAAAGAATTTCAGATCAATTTCCCTTATGAATATCCACAAAAAATGCTCAATAAAAATTCTCACAAATCGAATTCAAGAACACATCCATCATGATCAAATAGGCTTTATCCCAGGAATCCAGGGATGGTTTAATATATGGAAATCCAGCAATGTAATCTATCTTATAAACAAACTCAAAGACAAAAAACACATGATCATCTTGTTAGATGCTGAGAAAGCATTTGACAAAATCCAATACCCATTCATGATAAAAGTCTTAGAATGATCAGGAACTCAAGGCCCATACCTAAACATAATAAATCCAATGTACAGCAAACCAGTAGCCAACATCAAACTAAATGGAGAGAAACTTGAAGCAATCCCACTAAAATCAGGGACTAGACAAGGCTGCCCACTCTCTCCCTACCTACTCAATATAGTACTTGAAGTCCTAGCCAGAGCAACTCGACAGACAACAAAAGGAGATCAAGAGGATACAAATTGGAAAGGAAGAAGTCAAAATATCACTTTTTGCAGATGATATGATAGTATATATAAGTGACCCTAAAAATTTCACCAGAGAACTCCTAAACCTGATAAATAGGTTCAGTGAAGTAGCTGAATATAAAATTAACTAAAAAAAAAAAAAAATCAATGGCCTGTCTCTACACAAATGATAAACCGGCTGAGAAAGAAATTAGGGAAACAACACCCTTCTCAATAGTCACAAATTATATAAAATACTTTGGTGTGATTCTAACTAAGGAAGTGAAAGATCTGTATGATATGAACTTCAAGTCTCTGAAGAAAGAAATAGAAGAAGATCTCAGGAGATGGAAATTTTTCCCATGCTCATGGATTGGCAGGATTAATATAGTAAAAATGGCTATCCTGCTGAAAACAATCTACAGATTCAATGCAATCCCCATCAAAAATTCCAACCAATTCTTCACTGAGTTAGAAAGGGCAATTTGCAAATTCATCTGGAATAACAAAAAACCTAGGATAGCAAAAACTATTCTCAACAATAAAAGAACCTATGGGGAATCACCATGCCTGACCTCAAGCTATATTTCAGTGCAATTGTGATAAAAACTGCATTGTACTGTTACAGCGAAAGGCAGATAGAGCAATGGAATAGAATTGAAGACCCAGAAATGAACCCACACACCTATGGTCACTTGATCTTTGGCAAAGGAGCTAAAACCATCCAGTGGAAAAAAGACAGCATTTTCAACAAGTGGTGCGGGCTCAATTGGTAGTTATCATGTAAAAGAAAGCTAATTGATGAATTGATCCATTCTTATCTCCTTGTACAAAGCTCAAGTCTAAGTGGATCAAGGAACTCCCCATAAAACCAGAGACACTAAAACTTTTTTTAAAATATATTTTATTACTTATTTTTCTCAATTACATTTCCAATGCTATCCCAAAAGTCCCCCATACCCTCTCCCCTCTCCCCCATTTCCCTACCCACCCATTTCCATTTTTTTTTTTTTTTTTTTGGCCCTGGCATTCCCCTGTACTGGGGCATATAAAGTTTGTGTGTCCAATGGGCCTCTCTTTCCAGTGATGGCCGACTAGGCCATCTTTTGATACATATGCAGCTAGAGTCAAGAGCTCCGGGGTACTGGTTAGTTCATAATGTTGTACCACCTGTAGGGTTGCAGGTACCTTTAGCTCCTTGGGTACTTTCTCCAGCTCCTCCATTGGAAGCCCTGTGATCCATCCACTAGCTGACTGTGAGAATCCACTTCTGTGTTTGCTAGGCCCCGGCATAGTCTCACAAGAGACAGCTATATCAGGGTCCTTTCAGCAAAATCTTGCTAGTGTATGCAATGGTGTCAGCGTTTCGAAGCTGATCATGGGATGGATCCCTGGGGACACTAAAACTTATAGAGGAGAAAGTGGGGACTAACCTCGAAGATATGGGCACAGGGGGAAAAATTCCTGAACACAACAGCAATGTCTTGAATCTACAAATGAGACCTCATAAAATTGCAAAGCTTCTGTAAGGCAAAAGAAACTGTCAATAAGACAAAAAGTCCACCAACAGATTGGGAAAGGATCTTCACCAATCCTAAACTCGATAGGGGACTAATATCCAATATATACAAAGAACTCAAGAAGCTGGACTCCAGAAAATCAAATAACCCTATTTAAAAATTTGGTACAGAGCTAAACAAAGAATTCTCAGCTGAGGAATACTGAATGACTGAAAAGCACCTGAAAAAATAGTCAACATCCTTAATCATCAGGGAAACGCAAATCAAAGCAACCCTGAGATTCTACCTCACACCAGTCAGAATGGCTAAGATCAAAAATTTCAGGTAACAGCAGATGCTGGCGAGGATGTGGAGAATGAGGGACACTCCTCCATTGCTGGTGGGATTGCAAGCTAGTACAACCACTCTGGAAATCAGTCTGGCGGTTCCTCAGAAAATTGGACATAGTACTACTGGAAGATCCAGCAATTCCTCTCCTGGGCATATACCCAGAAGATGTTCCAACTGGTAATAAGGGCACATGCTCCACTATGTTCATAGCAGCCTTATTTATACTAACCAGAAGCTGGAAAGAACCCAGATGTCCCTCAACAGAGAAAGGGATACAGAAATTTTGGTACATTTAAACAATGAAGTACTACTCAGCAATTAAAAACTGTGAATATATAAAATTCTTAGGCAAATGGATGGATCTGGAGGATATCATCCTGAGTGAGGTAACCCAATCACAAAAGAACTCACATGATATGCACTCACTGATAAGTGGATATTAGCCCAGAAACGTAGAATACCAAAGATACAATTTGCAAACACATGAAAATCAAGAAGAAGGAAGACCAAAGTATGGATACTTCATTCCTTCTTAGAATAGGGAACAAAATACCCATGCAAGGAGTTACAGAGACAAAGTATGGAGCTGAGACAGAAGGAAGGACTACTCAGAGACTGCCCCACCTGGGGATCTATCCCATAAACAGCCACAAGGTTTTGCTGACAGGATTCTGATATAGCTGTCTCTTGTGAGGCTATGCCCGTGCCTGGCAAACACAGAAGTGGATGGTCACAGTCATTTATTGGATATAACACAGTGCCCCTAAAGGAGGAGCTAGAGAAAGTACCCAAGGAGCTGAAGAGATCTACAACACTATAGAAGGACAACAATATGAACTAAGCAGTATCCCCAGAGCTCATGTCTCTAGCTGCATATGTAGCAGAACATGGCCTAGTCGGCCATCAATGGGAGGAGAGGCCCTTGGTATTGGCAAGATTTTATGCCCCTGTACAGGGGAATGCAAGGGCCAGGAATCGGGAGTGGGTGGGTTGTGGAGCAGAGCGGGGTTGGGGGGGGGTAGCATTTGAAATGTAAATGAAGAAAATATCTAATTAAAAAAAAGAAAGAAAAGTATTCCATGCCTAGCAATTAGCTTCCCACACATGCTCATGGAAGGAACTCTTATTAAATTCAGTAGGACTTGAGTGGGATTTGAACATGCATATGCACACATGTGCATGAGCACATATACACAATCACACAGAGGGAGAAAGAGATACAGAGAGAGAAAGAAACAGAGACACACAGAAAGAGACAGATACGGAGAGAGAGAGAAAGAGAGGAAGAGAGAAAAAGAGAGAGAAAGAAACAGAGACAGAGAGACAGGTACAGAGAGAGACAGAGACAGAAAAACAGTGAGATAGATGCACACATACACAGAGACAGATAGAGAAACAGACACAGAGAAAGACACAGAGAGACAGATGGAGACAGGCAGTCAGGCAGACAGACAGACAGAAAAAATACACACACACACACACACACACATGCATGCACGCACACACGTGCACACACACAGACACGGCAGGAAATTGGAGACATGTCCTGTTGAAAATAAGAAAGTTTTCATCAAAATAGAGAGGGGCATGATAAATATCCATACAGATGAAAAAAGACTAAAATTATTTGTAACTACGTATAAAGATACCAAACAGTAAAAAGAATCATAGTGGGGAATTATAAAATTTCATAGAAGTTAAAAAAATTTAGAGCCAAAATATATGTTACTATTATAAAGATAATTTAAAAATCACTAATAGAAACATATGGGCACAGGTAAGGACTTTTTAGGGAAGAAACAGACCTTTATTTCTACTGGGAAAGGGCAAGGGCTAAATGTTAATGAAAGATTCAGATAGCACAATTCTAATAGAATAATACTTATGTGTAATAGAAGAAAGGGAAGAATGAGTATAAGTCCAGGGATTTGTTGCATGTACAAATAAAAGCATAAGGTTTATTCATGGTCAATTAATGAACTTTTTGCAAGTTTTACTAAAAATATGCAACACAAAAAATGGCAGGCATAAAACAAAGAGGGAGAGGACAGCAACTGTGACTATGAAACAAGTAATATAATGCCTTGATCAGACTGAAACATTAGACTAAAGGAACAAGTTCCTTGAAAAATCTAATCTATCAAATTAATTCAAGTGGAAATAGAAAATAAACACTCATCGGCTATTAAATGGAAGCAGAGACTCTTCCTAATAGGAGGTCTTAGAAAAATGTTCTGGTTGATTTCATGAGCAAATGATATTGTCGAGTGCAGCAATAGTAGACACATCAAAAATATAAAAACACTTTACACACACACACACACACAAATACATTTAAGAATTAATTTTTAAGTGAAAAACTGAGTCAGGTAGAGTACATATGCTTGTAATCTCATCACTCTAAAGCCTAAAGATAGAGGATATCCCATTTCAGGTTTGCCTGAGCTAAAGAGTAAGACCCTGTCTAAATGACAGACAGATAGATAGGATTGTGTGTTTGTGTGTTTGTGTGTGTGTGTGTGTGTGTGTTTGATTGATGCTAGACAGATAATCAATTGATGATAGATAGATAAATAGATAGATAGATAGATAGATAGATAGATAGATAGATAGATAGATAGATAGATAGATAGGTAGATAAAAATGGAATGATGATAAATAAAATTAAAATCATCTTAAGACTCACATGAGCACATTAGGACTATGAGATTAACTTCCTCAATATAATATCAAGTACTTTTTCAGTATTTATAATTTTGTTCCCTTTTTACATTGTGTTATCTGATAAAACTAAAGTATGAGAGAAATTTCATCACTGTTAATTGCCTAGAATTACCCTTTATTTAGAAAAATTAGCATGTGGTCGTTGCCAAAATGTGGCTGTCTGGACAGACCAAATGAAGGTCATTACAAAGTAACAGTAGATGGCCACAGATGAGTGGCACCTCAAATGGGCAGAGCATTAAGCTTGTAAGTGACTATCAGGAGAGAAATGGACAAGCATAAGCATCTTTCCATACCCTCTTATTAAACAATGTAGGATGCTGCTGTAGTGCTGTTTGGGTGTTAACGTTACAGAGGACTCAGGAAACTACTCTCTTCTACACATACCATTCTTGTACCACAGAAATAAATAAAGAGCCAACCCAGTATTAATGGTCACCCAGGTCTATGTTGATAAGCTTCTGGCATGATCATATTGTGTTTGGAGCCTACCCACAGGAGGTCCTGCTAGAAGGAGACAGATATAATGTTGTTACCCGTATATGTATTGTCATGTGTCCAGTTCTCTTTTCTTTTCTACTTTTTAAGTGAACAAATAGAAAAATGCTAATAACCAAGGTTTCAGAAAACTTCAGTTGACAATAATGAAACAAAAGAAAGGAGGAGAAAATCTTACTATTATTATATTTTTAATGAACCGTACCTGACCAGACACACATCCCAAAAATGCATGTGCAGCATGATACACTTTCCCTTTGACCTAAAAGAAAAAAAAAAACCCCAAACTCAGTATACACAAAACCAGTCGTACTTCATCTGAAGCTCAGTCTGTGCTGTTGACTGTTTGTCCCTTGTAATACATTTTCTAAAATAGCACAAAAATATTTAGCACAAACACTACTTTTCAAAGCCATCATTCATAAGATAACCATAATGTGTTACCCTGTAACAGTCTCAAGGAACATTGAACTCTCATTCTCAAGGGAAAGAGAAGTCTGTGTTACATCAGCCTGGCATTTTTCTGACTTGCTTAGTGTTGGTTGCCAACCCCTTTCTTATTCTGAACTCTAAATCATCAAACTGGAGAGCTACAGGGAGCCTGGGCTGCACTTTTCCTGCTAGCAAAAGCAAACTTGCCTCTGGATCTAGGCAGAGCACTGGGGTGGTTGCCACACTCACAGTTCACACAGCAAAACAAGCAACACTATTCTGCCTTTAGGGCATTGGCTAGAATTGTAATAATGGCAAATATTGACACAGCCTACTTTTTCCCACAGAACCATCTGGCAAAGTTAAGATACTGGTTATTGGTGTCTCTTTGAGCCACTAATCCTTTGATTTCTCAAGTTTATGTTATTTAGTACAGAACACCAGTTTACATGGCAGAAATAGCAGCTATTGGAATACTGACCTGAAGATACCTCTGGATATAGTGTTTATTCTGTTGCAGCTCTGTCTGCTATAGACCCAAACTTGCATGTCCAAAGGAAAAGCATTGTTGGTTCTGCACATCCTATACCGCTTCCTTACCATAGGAACAATCCTATGAGTTCTGTATTAGGTTTCTCATAGATATTCAACAGGTAGTTTTTTTCAAAACAAGTACAACAAATGTAAGCCAAGAACAACATCTAAAAAAACCCCAGTGTTTCAGTTAGTGGTGAAAAGAATTCTTAAGTTGGAAATACACAACTTTTAGATGTTTTTAAATCAAATGAACTTTGAAATGGGTTATAGAAGCATTATTACTGTAAACCACATTGTATTGGTCTGTTTTCTTTTTCTATAACTGAATGCCACAGCCTGGATAATTTATAAAGAAAAAAAATATTTCTCCCAGTTGTGGAGGCCAGAAGTCTAAGAACATCGCTTGGGTATCTGCTTAGCTTTCTTGCTGTCCCAACATGACTGAGGATGCTACATACGGACATCTCTGGAACATGTTAGCTCAGATTTCCTTCCTATTTTGTTAAAGCCACTAACTGAATTATAGGTGCCCCATCCTCATGACATCATCTAACCCTAATCATGTCCCAGGGCTGCCCTCCAAAATATAATGAACGAATGATTGAGTGAATAAACTAAAAGAGAATAAAGCTTCTAACACATGAATTTTCTTGAGTGCATATTACAACCATAGGACCCATTAATGAGTAGATACTAAAATATCTACATGCATGTGTTAAATGGTTACTAAGCTCTACATTTAAATGAATGGTTGTAAATTGTATGAATTAGTTCTCTAAGACAACATTGTCTATAGCTGGCAGGGTTCTTCAATGATAGGGTAAAAAGCAAATCTTTCCTAATTTTTTGTAGCTTTCAATATAGAATTTTGTGATTGTACAAATATAACAAAAAGTAGCTTTTACATGGTCAATTTTGAATAAAGGTGATGGCAGTCAAGCATGATCAACCAAAATAAATAAATATTAATTCTCCAGACAGGTTTTTGGTTTCTGGTTTTTGTTTTGTTATTTTTTGCATAATATTTCATTTATATGAGTTTACTCCTTAAACATAGCAACTGTAATATGGTTCAATACTAAAACAATTGCTCTAAATATCAGTGTTTCATCCTTCCCAAGCCCATGTCCCTCATTACTTAAAAGGGAAAAGAACACATTCTACCCTATTTTGCAATATTCCATTGACTAAATAGTACCTGATATTCAAAGGCTCTAAGTGCTTCATGTCTGGTTTGCAATACAGACTGCTTCATAACCTGACAACACTAAACAGATTTACTGGTAGTGCAATCAGTCTCCCTTCTGTTTGCAGAAACCAAAGGGCTCAGATGACATGATTGCCACAGCCATTCATTCAGTACCAAGTTCCACCACTTATAACCTCATCAGAAAGCCTGATAATCTGCCAATAATTTTCTTGGTTTCTTATACTCCTGCCTGCTAATGAAAACAGAGTTTTCTCTATAGTCATTGATCAATTATCTTATACTGAGAACACACATACTACATTAATCAGACCCAATGCTTTTGGGGTGGCCCAATAAGATTATTTGAATCAAATCAGATAATACATTTAAGTTTTTCCCCTGTGTGTCTAACAATCTAGCTTAACAGATCATACATGTAATCTAAGTCTTTTTTTTTTGCTACAAAAAGAAAACACATGGAAAGTTCTTAATTTTTAATAATAATCTATAGCTAACTCAGCTTGCTCTCTTATGCAATTGCACGAGAAACAGCTGGGTCCTACTAAACAGAAAGCACTTTTATGGTTTCTCTTAAGGGCCATTAAATCAACGTGATGAGAGCACAGCTGGACTGGATCCTGAAAACTTATCAGATCCCACACAGTAGAGAAAGGGAGCATGCGATGTGGTGCTATAGCCGAGTCCTAACCAGCCCCCTCACTTAGGGCTGCAGGTGGAGTTTAACAGAGAAAGCAAACTCCCTGTATTAAACCCTTCAAAGTTTGTTCTTCCCCTATACCTCTCCTTTCTGTGTGGGTGTCTTCCCGTAATACCATTTATTCATAAAACTATTAAAAAGATTTTTTTTTGGCTGGATTTACTGGCATGACTCAGATAGTTGAGGACCTGCCTGGCTGTCTTAGTACAGCTTTCAACACCAAGACTCAGGATTTGTGCTTAAAATTTAGCACATGGCAGTTCCAAAGTTACAAGCTTTATGAAGCTTTAGAGATTATGGTAGCTGGGTAAAGGCTTCCCACTCTGATAAACTGAAGCAAGATCTGGACATCTGTCCACAATGCACTGATGCTTTTCTGCCTTCTTGTTTTAGCTCAATTTCTTCATTGTTCTCTAACTGAAAAGGATACAAATGCTATTAGTCTTTAACGTATATGGAGATATTTTTTGTGATAAACCAAGCATCGTACACAAAGGAAGACAATGAAAGAAATTAGAAGCAGAGACAAAATCTGTTACACCAGTGGTCATTAGGCATCATTACCTGGCGTCCTATTCTAACAGTCCCTGATCTTGTCTTCAGTATGTCTTAACAAGAAAAGGAGATTTTTTTTGTATGCCATGAATTAAGTCCAAGCTACAAAGTCAAGCTGTGGCCAAATTTGTAACCCTATGCAGATAAGCTTTAGAACTTCTGTTTCATCCACAAAGTAAAATGATGAGTACCTACCCTTCATGAGTTTTATTAAAAGGTAAAATGGAAAGCGATGCATAAAGAACTTAATTCTGTTCGTGTCTCTTATATTTCCTTTCCCCTTTCTTCTCCGTTTCTCTTCCTCCGCTCTTCTTAGTATACATCTTCTATGCCCCAAATGCAAGGCACCCATATTTTTTTTAAAAAAGCAACTTCGCTAAAGATCAAAGCACTCATTGAATTCCACAGTATAAGAGTGGAAGACTTCAACACCACACTGTCATCAATAGACAGAACATGGAAACAGAAACTCAACAGAGATAGAGAAACTAACAGAAGTTATGGACCACGTGGATTTAACAGATATCTATAGAACATTTCAGCCTAAAACAAAAGAATATACCTTCCTCTCAGCACCTCCTGGTATTGTCTCCAACACTGACCTCATAATCAGTCACAAAGCAAACTTCAACAGATACAGGAAGATTGAAATAATCCCAGGCAGCCTAATCAGACCACCATCACTAAGGCTAGACTTCAATAACAACAAAAACAACATAAAACCCACACACCCATGGAAACAAAACAACTCTCTGCACAATACCTTGATCAGGGAAGAAATAAAGAAACAAACTGTCTTAGTGTTCTATTTCTGCATAAACATCATGACCAAGAAGCAAGTTGGAGAGGAAAGGGATTATTCAGCTTACATTTCCACATTGCTGTTCATCACTTAAGGAAGTCAGGACTGGAACTAAAGCAGGTCAGGAAGAAGCTGATGTAAAGGCCTTGGAGGGCTGTTGCTTCCCCTGGCTTGCTCAGCTTGCTTTCTTATAGAAGCCAAGACTACCAGCCCAGAGATGGTACCACCAACAAGGGAACCTCCTGCCTTGATCACTAATTGAGAAAATGCCCCATAGCTAGATCTCATGTAGGCAGTTCCCCAACTGAAACTCCTTTCTCTTTGATAACTCCAGCCTGTGTCAAGTTGACACACAAATCCAGCCTGTACAATTGACCCCTTGTCAACTTGAAATACAAACAAGCCTCATCCCTTACTTTCCTATCCATCCCCAAAGTCTAAATAATTTTAAAAGTCCCACAGTCTTGTATATTAAAAGTTCAATCCCTTTAAAATATCCAATATCTTTTAAAATTCAAGTTTTTTTTTTAATTCAAAGTCTCTTAACTGTGGACTCCAACAAAATGCCTTCTTTCTTCAAGAGGAAAAAATATCAGGGCATAGTCACAATCAAAAGCAAAATCAGACTCCAACTGTCCAATGTCTGGGATCCAACTTCTGAGTTCCCCCAAGGGCTTGGGTCACTTCTCCAGCCCTGCCCTTTGTAGCACACATATTGTCTTCTAGGCTCCAGCTGCCTGTACTCCACTGCTGCTGCTGTCCTGGGAGGTCATCTCATGGTACTGGCATCTCCACAACACTGCTGTCTTCTGCTGTAAATAGGCTTCACCAATAGGCTCTCATAGGCTCTCTTCATGGTGCCAAGCCTCAACTCCTTTGCATGACCCCCTCAGTCCTGGGCTATTAATTGCAACTGAGGCTGCACCTTCACTAGTGGCCTTCCATGGACTCTCACAATGTCGAGCTGCTCTTTATGACCCCTTCATGCCTTCAAAACCAGTACCACCTGGGTGACTCTTACACATTACCATGCCCTGCTGCAGCATAATGTACAACCTTGGCTATCTCTGGAACAGAGTCTCTTTGTGCTCTCAGAAAACACATCCCAGAAGATGTCACCTCAATAATCCTGGTCTCTTCTTAATCACAACTAATTTCTTAGCTCCAGCTAACCAGCATCAATAGTCCCAGTAATGGAAAGGTTTTGCTTTAGTAGTTCTGTTATCTTGTTAATCGCAGCTGATTTTCAGCACCATCTAACCAGAACCACAAAATCTTCACAATCAAAATTGCAATGGCCCTGATAAGAGTCTTTAATCTTCCCTCTGAAATTTCACAAGCCAGGCCTCCATCTTCTGGACTGTTTTCAACATTATCTGCCAAGCTCCTATACAATATCCCACAGAGCTCTTAACACTGACCTTCTAGTCCAAAGTTCCAAAGTCCTTCCACAGTCCTCCCCAAAACATTGTCAGGTTGTCACAGGAATAACCCAGTATTCTGGTACCAATTTGTCTTAGTCAGGGATTTTATTCAGGCACAAACATCATGACCAGTAAGAAATATCTCTCCGTGGCCTCTGCTCTACCTTCTGCTTCCTGCCCTACTTGAGTTCCAGTTCTGACTTTCTTTGGTGATCAACAGCAATGTGGAAAGTGTAAGCTGAATAAACCCTTTCTTCCCCAACTTGCTTCTTGGTCATGATTTTTGTGGAGGAATAGAAACCCTGACTAAGGCACAAATTAAAGACTTCCTAGAATTCAATGAAAATGTTGACAGAATAGCAAAAATTATGGGACACTATGAAAGCAGCGATAAGAGGAAAATTTATAGCACTAAGTGCCCTCATAAAGAAATTGAAGAGAATATTACTAGCAACTTATCAACATACCTGAAAGCCCTAGAACAAAAAGACACAAAAATACTGAAGAGGAGTAGACAGCCAGAAATAGTCAAGCTCAGGGCCAAAATCAACCAAATTCAACTATATAAACTATATATAAAGAATCAACAAATTCAAAAGCTGGTTCTTTGGGAAAACCAACAAGATAGATACACTTTTAGCCAAACTAACTAAAAGGCACAGTATCTAAATTAACAATGAAGTGAAAAGAGAGGCATAACAAAAGAAATTGAGGCTATTCAGAACAACATCAGACCCTACTACAAAAGATAATACCTTACAAAACCATAAAATCTAGATAAAATGGATGATTTTGTAGACAGATACCACATAACAAAGTTAAACCAAGTGCAGGTAAAATCACTGAACAGTTCCATATCCCCTAAGGAATCAGAAGTCATTAAAATGTTCCCAACCAAAAAAAAAAAAAAAAAAAAAGAGACTGGTGCCAGATGGCTTTAGCATGGAATTCTACCAGACCTTCAAAAAAGAAACAATACCAACACTCCTCAAACTATTCCATAAAACAGAAACATAAGGAACACTATCTAATTCATTCTATGAAGCTATGTTTACTGATACCTAAACCACCCAAAGACCCAACAATGCAAAATTCAAACCAATTTTGCTTATGAATATCAATGCAAAACTACTCAATAAAGTTTTAGCAAACAGAATCCAAGAACCCATCAAAACCATCATTCACTACTATCAAGTAGGCTTTATCCCAGGAATGCAAGGTTGGTTCAATATACAAAAATCCACTAAAATTCACATATTCATCTCATTAGATGCTGAAAAAGCATTTCACAAATTCAACATCCCTTCATGTTAAAAGTATTAGAGGTTTCAGAAATTCATATCCCATACTTAAACACAATAAAAGCAATAAACAGCAAACCAATAGCCAATATAAAATTAAACGGACAGATACTTGAAGTAATCCCACTAAAATCAGGGACAAGAATTCCCATCCTGTTCTTATCTATTCAATATAGTACTTGAAGTTCTACCTAGAACAATAAGACATCAAAGGGAGATGAAATGGATACCATTTGGCAAAGAAGAAGTCAAGGTAACACCCCTCATAATTGTCACAAATAATATAAATGTCTTCGAGTTACTCTAACCAAACAAGTGTAAGATTTGTATAACAAGAACTTCAAGTCTCCCATGAAAGAAATCAAAGAAGACCTCTGGAAATCAGTCTGGTGGTTCCTCAGAAAATTGGACATAGTACTACCGGAGGATCCCGCAATACCTCTCCTGGGCATATATCCAGAAGATGTTCCAAATGGTAAGAAAGACACATGCTCCACTATGTTCATAGCAGCCTTATTTATAATAGCCAGAAGCTGGAAAGAACCCAGATGCCCCTCAACAGAGAGGAATGGATACAGAAAATGTGGTACATTTACACAATAGAGTACTACTCAGCAATTAAAAAGAATGAATTTGGGCTGGTGAGATGGCTCAGTGGGTAAGAGCACCCGACTGCTCTTCCGAAGGTCCAGAGTTCAAATCCCAGCAACCACATGGTGGCTCACAACCATCCGCAAAGAGATCTGGCACCCTCTTCTGGTGTGTCTGAAGACAGCTACAGTGTACTTACATATAATAAATAAATAAATCTTTAAAAAAAAAAAAGAATGAATTTATGAAATTCCTAGGCAAATGGTTGGACCTGGAGGGCATCATCCTGAGTGAGGTAACCCAATCACAAAAGAACTCAAATGATATGTTCTCAGTGATAAGTTGATATTAGTCCAGAAACTTAGAATACCCAAGATATAAAATACAATTTGCGAAACACATGAAACTCAAGAAGAACAAAGAACAAAGTGTGGACACTTTGCCCCTTCTTAGAATTGGGAACAAAACACCCATGGAAGGAGTTACAGAGACAAAGTTTGGAGCTGAGGCAAAAGGATGGGCCATCTAGAGACTACCATATCCGGGGATCCATCCCATAATCAGCCCCCAAACGCTGACACCATTGCATACACTAGCAAGATTTTGCTGAAAGGACCCTGATATAGCTTTCTCTTGTGAAACTATGCCGGGGCCTAGCAAACACAGAAGTGGATGCTCACAGTCAGCTATTGGATGGATCACAGGGCCCCCAATGGAGGAGCTAGAGAAAGTACCCAAGGAGCTAAAGGGAACTGCAACCCTATAGGTGTAACAACAATATGAACTAAACTACCCCGGAACTCTTGACTCTAGCTGCATATGTATCAAAAGATGGCCTAGTCAGCCATCACTGGAAAGAGAGGCCCATTGGTCATGCAAACTTTATATGCCCCAGTACAGGGGAACGCCAGGGCCAAAAAGTGGGAGTGGGTGAGTAGGGGAATGAGGGGGAGGGTGTGGGGGACTTTTGGGATAGCATTGGGAATGTAAATGAGGAAAATACCTAATAAAAATATTAAAAAAGAAAAAAAAAGAATACCTCTGAAAATAGAGAGATTGCCAATGCTCACGGATTGGTAGGATTAATACAGTAAAAATGGCCATCCTACTGAAAGCAATCTACAGATTCAGCAAAATCCCCATCAAAATTCCAACACAATTCTTCACAGACATGGAAAGAGCAGTTCTCAATTTCATGTGGAAAAACAAACAAACAAAAACAGCATAGTGAAAATAATTCTTAACAATAAAGAACTTCTGGGAGAATCACCATCCTTGACCTCAATCTGTACTACAGAGCAATAGTAATAAACACTGCATGGTATTTGCACAGAGACAGACTGGCCCATCAGTGAAATAGAATTGAAGAGCCAGAAATAAACCCATACACTTACAGACAATCTTGGACAAAGAAGCCAAAAATATACAATGAAAGAAAACAAAGCATCTTCAATAAATAGTGGTGGTCTAACTGGCAATCTTTATGTAGAAAAATGAAAATAGATCCATATTTGTCACCTTGGACAAACCTAAAGTCCAAGTGGATCAAGGACCAAAATATTAAACCAAATGAAATGAACTTAATAGAAAAGAAAGTGGGAAAGAGAGTCAAACTAATTGTCATGGAGGGTGGGGGTGGGGTAGGGATTTTTCTGAACAGAACTCCAAAGGCTCAGGCTCTAAGATCAAGAATCGATAAATGGGACCTCATGAAACTGAAAAACTTCTGTAAGGCAAAGCACACTGTCAATAAGACAAATCAGCAACCTACAGATTGGGAGAAAAAAATCTTCACTAATACCACATGTGATAGAGGGCTAATACCCAAAATATATAAGCAACTCAAGAAGATAACCTCAAAAAAAAAATCAAACAACCTAGTCAAAAATGGGATATATAAACAAAATTCACAACAGAGGCATCTCAAATGGCAGAGAAGCACTTAAAGTAATATTCAAAGTCCTGAGTCATCAGGGAAATACAAATCAAAAGGACCCTGAGGTTCTTCCTCACACCAATCAGAATGGCTAAGATCAAAAACTCAGGTGACATCATATGTTGGCAAAAATGTAGAGAAAGAGGAACATCCATTGCTGGTGGGATTGCAAACTGGTACAACCACTCTGAAAATCAATCTGGATGTTTTTCACAAAATTAAGAATGATCTACCTGAAGGCCCAGCTATACTCTTGGGCATATATCCAAATGATGCCCCACCATACCACAGGGACACATGGTCCACTATGTTCAAAGCAGCCTTATTTGTGATGACTAGGAGCTAGAAACAACCCTGATGCCCAGCAAAGGAAGAATGGATACAGAAAATGTGGTTCATTTGCACAATGGAATATGAAGACATCATGATCTCATAATTGCAGGACCCATAGAGAGTTTTGTGGCAACCAGCATATGGACAAAGCTCCAAGATCTTGCACATGTAGATGAGGCATTCCTAACATCTCAGACCAAGCCAATAGGAATCACCTACTGTCAGGACCCCACCCACCCCAAAACTGGATATAAGATCCTATTCAGAAGGAACAAAGGTGTGTGAGAATTACTCCGTTGCTTGAGAACATCTGTCAAAAAAGCTATAACGCTACCGGAGAAGAGAACTGCTCTCCTGAAATGTTTGCCACCAGAAGCTCCCTGCCCTCCTCTCTGTGGCTAGCCAGCTTTCCACCAGCTCAGCCCAGCTGGGCTCAGGGCAGTCAGTATGGTGTTTTGCAGCAACAACAGCAGCAAAAACAATGAGGTGGAGGCAATTCCCCCTCCCTGTTCACACTCTTTCCCCTTCGCTTGAACCCTCCCACCTGGCTGGGCCAGAGATCTCTGTGAATAGCATCCATACTAAGGCCTAGAATGCATGGTATGTACTCACTAATAGGTGAATATTAACCAAAAAAGTACAGAATACTTAGGATACAATCCACAGAACTCAAGAAGGATAACAAGCAGAAGGGCCCAAGTTCGGACTCTTCAGTCCCACTTGGGAAAGAGAAGAAACAATCATGGGAAGCAGAGGGAAGGAGGGACCTGAGTGGGAAAAGGGAGGGGGAGGAGAGAAGGGGAGCATGATTAGGTATTGGGGGAACAGAATAGAAGCCCAGAGAGCCCGCAGAATGAACGTAAATATGCAACCTTTCTGGTGGTGACGCTCTAGAAGTGCCAGAGACCTGGAAGGTAGGAGACTCTTAGGACTCAAATGGAGGGACCTTAGATGAAATGCCCAAAAGGGAGGAGAGGGAACTCGTAGAAATCACCTCCAGTAGAAAGACAGATCATCTAGTGAGAAATGGGGTTGCCATCCCACATCAAAAAATTCTAACCCATAATGGTTCCTGTCTAAAAGAACTGCAAGGACAAAAATGGAGGAGGCCCTGCAGAGCCTGGGAGTGTTGCAGCTTTCATGGCCCACTGTGGAGCTCGGGCCGCAGACATGTCGGGGTTCAGCCCAGAACTTATCGACTACCTGGAAGGGAAAATCTCCTTTGAAGAATTCGAAAGGCGGAGAGAAGAGAGAAAAACCTGAGAGAAGAAAAGTGTTCAGGAAAAAGGAAAATCATCACCCAAAGAAAACCCAGATGACTCTGAAGTTCCATCATGGTCAGGAATTGACTCTGCAAATCCCAGGACAAAGACGCCAATGAAGGAGAAACATCAGATGGGGTGAGGAAGTCAGTTCACAAAGTCTTTGCTTCCATGCTTGGAGAGACTGAAGATGATGAAGAGGAGGAAGAAGAAGAAGAGGAGGAAGAAACAGCAGAGAAAACTACTGCAGGCGATGTATTTGTGTTGGAGATGGTTCTCAACCGTGAAACCAAGAAAATGATGAAAGAGAAGAGGCCTCAGAGTAAACTCCCCAGAGCCCTGAGAGGTTTCATGGGTGAAGCCAATATTCGCTTTGCTCAAGGAGAACATGAAGAAGCCATATTGATGTGCATGGAAATCATAAGACAAGCTCCTTTGGCTTATGAGCCATTCTCTACACTTGTCATGATCAAGGTGACATGGAGAAGTCATTGCAGTTTGAGTTGATTGCTGCACATTTAAATCCCAGTGACAGAGAAGAATGGGTTAGGCTGGCAGAAATGTCTCTGGAACAAGATAACATTAAGCAGGCTATTTTTTGCTATACAAAGGCTCTTAAATATGAACCTACTAATGTGGGAGAGATCAAGCCTTTATGAACAGATGGGTGATCATAAAATGGCCATGGATGGCTATAGGCACATTTTAAATCTTTTGTCTCCATCTGTTGGAGAACATTTTATGTAGTTGACTAGAGATATGGCAAAGAGTTACTATGAAGCCAATGACAGCGCTTCAGCTATAAACATAATTGAAGAAGTTTTCTCAAAACATCAAGGCTTAGTCTCCATGGAAGATGTTAACATAGCAGCTGAATTATATATTTCCAACAAGCAGTATGACAAAGCTTTGGAGGTAATTACAGATTTTTCTGGAATTATCCTAGAAAAGGAAACTTTGGAAGAAGGCATCTCAGAAGAGAATAAAGCTGCTGAGACAGTTACCTGCTCTATACCTGACAGCGTGCCAACAGACGTCACGGTGAAGCTGATGGTCTGCCTCGTACATCTCAACATCCTTGAGCCCCTCAATCTTCTTCTGACAACACTGGTAGAACAGAATCCTGAAGATATGGGTGACCTCTATCTTGATGTTGCTGAAGCTTTTCTGGATGTTGGTGAATATAATTCTGCCCTTGCCCTGCTCAGTGCCCTGGTTTGGCTTCGGCATGCAGAATGTTTAAAGGCCTTGGGCTACATGTCACGTGCTGCTGAAAGCTACAGTGAAGTGGTTGATCTGACTCCACTCCATTTGGATGCAAGAATTTCACTTTCCATCCTTCAGCAGCAGCTAGGCTGTCCTGAGAAAGCTCTGGAAGCACTGAAATTCATGTATGATCCAGACACCTTAGCCCAAGATGCGAATGCTGCACAGCAGGAACTGAAATTACTGCTCCATTGTTCTACTCTATTGTTTTCACAAGGCAAAATGTACAGCTATCTGGATCCCTTGCTAACTATGCTCGCCATGCTTTTAAAGGTTGTGATGAATAGAGCCCAAGTTTGTTTGATATCTAGTTCCAAATCTGGAGAAAGACATCTCTACCTTATTAAAGTGTCAAGAGATAAAATATCAGACAACAATGAGCAGGAAACATCAAATTATGATGCAAAAGCAATATTTGCTGTACTCACAAGTGTCTTGCCAAAAGAAGACTGGTGGAACTTTCTCTTAAAGGCCATATATACCTTGAGTGATTTGGCTGGATTCCAAGAAGCTGAATTGCTGGTAGAGTCTTCCCTGGAATATTATTCATTTTATGATCATATACAAAAATGCAAAGAACTAGAATACTTTGGTCTTTCTGCTGCTATCCTGGACAAAAATTTCAGAAAGGCATATGACTATATCAGGGTAATGGTAATGGAAAATGTCAATAAGCCCCAGCTGTGGAATATTTTTAATCAAGTTATCATGCACTCCCAAGATGTAAGACATCATCTATTCTGTCTCCATCTGAGGCTGAAAAACCCAGATAATCATGCTCTGTGCGTTTTAAATGGACACAAGGCATTTATATCAGGTAGTTTCAAACATGCACTTGGACAATATGTCCAAGCCCTTCCATGCCTATCCCAGTGAGCCGCTCTACAATCTCTGCATAGGCCTCACCTTTATTCACATGGCATCTCAGAAGTATGTGCTGAAGAGACATGCTCTGACTGTGCAGGGCTTTTCCTTTCTTAATTGATACCTCAGCATCTGTGGACCTTGCCAGGAATCTTTCTACAATTTGGGCCATGGCCTTCATCAGCTGGGGCTGACACACCTTGCAATCCACTATTACCAGAAGGCTCTGGCACTCCCTCCACTTGTGGTAGACGGTATAGAAGTTGACCAGTTAGATTTATGAAGAGATATTGCCTACAACATGTCTCTCGTTTATCAGAGCAGTGGGAACACTGCAATGGCTCAAAAGTTTTTGTATACCTACTGTGTCATATAAGCAGTGTAATTTATAAGACGATGTATGGACCAGTATCTTCTATTGGGACTTCATTGTTCTTGATGATAAAAAATGGTACTGTCATCACTGCTTGCTACCATTACAACTGCTTTGAAGCAGGGGATGTAGCTCAGCTGTAGACTGCCTGCTTGCTTTATATGTACAAGGCCCCAGATTCAAGCCTTTGGAAAATTTAAACACGACTTTTACTCTGGAATATATGAAAAGTTGCTATTCCTATGAGAATGTACATATTATTCTTTGTTGTTAGCATTCTACAGTAAAATTATTCCAAACACTGAAATGGACAATATTGTCTTCTGAGTCAGTTGGAATGGAACATACTATTTTTCTACTCAATATCTGCTAAACTCCTGTGAACCAGATGTTTTGACACGTGCTGGTAATATTGGAGACAGTGTGGTTTGTCCTTCAGGCATTACAGAGTACACTGCTGAGATAGTCACCACTGAGGACAATTATTTATGTATTTATTTTCTTGTACTATATATTGAAACCAGGACCTTGTACTACTATGTTAAGCAAGTTATATACCACTGAGCTACACCCTCAGCCTGCAAAGTTTTGTTTGATTTGTTTTGTTTTGTTTGTTTGTTTGTTTGTTGAGACAGGGTTTCTCTTAGTAGTCTTGATTATTCTGGAATTTACTTTGTAGAGCAGGCTGGCCTTGATCTCAGTCCTGCCTCTGCCTTCCAAGTGCCAGGATTAAAGGCCTGTGCCACCACACTCAGTTGCACAGTTCTTAAATATAAAGTGTGAACATGTATTTCTTTGAAAGAAGTATTTGTTCCATTTATATATGGCACCATTTCTTATAGCCATTACTGTCCCATAGTGCAATGTTCAAATACACATCAAAGGAAGTTGGACTCTTATGCTAATATAATTACTTATAGTCAGCACCTAACAAAATTATTTAAGATGATTTTGTGGTGGGAAGACAAATAATTGACTAATTTGACATTCATCTGTAGGTATGTTAATTTCAGATTATAAACCTTGGAATCAGGCTTAATTCAAAGCCCAATGTTCCAAGGCATAACAACCTTGGCTTCCCACTGGAGAAAAGGGATGGTCGTGTTCAGTTATTGTTATGTTTTCCAGTTCAAGAAAGTTTAGTGATATCAGAATAATAAAGAGGGGGAAGTTGGATATATGGAATGAAGTGTTGACAGAGTTTAAAGATATTTTACTTCATTACGTGTTCTTGAATCTCAGATTGAAAAAAAAAAAACATTTGCTAGATAGACTGTTTTTTGGAAAATAACTGCTATAATGTATGATTGATTCTAAGACTGATCCAGTTGTAAAGGGAAACCATGTGAGACTGAGGATCAAAATACAATGGCGACTTTAGGAGTTCTTCCCACTCTTTATACTGTATACCCAGCTCCCCAGTTTAAAAGCAGAACTCGTGAGTAGTTAGTAAATGCATCTTGTATTCTGTATGTTTCTATATGTAAATAAATCCTATTTTTATAATTGAAAAAAAAATGGAGAGGGGACTGACCAGTCCAACTTGGGATCCACCTCAAGGGGAGGCTCCAAGGCCTGACACTATTACTGATACTATGGTGTGCTTACAGACAGGAGCCTCCTGACATGGCTCTCCTCCAAGAGGCCCAACAAACAGCTGACTGAGACAGACGCAGATACTTACACGCAACCAATGGACTGAAGTTAGGGACTCCTGTGGCTAAATTAGGGAAAGGCTGAAAGAAGCTGAGGAGGAAGGCAACCCCATAGGAAGAAAAGCAGTTTTAGCTAACTTGGACCCTTGAGGTCTCTCAGACAGTGAGTCACCAACCAGGCTGCATTCACTAGCAGCCTGGTCTGAGACCCCTCGCTCATATACAACAGAGGACTACCTGGTCTTCCCTCAGTGGAAGAAGACATGCCTAGCCATCAAGAGATTTGAGGTCTCAGGAAATGGGGAGGCCTGGTGGCATCCTTTTGAAGACAGGGGAAGGAGGAATAGGATGAGGAATTGTGGGAGTGGGGACTGCAAGCCGGGCAACTACTGAAGTGTAAAAAGATAAAGATAATAAAAAAAATAAGGCAACTGAAAGACACAAGAATGGAAAAAAATACACACTTATTGATTGTAGTATTTCTACACATCTCATAACATACTTAGTGCCTAATGGATGAAAGCTTTATATAATCAAGTCCAGAGTAAATGACTTGTGGTGTTCTGCTGGTTGAAAACGCTTCTACAGCCAGTGTAATATATCACACCTAAAGTATGGCTGGATGATTATCCACCACTACAGGATAATAATTATGGTTCATTGTAAAATCCACACATCCCCAAATATAAACCTTAATGTTCTAGTAAATGGTTAGTACCATACATGGACATTATGGCTGTCTATGTACATACTTTTAGTAAAACATCTGATAGGAAATGAGACAGCATGACATGATTACATCAGCTATTCTTACGTAACAGTGCACTGACAGGTTCTACATTTGTATCTACAGCCCAAGGAATCTGCTCCAGGGTAATTTATGGTCAAATCTGAGGTACCATCATGTGGATAAAAATTAAAACACAGCAGCTAAAAATCAATCAGCAAAATAAAACAAAACAAGCTTAGTACTATTATCCCCCTAAAGAGCCTAATGATATTTTGCCTATTATTGACAGTTTAGGAGCATGGCCTTTTTTTTCCTACTTCCCCCTCCTTCTTTTAAGATTGAAAGACCACTCCTGAGCTAGAGAAAGTACCCAAGGAGCTAAAGTGGTCTGCAACCCTATAGGTGGAACAACAATATGAACTAACCAGTACCCCCCCAGAGCTCATGTCTCTAGCTGCATATATATCAGAAGATGGCCTAGTCAGCCATCGTTGGAAAGAGAGGCCCCTTGGTCTTGCAAACTTTATATGCCTCAGTACAGGGGAACACCAGGGCCAAGAAGTGGGACTGGGTGGGAAGGGGAGTAGGGGGAGGAGGGTATGGGGGACTTTTGGGATAGCATTTGAAATATAAATGAAGAAAATAGCTAATAAAAAATGAAAGGCCACTCCTACTGCCTTCCCTCCAGTAATTATTTTACGCTTAACGAGATACAATAAGGGGCCCCTCAAGCAATAACAGTGAAAAAACTTAAATTTCAGAGGTTTACATATTTTTACTCAAGTTGAGTTTTCAACAATTTTCAGAAAACTCAAGATAAAACTAGTTATTGAACTTTTCATGCTTTCTTCAAAAACTCCAACTTTTTACACATGAAATATGGCATGGTCACTAGAAAGATATATAGTGCGATATATCTTGTGAATATCCCTCTTGCAAACAATGGTTAAATATTCACAGTAGTAACTTGCTTGAGTACAAAATGAAGATTCTCTTTATTTACAGTAGAGTTTTGAATCATACAGACCTGGCTTAACCTAACCATTCATGTATGATTTGTTTATAATTTAGTTTGCCCTATTTAAGCTTGGCACAAAACAAAGGGTCAACCCAGGCCTGTTTCCAATTCTAGTCTAGTTAGTTTGGGGGGATTTTCTGATTTGGGATTGTCCATTGATTTTTCCCATTTCATTCTACAATTTTTTTGTGTATGAAAATAGTGAACTAATATAAATGACTGATTTAGTTATACTATAGGAAGTTGTGTTGTCAATTAACAGTTTGGACAAGTTTTCCCTAAATCACCACCCTAGAGTAAAACTTGTTTTGATAATAGGATCTACTTAGGAAGGTAATTACCAGCCTTCTGAATCTGATGAAAATAATATTCAAATAGTATCGTTGTTTTGGTCTTCAAGATCTTTAACAAACCCAAGAATAGAAACATTTATAGATTGTCTATGATAACTAAAATTTGACAGTTAAAGGATTGTAAGAAAACATAGAATGTTCTTGAAATCTATCCTGTACAGCCTTGAGTTGTCCTTGTAATCAATCATGTTCCTCTCTGTACAAACATATGAGTTTTCCATTTGAATCCTTGGTTCCTTGTAAAGATAATGGTTGCCACACTCCTGCCTTACTGGCTCCATAAGACAAAGTAGAGGAGTCTGGGCCCCTATCTAAGTCACAGAAGCGATTTTCAGTCTGTGAGTCATGACCCTTTTGGGAGTTGCATATTCTATATTCTGCATGTCAGCTATTTACATTACAATTTGTAACAGTAGCAAAGTTAGAGTTATCAAGTAGCAACAAAAATAATTTTGTGGTTGGAGGCTACCACAACATGAGGAACTGTATTAAAGGGTCAGATCCATCCTGTTGTAATTAGTCACCACAACTATAACATCTCAACCTGCTGTAGCTCATTCCACTGTACTTCTAAAGCTTGGGGATGTTTCTCCTGGGCTACACATGCCCTGAACTTAGAGAAGCTTTGCTGTTACATTAATGTAAGGGAGAGAATTGCCCTAAAGTAACAAAGTAGCTTCTAGAATCCAACCACTGACAATGAAATAGGACATGGCAGAGAAATTGCTTTTGTTATCTGGAACATTTAGGAGCTGTTTGAGTTATTCTCAAACTTTTATTCAATTTTCCTTTTAAATTATTTATTTATTTATTCATGTGATTGTGTGTGTGTGTGTGTGTGTGTGTGTGTGTGTGTGTGTTTGTGTGTGTGTGTGTGAAGGAGGTTGGTGTCAGAGTGCTATTAAGTAGTCATTCTAAAACTATAAAGCAATCACTTTTACCTAAGGAGCCAGCTCACAAACCCTTTTCTTTCTCTCATCCTCTCTCTTCCTTTCCCTTTCTCTCTTAATTCCTTCCTCCCTTCCTCCCTTACTTTTTTTGACAAGATCTCGCTAAGTATTCCTCCCTGGCCTGGAACTCATTAAATAGTAGATAGGTTTCCATTCATTCATCCATCCATCCATCCATCCATCCATCCATCCATCCATTCATTTAAAAATGCAACAAAATAAAATAAGCTAAAATAAAAAGTATCATATTGAAGTTGGACAGACAAGATAACATTAGGAAAGGGCTGGAGAGAAGGCACAAGAATCAAAGAACAACTGAGTGTGAGGACAGAATTGTGGCAAATGCTCTGAGAACTGTCTAGAGTGGACACTCAATTTCTTTTTAATATTACTTTCTTCTGGTGCCAAGTATGCATTATTGGTCTCTTTCAAAGTGGCTGTAAATATACAAATTTCTTTTGTTATTGTAACTGGAGTTTCTTTGAGTGATTTGCAAAAGAACACATTTCAATAGTGTTCAATCTCACACACCTGTGTCCATATGCCATTCTAACTAAATGCTCAGATTTGAAACATTAAAAATGTAATTAAGGCAAAATAAATACATCATCTAGGTTCCTTGTTTCATGCTTCCAGTACCCTCCTCATCATTATGAAGACACACATATCCATTAGGTAGATAGATAGATAGATAGCATTTGTTCTTATAACTTAAACATGTCTGGCCGGGCGTGGTGGCGCACGCCTTTAATCCCAGCACTCGGGAGGCAGAGGCAGGTGGATTTCTGAGTTCGAGGCCAACCTGGTCTACAAAGTGAGTTCCACGACAGCCAGAGCTATACAGAGAAACCCTGTCTCGAAAAACCAAAAAACCAAAAAACCAAAAAAACAAACAAACAAACAAAAAAAAAACATGTCTGGCATACTCTTCAACCCTATCCACACCACCCTAGTACAGTCATACAGACTCTCACATGACCTGTTCCCTCCTGACAGCCTTCAGCACAGCTTCTCTCTTCTTACCACCTCTCTAACTACCCCTCTCTACCGAATTTCTCACTTACTCTTCAGTGGTTCATCTATCTGTCACCTTCTTAGAAACCTTCCAGGTTCCTTCCTACTGCACAGCACTTCACCCTATAGTTCCTCATTTATTGATGTGTTTGCACTGCACACACAAGCTCCTCTCTTTGGGTGGTTACTATTTATTCTCAGTATCATACTTTGTCACCACAGGCGAGTAGTTTGATACAGGCCATGGTAGTACTTGAGTTATGTAAATTTGAAATGCTGTATATGCGCGCTTATTTACTTCCTTACCTATTTATTTCTGAGAATCAGTTAAATATCGACACACCACTGATCTAATTTTTCTAACTACATGCCCCAAATAGAGCTTTTAACAATTTGTTATTATCAAGTCGATAATATGAGCTTTCATCAAATGTTCTCTGTTGTCTTTTCCATGCATAGTAAGTTCTATGACATAAGAGACCATGTCATGATTCCCTTTCATTCCTAAGCCAGTGCCCACAATGGCCAATAATAGTTGAATTAAATATGTTACTGGCACAAATTATGAAACATTTATTTTAGAATTGATACATTGATGACTGGTCTAGAAAATACCACATATATTTAATAAAAAATATTCCATGTAATAACAGTCATACAGAAGCAGCCACAAAATATTGGCAAATATTATTTAATACTTCTTCCCAGTGTAGTCTCTCATATATATGAATATTAATACATTTTTATTATATTTTTATATTTTGACATGTGTTGTTTTGTTCCCATTTGATTTTTTGTTTGTTTGAAATAAGGTCTTGCTGTGTAGCACTGGTTTTTCTGGTATTCATTGTGGATCCCAAGGTGGCCTTAAACTTGTTACAATCTTTCCTGGTTAGCCTGCTGCATAATATGATTATAGGTATGTCCCAAAAATGACTATTAAATATTATTAATTTAATAATGTAGTATTAAAACATTTTGTGTGGTTTTAGATATTATAAACACCTAGCTCTATCATATATATATACATGTATATATACATATATATATATATATATATATATATATATATGAACACATGTCACCAATTTAATGCCTTTTGACTCTATTAACACTTTTGAACAAATAGTTTTTCAAAGTTTTTGAAATTTTAAGTTTTAGAAGAATAGCAAATCTATCCTCTATCACTCTTCATATTTGTACTTGTGTTTACATTTCTGTGATTGTTTCCATAATCTAGAATATAGTCAATATATATTAAATAGTTTAGAAAGCTTTTGATCCTACATGTACAGGCTTTGTTAGTTTCCTAACAGATGAAATTCATTCCATTTAGTAACATTATACTTTTTTCAAGTTGGTTCAATCTATATGTGTCTCTCAAAGTGATAAAAGACAAAAGATAAATATAATAATATTTCTTTCATTTACAGTACTCTTGAGTCCATTTTACATAAGCTGATTCTTTTTTATTTTATTTTTTATTAGATATTTTCTTTATTTACATTTCAAATGTATCCCTTTTCCTAGTTTCACCTCTAAAAATCCCCTATCCCCTCCCCCCTCCCCCTGCTCCCCCAACCCACCCACTCCCATTCCCAGTCGTGGCATTCTCCTATACTGGGGCATAGAACCTTCACAGGACCTATAGGGCCTCTCCTCCCACTGATGACCAACTACGCCATCCTCATCTACATATACAGCTAGAGCCACATGTCCCACCATGTGTTTTCTTTGATTGGTGGTTTAGTTCCAAGGAGCTCTGGGGGTACTGATTAGTTCATACTGATGTTTCTCCTATGGGGCTTTAGACCCTATCAGCTCCTTGTGTACTTTCTCTAGCTCTTTCATTGGGTCCTTGTGCTCTGTCCTATATATGATTGTGAGCATCCACTTCTGTATTTTCCAGGCACTGACAAAGGCCCTCAGGAGACAGCTATATCAGGCTCCTGCATGAGCTGATTCTTAATCCTAACTCTAAAATGAAGGAATCCTGGGATGCATATTCTCCATAGCGGTGGAGAACATGCTCCTTATCTTCCCCAGCAACTCTGACAAAATTTGGGAAGCAAATTTTGTTGATTGTTTTGTTCTTTTGTTGTTGTTGTTGTTGTTAAAATAGAATTTCTTATGACATACCCTTTTCTGGTCTGAACTGTCCAAACTGGTCTCAGCCAGAACAGACCAGCCTTAAACTCAAGAGACCTGCTCACATCTTCTTCCTGAGTGTGGGAATAAAAGGTTTATACTACAATACCTGTCAGGGACAAGTGATTCTTATCAAATCCTAGATTAGTACTAACTACCTAACACGTAATATTTGGTGCGAAAACTAAACATTTTCAGAGAATAATGATGATGATAATGTGCTTGTGGCAACTATACAGACAACATGCAGAAAACTCATTCTGGAGAATCTGCCAGAGACACCAAAGAGCCATCCTACTGATAGGCCAAGGAGCTATCCAGGGTACTGGATCAAAGCTCTAGCTAGTGCCAAAAACCACTCTTTGGTGTCTACAATGTAATTTTTCTCCATGCTAAATTCCAAACACCACTGCCATGGCTGTTTGAACACAGCTAAACTGTAATACCATCTTTTTAAAAATTATATTTGAGATGTTTTGCCTAACTTCGTTGCCTTGTATTCCATTGCTTAGTCCTGTAACTAGTTATTTATTTTTTATGTAGGCAGTGTGATGATTATCTGCCTGAGAACCACAACAAATATTTCAATGGTGATTTCTATTTTAATGGAAAAGAAGAACTGTTTTCTGTTCTGACCTACTAAGAAAATTTGAAATGTATCAATGAATGGATAATTAGCAGTGATAATACAGTCATTGCAATTACAATGAAAAATGCCCCCCATAAGTTCATATGTTTGAATACTTGGCCAGTAGCTGGTAGTGTTGTTTGCAAAGGTTGTGGAACCTTTAAGAGTTGAAACCTTACTGGATGAAATGGTTAACTCAGGATAGGCCTTGAGGCTTTACAGACTGGGTTCTCTTCTTGCTTTTTCTCTGAGTGTAGGTGAGTAGAACAGCCTCCTGTTCCTGCCACTATGCCTTCCCTGACTGCTGCCATGTTTTCTGTACCATTATGGACTGTATCTTTCTGAAACCTCAAATAAAAATAATCTCTGTCTCCATGAAGTTACTTTTCTCAGGTAATTCATCACAGCAATAAGAAAGTAATTAAGAAAATGTTTTTTTAATTGTTTTTTGTATTTCATAATCAGCAAGCTATTTCCTCAAATATGTGACTATTGATATCATTTTATGTTATATCTGTCCAGTATATTTCTTTATAAACTTCAGACTTGTCTCTTTGACCCTTTTAACAGATATTCACTGTACCATATTAATATTATTAAATTCCCTTTCTTAAATATGAATTATCTTTTTCTGTTTGAACAGGAAGAAGAAATGTACTGATTCTAGTGGATCCATACATTAAAACATGACTGAGCATCTTTCTGTTGTGAAGTGGTTTAAGAGGTCTATAGACTGTAAAAATCTTGGCCTTTTGCTCTAGTATGACATTCAGTCATTTCCCACAGAGACCTAAAATTGTGTTAGATGCTGTGAACTAATTCTAGAATGCTTATTATATGTTTTGATCGATCTCAAATAGGAGAGAAAAATAAGGACTATATTTTCTGTTATGTTACATAAAGGCCACAACAGCTTTACTTCCATTTCTTGTATTTTTACTGTGAGAAGTAATTTGGCATGTTTCAAATAGGAGGGGTGTGTGTATGTTTGTGTGTGTGTGTGTTCTCTTTTCTTACCATATTTGTTCCATCTATGGGAAACTGTTAACATTTTGGTAAGTATAATTATAAAGATTTTATATAGGGGAAAAAACATATCCTCATAACTTCAATATAGGAGAACCACACATTTTTTTTCCTTTCTGCCCTATTCAGAAACCTTGTGTAGACAAGCATGCAGCTTCCCAAATGGAAGTGTTCTCAGTTTGGTATGCTAGATGTCTATTGGGTAAACATGTGATCATAAATTTACAAAACCTTAACAGACATTGCATTTGGAGAGACTTATAGTGAGTGCTTGTTTTCCCTTTGTTCCTGTTGATCACCACTACATTTCAGAGTTCCTGAGAGGCTTTCAGTATGGGGATGAGGATCTAGATGTGTTAGTTTAATCCTTATAACTTCATGAAACTTTAATTCCAACCCACCAGGTATGGAGGCAGGATGGTCAGAAGGCCAAGGTCATCTTTTAGTTACATAGAAGAGTTCCAGGACAACTTGGGCTGGAGGTCTAAGCTTAAAAGCATGAACATTTTCAGTCTAAAAGCACTGTACATCTAATTATAACATCCACATAATCAAGAAGCCACTGAGACATTTCATGTAAATCATTTCCTATTTCAACTGATCAAGTTGTAGTTCTCCTGTTTAGAAACTGTTGCTTTAAGTCTTTCAGTAACTATTTCTGACCTGTGCTGAGTCTGCCAGAGGTCTGAAGCCAAGAGCAAGGGAGCCAATCCAAACCTAGACATTTACAGACAGCTCTTGTCAACACTGTGTTTCATTTCATCCCACCCCCACCCCCCACGACACAAGCACCTCTAATAAGCCTTACAAACACATGCTAATTCCCACAAGGAGAATGAAAGCAACAACCACATTTCCAGATCTTCAAAAAGGAAAGTTTTCCATTACTGCTACCCCTTCAGTGGCTCATAAAGTTTCTAGGAAAGAAGGTTCCTATGAAATATTGTGTCTTCCCTTCCAAACTCTTCATATTCTCTTCTTCAGGACTCAGTCTAACCATTACCCATTCATTCTTATAACTGTATTATCTTCTTTGTGTATCCTTTTCTGTACTCCTTACACTAAAACATGATCTCCTCATGATAAATATAGACTAACCTTCTAGCAAAACAATTATTTATTTTTACTGATATAAAGACATTTTTCTCAAGCTTAATTATTTACTATATTAGGTACTTAATTTTCTCACCCACCAAATCAAACATGATCCTAAGCATCTAGGTTCCATTAAGAAAAATCTACAAAAACAGAAGAGAATGGTTCATAGTCTTTCTCCTCTCACACCAACTGCTTTCTTGTCTCCTTTTGGAATCTCAGTGCTCCCTTTCTCTGCAACAATTGACCCCAGGCTGTCTCATTGAAGATATTTTTCTGATCAAGTCATTTGAATGTCCAGGAAAGGAAGGGAGTAAGTGGGCTGAGAGGAACAGAATTTCTCAGAAAAAAAAAAAAAGACTTCATTGTTCAGGAGACTCTTGTACAATTGCAGTTCTCTTCAAAGCATGACTGAGGGACATGAGGGATCATTTATTCTCTCTGTAATTTCTTATTCTTTGTGATAATGATAATACCTGTCTTTTGTGGGTACACCAAAGACTAATCTAGTGACATTTAAAACAGCTAACTACAGCATATGACTCCAACATTAGCATCATCATAACTATGCACAGCATCATTGCAACACTATCCCAAAACAATAAGGTAGTTTCTGCTTCATCGTCACCCCTCAAACATTTTCAGGCAATGTCCTCACAACGTAGATTCTCTTCTGTGCCTATCATGTGATCAAGTTTCTGAAATTTGGAATTTAGTGCTTCTGGATAAGTCTCTCAAAGAATTACAAACAAACCAGAGTTAAATGTATAAAATCTCATAACCAATAGCAGTTACTATACTAGAAGCTCTAGTATTTGCTTAAGATATTCAGGGCTGGGCTGTAGAGATAGCTCAGCCGTTAAAGATATCCAGGGCTGGCTACTTGGTTTTCTAGTTTACAAAAAAAAAACAAAATAAAACAAACAAAACAAAACAAAACAAAACAGTTTTTGCATGAATAAAGAGCTTAAATATCAGACTGAGTTGAAAGTACTTCCAAAGTAGTAGAAGGTGAGTTTGCTTCTCATAAAATTGATGTTAATATATATTTATCAGTGTCAAGCCCAATGATTTTCAGAGAGGCTTCCACCAGTAATTAATGAGAACAAATCTGAAAATCCACAGTCAAACATTAGGGGGAAAAGAGTCTAAATTGGAGGTCTCCATCTGGTCCCTCCACTTGGAGCTGGGAATCACAGAAGAGGGGGAGGAAGGATTGTATGAGTCAGAGGGGTTGAGGTCACCTGGAGAACATGGTACCCGGAATCAACTAAGCAATGCTCATAAAGGTTGTAGTTGCCATTAAAAATGCCTGCATGAATCTGAGCTAGGACCTCTTCATATATGTTGTGCTTGGTATCTTGGTGTTTCTGTGAGACTCCTAACAGTGGGAGCAGTGGTAGCTCTTGCTCAACGTGCTCTTGAAACGCCTTTCCTCCTACTGAGTTACCATTACCACCCTTGATATAAGGGTTTGCATTTAATCTTATTGTATCTTGTTATGCTATGTTCCATGGATATTGCTGGGAGGCCTGCTCCTTTCTGAAGGGAAACAGAGGAGAAGTGCATCTGTGGAGAGTGGAGGTTAGAAGGGAAGGGAAGAGTGGAGGGAGAGGGGGCACTGGAGGAGAAGTGAAGGTCTGGGAGGAATGGCAGGAGGGGAAACAGCAGTTGGGATATACTGAAAACAAAAGTAAAACCAATTTTTGAATAATTTAAGCAAATGAAGTTTAAAGAAAAACATTAGAAAGGTAATGATTGAAATAACCAGTAGGTAATAGATACGATGCTCTTAATTTGTTATTTCAAATAAAATACAGAAATAGAGAGAAAACATGATATACTATTGAGTTATTGCTTCAAATAAGGAAAAATACTAGAAAAAATCCAATGTTTTAAAAATGGATAAAGCAATTAAAAAGAAATAACATGGTACAAAATACTAACATTTTGAAGAATTAATATTACGGTTATCCAAAAAAGATCTCATATTTTCCTTGTATAATATTTATAGAAGAAAAAGCACAAGTTTTAAGTATGTGGCTTGATAAGTTATAGTATGGCCTTACTCTGATGAAACAATTAAAATTTTCCCCACAACACAGGCTACTTCCTTTGTTCCCTTAAATTCAATGTCTGTTAACCATAGACAGCAAGTCTTATTATTTCCATTAATATAGATTGGATATGCTATGTTTTTAAATCTGCCATAAAGAGCATTATACATTATGTCCTCAACAATTTTTAAATGTGGCATTTAAATCTTACTCAAAGAACTGCAGTGAGACAATCTCATTACATTATTTAAAATGTAGTTTCTGGTCTAACAAAATATGTTTTTTATTGTTATTTCTGTTTGTTGCCACAAATTATGCCATGAATTTTTTTTACTCTGTTTCTTGCATTAGGATATGTAGACCTAACTGAAAACTAACCAAATGACTCAATTGGTAGTATTCACTGACAAGTTCTCTTCATTTCTGTAGAAAATGTAAATCATGATCGATACTTGGAGACTACTTAAATCTGTGCAATGTAATAGCTATTAAAGTTTCAACTAAAAGATACTAGGTACATATGAAACTTAATGGATAACAGAGCAACTCAAGTGAAGTGGGAATGGACTAAGACTGGGAATAAGGCCAGAAATGAGGATGGGAACATGGGTATCATGACTCAGTGAGAAGCAGATGCCAGAAGTCTGGATGAAGCCAAATGATGTTTACCCAGCTATAACATCATCCCGAGCAAAAATGAAGGCAACAGATGTCCCTGTAGAACCAGTGAGCATGAAGACTCTGAGCATCAGAAAACATTTCGTTGAGAAGTGTGTTAATAACTGTCAGAAGGTTAACAAACCTCTCAGGTCCGCACTATTGTTCCTACCTTCTAAATAAGTGAGCAGCACCTTTCACTCTTCTCTCATCCCACTAATTTTGTTTCTCTGTTCATTAATGAAATGAATTGCATTTGCATAGTAGACAATCAGTAAGTAGACACTTTTTACATAAATTCTAGCATTCTCATGCTTAATGTTTGTTATGGATATTAGATTGTACATTTAAAAAAATATAGATGATCATCAAGAGTTATACCAGTGTTGGCTTCTAATGTACCAAATTGTACTATGTACTAGCTTTTCCCAGGAACCCTTTAGTATGTGTTTGCTGATGACTAATAGGGGTAGAGAAAAAGAAAGAATAGACATGATGGTTGGTGAAGAATGGAGTAAGCTAAAAGGAATCTTGCTACCCTGGTGACCTGGGAAACTTCATGGAAAGATTATGACTGTCAAACGCAGTGCATAAATTTGGTTTAGTTGTACATTAGGACATTTTAGAATTACAAAAGCTTTACTAGCCTAAACTTCTCTAAGGTAAGACAGTAAAATAAACAGCAGTATCTCTGGCTTCTAACTCATCATTTATTATAGCTAGCTCAAAAACCCTATGCAAAACTAACATTAAATATGAATCATTCCTCATGAAATTTCTCATTTAGTAACCCAAGAATTTAAATATTAAAAATAATCTCCCTCTATGTTATAAATTCGTTTATTTGGCTATGTGTTATCACGAAACACCGGAATTTTTACTACACTTAAATGTTTTAAATGTGAGTTCAGGTCTGTACAGAATTTTCTTGCTCCTCATTTCCATAAATAAAAGCTAAATAGTCTGTATTCAGGAGAAAATCAGGGCAATCTTTTCGTCAAATGGCATTTAGACCATTTCTTTTAGCAAGCTTCATTGTATAAAAGAAGAAAAAAAAATCCCAAATGGCTATGTAGTAGAGATGGACTCTGAAATCATTTGGTTTGTCATTTCTCAGGTATTCATAAAAATATTAAGCCAAAGCATTTTGAAATTAAATGACTCACTTTGTTAAAATAAATCTCACTGTCAACTCACAAAGAGTCATGGGCTCAAATAACACTCCACGATTTGTTTATTTGAGCGAGGAAGTAAAGGTTTCACCTTCTTGGAAGCTGAACCACACACAATAGGAAAGCTGCTTTCTGTAAAACTATGACACCAAATTTCTAAGAAAGATGCTTTCATAATGTTTAGTAGATGGTAGTAGAATTTATTCCAGAATGGATAGTGTTTATTTACTGCTAATAGTTTGAACTGCACTGTAGCTGACCTCTCCTCCATTAGAAAGAGCTCACTCTGCTTTTGACAGTTACACTATGTTCTCAAATATAGCTGCTGGTGGGTCAGCTCAGGATGGTGCAGTAGCAAAACTGTGCTGTTGTGATTGTAGCTCCTAGGAGACCCCACACAGGCTCTACTGTAATCCCAGACTCAGACTCTCTTGGGAGGCTCATTTAGCATATTTGCTACCCAGAGACTATGTCAAGTTTCAATAGATCCAGTACTCTTGATTTTTTGAATAACTAATACTAAAATTTCACAGGATCTTGACTATTACTTGGTATACTAGGAAATGGTAAATTGTTTATGAGGCCTGAAAATCCATGTATTTACTATGACTGTGTTTCCTTGATTGTTTTGGCAGAGAAGTTCAGGGCCTTAGCTAATCAAGGAATCCTAATAAACTTGAAGCATAAGCCTACTGCTGTTTTATGCTCTAAGTTTAAATACTTAGAACCTGGACCTTACATTTAAAGTAAAAAGAAAATATGATTACATTGGCAATCCAGACTAAGTTTAATGTACCTTACTTTACTATAAGCCAGTGGTGGATATGTGTGTGTGTGTGTGTATGTGTGTGTGTTTGTGTATGTTGCTGTACAGATTAAGGAAAAAATAATCATGATGGTTCTTTTGGACCATTCACTTTGTATATGACAACTTAGGCTGAAATATTCATGTAGAATGCATTTTAATCTCAAATTCTTGAAATGATGTCAGTTTGACTTGAGAATATATGAGTCAATGAAAAGGGTCAAGTTCAAGGAACAAAATTAATATACATTTTGCTCTGTTATTTCTCTAAGAACAAATATACTAGAACAATTTAATATTGAAAATACACCTAATACAGGTTACAGACCTTTTCAATGCATATCTGGTCAATAGTTCCCATAAAATAGATGTAACTAATACAATACTATTCCTTTTTTTAAAATATTAATCTAATTAATTAATTAATTAATTAATGTGTGGATAGCTGCTTGCATTAATATATGTTCATCTGTGCATGCTCACAGATCTTTGCACGTGGAGGCAAGAAGGTTTGGTCTTCCACAGAGCTGGATTACAGTGTTCTCGAGATATCCAGCTTGTTACACGGGTTTTGAAATCTGAACTGTGGTCTTTATGATCGCACAGCAAGGTCCCTTAACCACTGAGCCATTTATCAAGACCTAGAGCAGTATTTCTTCTGGTGCCAGATATATTACTTTGTCTCACTTCAATAGGTCTACTAGATCAGAGTCCTCATTTTTCATCTCTGATATGAAGCAGCCATGATGTGGAAGTACAAGGACCATCACCATGTACAACAACTCACCACAACAACTCACCACACTCTGGTACCACTTGTCACCTGTATGCATCGGTTGCTCATGCTTTGGTCTTCCAAGCTCTAGTCTGCTGCACACAAACACTACAATCAGAGCATCTGAGCCAACAAGCAGGAAGAGCGAAACAAGCAGAATGTCCTCTTCATCTGCCTTAGCAAATTGCTCTCCCTGAAGCTAAATAATAGGACCTTGCTTACAAAACTAGAGCAGTGCAAAAGCAGGGCTAGTGGCTAAGGAAATGGATAAGTGAATAAAGTACTTTCTGGGTAAGAATTAGGACCGAAGTTCAGAGTCTCAACACTCATGGAGGCATGTGAATCCAGCATTAGATTCACAGCCAAGGGCTGGCTGATCAACCATTCAGACTTAATCCATGAACTTTAGGTTCATGGAGAGAGAATAGCTTTATCTCAAAAAAAAAAAATAGGAATAGAAAACACCTGATGTTAATCACTGAGCTCTACATATTCTTTCTCTCTCACTCTCTCTCTCTCTCTCTCTCTCTCTTTCTCTCTCTCTCTCTCTCTCTCTCTCACACACACACACACACACACACACACAAATAGAAACAGTAGTACTGAGACTTACAGGAGATACAGGAGTGATACCAGCAAATGACCCAGTTGGCTGATGGAAGGCAGGCTTGGAGGCACGGCACTGACAATTGTAAAAGGACACCATGCAGCTCATGGAGAAATTGCAGGTGAGTCAGGAGAAAAAGTCCTATGAGAAAACCTTGTAAACACTCATAAAAGATGGCCATAATGTTTATTTAGAACTCCTTGTCATTGAATATAAACTGAATGACATTCTTTTTGTGCTATTTAACATTTAATTAGCATATGTTAATTGTACAAAATAATTGGCTTCATTGAGATATTTCAAGCATGTATATACTGAACTTTGATCATATTTACCCATGACCTTTTCTAGTATACATTTTCCATTACCTCTGCTTCCCTTCCTCTTCCCACATAATTCTCTTTCTACATACATGTCTATTTAAAGCTCTAGATTGCCTATTAGAATGAAGGACACGGACTGAAACCCAGGGAAGATGGATCCCATTTCAGAAAAGAACAGCACCTGCTGATTACTTGTGCCAGGCTGTAGAGGAATTTTAATCCAGCAACATGGCTTCTAAGACAAGGGATCACTTCCAAAAATGTGGGTCTGTGTGATACAGCTGTAATACAGACTTGCCATACTCCTTTAATCTCTTTTGCTGGAATACAGACTTGCCCTTGGTATATACCTGTAAGGTAAATCTAGTGTATAGAATGAAGCAGCCATGTTTGAAAAAAGACATCTAATTGAAGGGCAAAATGATGAATCAGAGAAAGATTTGACAGACTGAGTCAGCAATAGGATATAACCAACTCTAAGGAGTAAAGATATTTAGGAGCAGATTAGGGAAATGGTAAATTCAGTTCCTTCAGTTGAGTGGAGCTGAGTGTGGTGCAGTCAGCTGGGAGTCAGTCCATTGACTACAGTGCAGTGGAATTGAGACAGTTAACACCAGAGAATGAGAAGGAACTAGAAGATTGAAAGAGATTGACAAAGTTAGTTTGAGACAAAGCAGAGAAATTCATCGAGAAGTCAAGAGGAGCCAGTTTGAATCAACCAGTTAAAGAGAATTTTGGGCCAGAACAAACTGAGTTGAATCAGCCAGTCTGAGTTCAGAAAAAAATCAGAAAGGGTGAGCTTATTTAGGAATAAGCCTCTAAGATGACAATTACATCTAATGGATAAAAGTTACTTTTACACCATGCAAAAGAGAGGTCAAATGAAGAAGGTCCAGATCCTCTTATGCCCAGTGGAAGCACTTAAAGAAAACGAGCAGCCCTTGCAATGCTGGATGTGTGAAACCAATGGAGATTCTTCTGTGGGAGCTGCTGTGAAGATGCTTAATTGCCACCTCTGGGATAGAGGATGAGATTTAGAATAAGAAAGAAAACACACTGCATCCATGGATATAGGACCTGCAGCATGTTCATGTGGCCCGGGACACAGAGATCATTACCAAGTATTGCAACCTTTTTTTTTTTTTTTCTTTTTTGTCTCTTCCAAACCATTCTTGTACAAATCTGGCAGTAAGTATTCTGGACTCCTTGTACTTGACAGCCACTTAGAAAGGCTATTTCAGACTGTGGACATGGATGAAAGTGGAAAGTGTTACCACAAAATTATTTAACATCAAAATTATGTTGTTAAAAAAGTTTGTACTCTGGAGAAACCAAAGTATTCCACGACAAAACCAAATTCACACATTATCTCTCCACGAATCCAGCCCTTCAAAGGATAATAACAGAAAAAAACCAATACAAGGACAGGAACCACGCCCTAGAAACAACAAGAAGGTAATCCCTCAACAAACCTAAAAGAAGACAGCCACAAGAACAAAATGCCAACTTTAACAACAAAAATAACAGGACACAACAATTACTTTTCCTTAATATCTCTTAATATCAATGGACTCAACTCCCCGATAAAAAGACATAGACTAACAAACTGGCTACACAAACAAGACCCAACATTTTGCTGCTTACAGGAAACTCATCTCAGAGAAAAGGATAGACACTACCTCAGAATGAAAGGCTGGAAAACAATTTTCCAAGCAAATGGCATGAAGAAACAAGCTGGAGTAGCCATTCTAATATCTGATAAGATTGACTTCCAACCCAAAGTCATTAAAAAAGACAGGGAGGGACACTTCATACTCATCAAAGGTAAAATCCTCCAAGAGGAACTATCAATCCTGAATATCTATGCTCCAAATACAAAGGCAGCCACATTCATTAAAGAAACTTTAGTAAATCTCAAAGCACACATTGCACCTCATACAATAATAGTGGGAGACTTCAACACACCACTTTCACCAATGGACAGATCATGGAAACAGAAACTAAACAGGGACACAGTGAAACTAAGAGAAATTATGAATCAAATGGATCTGGCAGATATCTACAGAACATTCTATCCTAAAACAAAAGGATATACCTTCTTCTCAGCACCTCATGGTACCTTCTCCAAAATTGACCACATAATTGGTCAAAAAGCAGGCCTCAACAGATACAAAAATATTGAAATTGTCCCATGCATCCTATCAGATCACCATGGACTAAGGCTGATCTTCAATAACAAAATAAATAATAGAAAGCCAACCTTCACGTGGAAACTGAACAACACTCTTCTCAATGATACCTTGGTCAAGGAAGGAATAAAGAAAGAAATTAAGGACTTTTTAGAGTTCAATGAAAATGAAGCCACAACATACCCAAACTTATGGGACGCAATGAAAGCATTTCTAAGAGGAAAACTCATAGCTCTGAGTGCCTCCAAAAGGAAACTAGAGAGAGCACACATTAGCAGCTTGACAACACACCTAAAAGCACTAGAACAAAAGGAAGCAAATTCACCCAAGAGGAGTAGATGGCAGGAAATAATCAAACTCAGGGGTGAAATCAACCAAGTAGAAACAAGAAAAACTATTCAAAGAATCAACCAATCAAGGAGCTGGTTCTTTGAGAAAATCAACAAGATAGATAAACCCTTAGCCAGACTCACTAGAGGGCACAGGGAAAGCATCCTAATTAACAAAATCAGAAATGAAAAAGGAGACATAACAACAGATCCTGAAGACATTCAAAACACCATCAGATCCTTCTACCAAAGGCTATACTCAACAAAACTGGAGAACCTGGATGAAATGGAGAAGTTCCTAGACAGATACCAGGTACCAAAGTTGAATCAAGATCAGGTTAATGATCTAAACAGCCCTATATCCCCCAAAGAAATAGAAGCAGTCATTAATAGTCTCCCAACTAAAAAAAGCCCAGGACCAGATGGGTTTAGTGCAGAGTTCTATCAGACCTTCAAAGAAGATCTAATCCCAGTTCTTCACAAACTATTCCACAAAATAGAAACAGAAGGTACTCTACCCAACTCATTCTATGAAGCCACAATTACTCTGATACCTAAACCACAAAAAGACCCAACAAAGATAGAAAACTTCAGACCAATATCCCTTATGAATATTGATGCAAAAATCCTCAATAAAGTTCTTGCTAACCGAATCCAAGAACACATCAAAACAATCATCCATCCTGACCAAGTAGGTTTCATCCCAGGGATGCAGGGATGGTTCAATATACGGAAATCCATCAACGTAATCCAGTATATAAACAAACTCAAAGACAAAAACCACATGGTCATCTCCTTAGATGCGGAAAAAGCATTTGACAAGATCCAACACCCATTCATGATAAAAGTCTTGGAAAGATCAGGAATTCAAGGCCCATACCTAAACATGATAAAAGCAATCTACAGCAAACCAGTAGCCAACATCAAAGTAAATGGTCAGAAGCTTGAAGCAATCCCTCTAAAATCAGGGACTAGACAAAGCTGTCCACTTTCTCCATACCTATTCAACATTGTACTTGAAGTCCTAGCCAGAGCAATTCTACAACAAAAGGAGATCAAAGGGATACAAATTGGAAAAGATGAAGTCAAAATATCACTTTTTGCAGATGATATGATAGTATATATATGTGACCCTAAAAATTCCACCAGAGAACTCCTAAGCCTGATAAACAGCTTCGGTGAAGTAGCTGGATATAAAATTAACTCAAACAAATCAATGGCCTTTCTCTACACAAAGAATAAACAGGCTGAGAAAGAAATTAGGGAAACAACACCCTTCTCAATAGTCACAAATAATATAAAATATCTTGGTGTGACTCTAACTAAGGAAGTGAAAGATCTGTATAATAAAAACTTCAAGTCTCTGAAGAAAGAAATTATAGAAGATCTCAGAAGATGGAAAGATCTCCCATGCTCATGGATTGGCAGGATCAACATTGTAAAAATGGCTATCTTGCCAAAAGCAATCTACAGATTCAATGCAATCCCCATCAAAATTCCAAATCAATTCTTCAACAAATTAGAAAGTGCAATCTGCAAATTCATCTGGAATAACAAAAAACCTAGGATAGCAAAAACTCCTCTCAAGGATAAAAGAACCTCTGGTGGAATCACCATGCCGGACCTAAAGCTCTACTACAGAGCAATTGTGTTAAAAACTGCATGGTACTGGTATAGTGACAGACAAATAGACCAATGGAATAGAATTGAAGACCCAGAAATGAACCCACACACCTATGGTCACTTGATCTTCGACAAGGGAGCTAAAAACATCCAGTGGAAGAAAGACACATTTTCAACAAATGGTGCTGGCACAACTGGTTGTTAACATGTAGAAGAATGCGAATCGATCCATTCCTATCACCTTGTACTAAGGTCAAGTCTAAGTGGATCAAGGAACTTCACATAAAACCAGAGACACTGAAACTTATAGAGGAGAAAGTGGGGAAAAGCCTTGAAGATATGGGCACAGGGGAAAAATTCCTGAATAGAACAGTAATGGCTTGTGCTGTAAGGTCGAGAATTGACAAGTGGGACCTCATGAAACTACAAAGCTTCTGCAAGGCTAAAGACACCATCAATAAGACAAAAAAACCACCAACAGTTTGGGAAAGGATCTTCACCTATCCTAAATTAGATAAGGGACTAATATCCAATATATATAAAGAACTCAAGAAGGTGGACTCCAGAAAGTCAAATAACCCCATTAAAAAATGGGGCTCAGAACTGAACAAAGAATTCTCACCTGAGGAATACCGAATGGCAGAGAAACACCTGAAAAAATGTTCAACATCCTTAATCATCAGGGAAATGCAAATCAAAACAACCCTGAGATTCCACCTCACACCAGTCAGAATGGCTAAGATCAAAAATTGAGGTGACAGCAGATGCTGGCGAGGATGTGGAGAAAGAGGAACACTCCTCCATTGTTGGTGGGATTGCAAGCTTGTACAACCACTCTGGAAATCAGTCTGGCGGTTCCTCAGAAAATTGGACATAGTACTACCAGAGGATCCAGCAATACCTCTCCTGGGCATATATCCAGAAGATGTCCCAACCGGTAAAAAGGACACATGCTCCACTATGTTCATAGCAGCCCTATTTATAATAGCCAGAAGCTGGAAAGAACCCAGATGTCCCTCAACAGAGGAATGGATACAGAAATTATGGTACATTTACACAATAGAGTACTACTCAGCTATTAAAAAGAATGAATTTATGAAATTCCTAGCCAAATGGATGGACCTGGAGGGCATCATCTTGAGTGAAGTAACACAATCACAAAAGAACTCACACAATATGTATTCATTGATAAGTGGATATTAGCCCAAAACTTAGGATACCCAAGATATAAGATACAATTTGATAAACGCATGAAACTCAAGAAGAATGAAGACCAAAGTGTGGACACTGTGCACCTTCTTAGAATTGGGAACAAAACACCCAGGGAAGGAGTTACAGAGACAAAGTTCGTAGCTGTGATGAAAGGATGGACCATTTAGAGACTGCCATATCCAGGGATCCATCCCATAAGCAGCTTCTAAACGCTGACACCATTGCATACACTAGCAAGATTTTGCCGAAAGGACCCAAATATAGCTGTCTCTTGTGAGACGATGCCGGGGCCTAGCAAACACAGGAGTGGATGTTCACAGTCAGCTATTGGATGTATCACAGGGCTCCCAATGGAGAAGCTAGAGAAAGTACCCAAGGAGCTAAAGGGATTTGCAACCCTATTGTTGGAACAACATGATGTACTAACCAGAACCCCGGAGCTCTTGTCTCTAGCTGCATATGTATCGAAAGATGGCCTAGTCGGCCATCAATGGAAAGAGAGGCCCATTGGACTTGCAAACTTTATATGCCCCAATATAGGGGAATGCCAGGGCCAAAAGAATGGGAATGGGTGGGTAGGGAAGTGGGGGGCGCTATGGGGGACTTTTGGGATAGCATTGGAAATGTAATTGAGGAAAATATGTAATAAAAATATTAAAAATCAAAAAAAAAAGTTTGTACTCTTCCCATACCAACATATCAACAAGAACCATAGACATCACTGTCTTATTGAAACAGTTGTGAAATGCCCGTCTGTATTTTGACAGCACTACAAGACACATCTGGAGAGCTATAGTTCTTAGAACAGAATATTTCTAGAACATTCAACTAAAAAGTATACTTTCTGAAGAAATTATGTTATAACACATTTTAAGAAATGTAGCTTTAAAAACATTTATTTTATCTTTACTTGTGTGTGTGTGTGTGTGTGTGTGTGTGTGAGTGTGAGTGTGAGTGTGTGCGCGTGCTCCTGTTATACTGTTATAACTGCCAGGTTAGTATAAGTGCCTATGGAGGTCAGAAGAAGACATTAGATTCCCAAAAGCCAGAGTTACAAGTTACAAAGCACTGAATGTGGGTTCTGGGAACCACAATCAGGTCCTCTGAGAAAACAAGTGCTCTTAATTTCAAAACCATCTCTCCAGTCCTTAAAAAATATTTTAAATACTATTTATACTTTGTTTCCTAATCAATATTTAACCAACTTGATTCTGTTTCAGTAATTCTCTATAAAAAATGAAAAAATGAGACTTAAGAATGAATGTAGGACAATACAAAGACAGAGGTATAATTATAAACTACTTTTTGAGAATTTTAAAGTTAGAGATCAGTTCAGTAGCCAGAAGAGAGTACAGAGTCAAGATAGTCTATGCTTTTGGATTTTAAAAACTGGCTGACGTTTAAATGTATGTGAGCAAATAGTAATGGAGTAGGGCTTGATGGTGCAAGTGTAAAGAATGGGTATACATTAATAGGCTCAAAGCTTTTGAAGGGGAGAGACAATAAGTCTATGGACCAGCAGGGGTTGGGGAGAGTGGACCGAGCTACAGTCTCAGTTTTCTGTTGATCACTGTACATGTGCAAAGATCACTGCACATGTGCAAAGCAAGCGCTGGGGGTTGGTGGGTTGATGACAGAATGACATGGGTTCACTTTCATCAGATTGCATTTCTTTCACTGTTTTGAGAGGTCATCTGATGCATTTCCAAAAAGAAGTATTTGGGAAGACTTTATGGAAAAGTGCAGGACCATGAATTCAATAGACAATGGGCTGTACTGGAAGTGGGGAATACCCCTTCAAGATTTAAATTGAGTTCTCTCTGTTTCTTTAGCTAAGTTTTTCTGCCTTTGTTCACTTGGAAGGTAAAAATGGTCAGTCGGCACCTGCTTTGATCTAATAGGTATCTCACGACTGCAGTACAGCAGCTCAGGAAAAGACGAGGGGAAATCATTAGGTATTAGTACCAGGTGTTTGATAATTGACGTTATTTTCCTTCAGTTGTCATGCGTGTGTTTCTATAAATACCAAAACCTGACTGAGATATTAAAAATAAACAAGTTGGTACACATGGCCTTGGATCTTATTCCAATTCAAACTTTAACTCGGGTTACTTGAGCATAGACTTTGGTATCAAGATAAATAGCCTATAGACTTAGTGCTAAAGCAGTTAGAACACATATCATATAGATCAATTGAAGAATGTGTATAAAAATAGAACTGTGTGAGCAATCCGGCAGGGAAGGAAGAAGCTAGAAGAATGCCAAGAAAGATAACACAAAAGTAATAAAAGTAGATTCAATAATGAGAACAGGGCCAAACTGCAGAGGCTGTGTCTAAATAATGCCAACACAAACACTTGGCAAGTATAGCATCCAGCCAGTGATCTTGATTAGGTATGTAGGACATTGGCAATTGACTTGACCAGTTTCCTTTTTACTCAATCAACTGAACTAAGTGACTTTTCAAAACCCATTGATACATGCATGATGAAAGGATCCAAGAGGAAATAAAAGATAGGATGCCATTGGGGAAGGGTGGATAAACAATAGTCTCCTAAGGAGGGTTGAATTAAAATGAGAGTATAGACACATGACTTTTAAAGTGCAATATAATATACAAAACTTAATTTTCTAAGTCATAGGAATTACATTAGTAAAACCGAAGAAGGTAATCTAGAGATTTGACAGAGTCACATTTGTTTTGGCTTTTATATTGACCCAGCTGCATTCATTTATAGCATATTTCACAATATGCTATAAACAAGGCAAGCTGTAATCATTGTGTTATGTTTCATTTTCTGCTATAACAATGTTCTTTACATCACTGTGCCTGCTACTTTTTAAATGCAAATGTTTGAATCATTCTTTCTAACACTTGTGATGTAATTATAATATTCAAAAAAGGGTGTATATCTATGCATTCATACATGTACATGTATATATGTATACACATGTGTACATTTTGTATGTATATATACCTATGTATCCATCAATACACATATTATACATATGTATATATTCATATATACATATATGTATTTATTCACTATGAAATGTAATTTCTACTTCAAAATGACATAAATTGTATTAAACATTTTGTATATATTCTGAAAATAATGAATTCCTAAAAATGGAGTCCTTTCTGCTAGCTCATGATGGAAATGAGAACAGAAGAAAAATACTGACTACACTTTGGTATTTCAAAGATATAATCTATTGGCTTCAACATATACAGATAGATAATATATGCAGATATGAATGTCCCCTTTTATATTGAATATTTTCCCTGAATAATCTGAGGAAATGCACACATTCTTGTGACTCTGCAGTAATTTCCTACCAAGCTTCCCTGCCTTCTGTCCATTCCCACGCTACATGGTTAAACACCAAGGTGAGGCTCAGCACATATCTTTCACAATTTTAAATTTTACTCTTTTGTAATTTCACATATACATGTAAACTATTTTAAGCGTTTGCAAGCCATGTTGCCCTCTCTTTCCCCTTCCTACTCCTGCTGAACTCCTTCCTGAGTTCCTATCTAGTGCTATGTCTCTTGTGTGACTCAGTAAGTTCAATCACATTTGCTTATGTGGGCATGGAGAGAGGTTATTTCTAAAACCCTCGGCCATTGTAACGTAACAATTACTATACCACTGAAGAAAATAACTCTACCTTCCCAAGGACACTAACTGCCACTGACTACTCAGAGGGTATACCCTTCTGAGGTCCTCCCCTTTCTTTGATGGACAGAAACCAAGATGGCTTTATCTTGTTCCTGATTGTAAGGGCCTTATCGTATCCAAGAGACTCATTCTTGCCCTCCACCTCTTACATTTTCCCTGTCCTCTCTTCCATAATATTTCATGAGATTCAGCACTTCATTTATTTTAAGACCTTAGTCTTTTCAGCTTCATAAGCTCTGCACTGCATCCTGGAGGGGTGTTGGGAGAAAATCCTGCCTTGAGTGGCATACATGACCTGGTTTACCTCACCCTTGTCACTTACTAGTTTTATGCTATTGGATAATATATTTAAATGTTCAGTGTGGCCTCAGAGAGAGCAGGAATGGGTTAAAAGAGATGGAATATGAATGTATCCAGCACTTGCTTGATTTTCTTTATTGTTTTTACACATTTTTCTATAGATTATAAAACTGTCACAATCCAGTTCACAAACTAGCCCATTAAAGTATAAATTGTTTCTCTACTTAAAAAATTTAAGTAACATATTTAAGATAAGTAAATCTAAAATTTTAAAATAAAACCAACACTTAAATATAAATTCAATATTTTATGTACAAGCACACAAACAGATTTGTAATGTTAGAATTAGACTATAATCAAATTTCTACTCTTCTGGATTGTATTATGTAAATTTGTAGTTATTTTGGTTCAAATATATTATGTTCATTTTAAAATTATTTGAATAACATTATTTTTATCATTTGTCTTGTAAAAATTACTTCTAATTAATTTAACATTTTGTTGATTTAACTGTTGTTTCCTAGGTATATCTAATAGTTTTAAGTTTTCAGTAGTAGTAGTAAATACATTATCTTTCCTTTGTACTGATGTGTTTCATATATTCTCTACCAAATGATAAAATTTCAATACATAAAGCAAATAAAGAGTGTAGTGAAACTATATATAGTATATTTCTTGTACTTAAATGATGCTCAATAATTAACAATTGTTTAAATGATTTATGCTACTTCTTTTATTGTATTTCTGCAGTAACCAGGTATGGTAGCAGAGCATAGGATCAAGCTGAAGTCATATGCCACGTGGTGACATTTTAGCTAGTATAAAGATACATATCTCCCAGTGCTCCCATATAGCACAGCTATGCAGTAGGTTATACCATACAAGTTCCAATAATGTACTCTATGATGTTCCAATGATCGTGAAATCACCTAACAGCATTTTTTTTCAGAATGTTTTCTGTTTTTAAATGATATATAATTACATAGTTAGGCACAAGGTTAGTGGATTGAATATAAGGTTGTAGACAACTATGAAGGTTGAGCCAAATGTGAGGGTATTAAGGACTTACTCTCTAATTATTTATTAGCTTCTTGTTTAAAATTATTTAGCAGTATTAAATAATGACTCCAAACATATATTAAATTCCTTGGAGATGGAAAGTTTATATTCTCTCTAGTTTCTCTAATTACAAAATCACTTAGCCTATTGCCTAGCAAAACTGTATTTGTGCTAATGTATATTTATATAGCAACCCAAATGAATGGTGTTATGTTCTTTGGAGTTGTAAATATTAGTCCAAACTCATTCTAGTCCATTTAGAGTACTAAGTAGTAAGTATTAAGTGTGAATTTCAGTTGACTCTGTATCGGGATAGACAGCCTATCTCACACCAAAATATCTGTAGGAAATGTGAAACTGTTGAACACTGAATATAATAAATACAGTGGATGGATGAATGATGCCAATCTAAAAGTTGAGGTCCTTATATCAAGACGTTATCCTAAATTAAAATTTGAAAGTACAATTAACGTTTTACTTCTTAACTAGAGAGCATGGCGAAAGGAAGACTACACCCTAAAATACATGGTGTAGATAGTTCAGTAAGACTTCATTATTTAATGTTACAGAGTCAGTTTCTGTTATTTAAAGAACTAAATATTTTACAAGTAAAGAAGAAACTGACTAATTTTTATTGTTTTGGTTTCGGGACTTTTGGTTTTTGTTTGTTTGTTTTGTTTGTTTGTTTTGTTTTGTTTTGTTTTTTTGCCCAAGCTGGCCTTGATCTTGCTATGTAGCTCTGATTGATCCTCCTTTCTCTGCCTCAATAAATGCTGGGATTACAGACAAGAATTGCCATGCTGACTTTATCCCTTCCAGCATTTTCATTTACCTACATGACTTGGCTTCTACTTTGCCAAAACCACAATTTGCCAATGGCTTGAAGAGCAAGCTTGATAGAATACAACAAGGCTCACAATTTGATGTGGCTTTTTTTTTATTGGTTATTTTATTCATTTACATTTCAAATGTTATTCACCTTCCCAGTTTCCCCTCCTCAAACCCTATAACTCACTCTGCATCACCCTTGCTTTTATGAGGGTGCTTACCCACCCACCCACCCACTCCTCCCACACTGCCCTAGCATTCCCCTGGGCTGGGGAATTAAGCCCTTACAGGACCAAGGGACTCCCCTCCCATTGATGCCAGATAAGGCCATCCTCTGACATACACAGAGGGAGCCATGGGTCCCTCTATTTGTATTCTTTGGTTGATGATTTAGTCCCTAGGAGCTATGGGGGTCTAGTTGGTTGATTTTGTGGTTCTTCCTATGGGGTTGCAAATCCCTTCAGCTACTTCAGTCCTTTCCCCAACTCCTCTATTGGGATTTCCATCCTCAGTCCGATAGTTGGCTGAAAGCATCTGCATCTGTATAGGTAAGACTCTGGCAGAGCCTCTCAGAAGACATCCATATCGTGCTAATGTCAGCAAGCACTTGTTGGCATTAGCAATAGTGACTGGTTTTGGTGGCTGCATATGGAATGAATCCCCAGGTTGGACAGTCTCTGCATGGACTTTCCTTCAGTCTCTGTGCCACTCTTTGTCCCTGTATGTCCTTTAGAGAGAAACAATTCTGGGTTAAAATTTGTGAGAAGGGTTGGTGTGTGATCCCTCAACCAGGAGCTGTGCATGCCCCTGGGAACAGACTCACTAACTGCCATTTACAGATTCCCCAGTGACTCAGTCAAATATCCTTGCTTCACCTTTTATCAACTTCCCTGACTCTGGTGTTGCCATGACCTTCTACCTTTTCTATATCACCCTCTTTGACATAACAGACTGTTCCAAGGCATCAATACTGCTTCACAATGGAGACTATCTCAAATAGGGATTGGCCAACCCTATCCCTATTCGATAGGAATGTTACATTCCCTAAATGGTTACAAAACCATAACTGTCATTACCTCATCTATACCACAGTACCCTACAGTCCAAAACACATGGATGGATTCTTTGTGTTAGACAGGTGTATCATTGTCTACCTGCCAGTTGTCAGGAGTTTGCAAACTTATGCTTCTCTTCCCTAAATTAGGGATGAAACAGGAAGAGGAAACCCTACCAAACCAGGTTAACAAAAAGACAATTCAAGTCCTATCCCTCTTGGATGCTGCAGTAATAAACTCAGGTGTTGCCACAGAGACAGCAGTACTAGCCACATTTCTAACCTTGTACCATCAGGTCTCTTCCAAGTTTATCCAGGATCTTCAACAGGTGACCCAAACCATACTCACTCTCCAAAGACAGATCAATTCCCTGGCAGCAATGGTATTTCAAAACCAACTAGGATTAGGCCTTCTTACAGCTAAAAAGGGTGGACTTAGCCTTTTTCTCCAAGAAGAATGCTGCTTCTATGTCAATCTGTCCAGTATATTAAAGAACAAAATCCTACAACTCCAAAAACATAAAGAAGAACTCAATGCCTCTGATCCATGAGCCTTTGAAAACTCCCATATGGATATGAATACTGCCCTTCCTAACCCCTCTTCTCATTTTTCTGCTTTTATTATGTGTGTCCAACTTCATCAAACTCTCCTCCACATTCCTCCAATAACAAATCCAAAAAGTTTCTCAACCAAATGATCAGTTAGTTTCTCTTACAGCATTACCAAGCACTGGCTACAGAGGAGCCTGATGCCAACAAATTTTGTTGGGATGGTGAGGATCTATTGTATCCCCAAATTGATGGTACCCCTGGACATCAGAAAGCAGTTTAAGAAATCTGATGCCCCTACCCCTGCCTCATCATTGTTCCCCCTTTTAATTCTCCTCTTTATGACAAAAAAAAGAAAGGAATGTTATCAATAAAACACCCCCATGGCCATCTGAAAGGGACTCTACAACAATCAGGCATTTTTACATCCAGCTCCTGAGAGAACCAGCAATAACAAGACACTTCAATATTAGCTGCCCAGAGGTGAACATTATCTTCCCTGTCCTATGTGCTCTTATGTATGCACCACAACCCTGATAAAAGGTTGAGTTTTCCCTTCACCAAACCCTTCTTCCCCTGCTTCCCCCAAGAGGCTGCCTCTGTATCTCTTCCTGTTAGTAAACCTCCCACGTGAGTCCTGTTGCGTGTGATTTTGTTGGAACCTGCATTTCCATCACTGTGTCAATGATAATTCTAAACAAAGCCAAAGAACTGCTTCCAACTTACTCTGTGGGAAATTCATGTGTGTAAACCTAGATGTTTTCTGCCCACAATATCTTATTCACAGAAATTGGTTTTGATTGGACCCTATGAAACAGACTCTTTCACACTCCAAATTGTCATATTTTTCTAAGCAAGTGTTCTCCAGCAATCGAGTATCTAATCCATATTTACCAGTATAACATAAAATAACTTCATATTATGTGGTCAATCATGAAAAGATACTTGGTTCAACACCAAGTGGTTTTTTTAAAAACATTTTCCTTTTAATAATATTGTATAAGGTAATTATCAGTAATTTATTTTATAAAAGATAAGTGAATTCATTCAAAGTGAAAAGTTCAATTGTGTGAGAGGCAAAATTTGAAACTAAGTACTTTCCATTTTAACACACACTCGTTTCTAAAATTCCCCTCAAAATTTTACTTCTAACCAAATAAGTACACTTGGTTTTTTGGAAAACACTTGAAAAAGTGGGGTTTTGCATGCTGTGTTGGAACCACCTATCAACTATAATACTTTCTATGGGAAAATTTTCTTTCAAAGTTTTAAGTTACTAACATGCAAATGGACAACAATCTGTTATTTTCTTGGGGCTTATCTATGCTCCCAACTATGCAATATATGGATCTTATCCAAATAATAAACCATGGGCCTAAATTTTGGGCTAAGGAGTAAGGGTGAAATGTCTTTGAGTTTGGTTCCCTGTCCTCTACTTTTATGGTGACCTTTTTTTTTTCTCTAAAAAACTCACTGTTCCCCAAGGTTCCCCTTTTCTTTGAAATAGAATAAATTAAAATTTTAAACAACAATTTTACCTACTCTCCAAATTTTGTCAGTACCTAAATGGATAAGAAAGCTTTAAAAGTTGAGTAGGAGGCTGGAGAAATGGCTGGTTACAAGAACTTGGTATTCTTACAGGGGACTTGGGTGAAGTTTCCAGCAACAACATCCTAGTTCACAAGTGCCCAAAACTCAAGTTCCAGGGAATTTGCCTTCTGCATGTATCAGGCAGGCACATGACACACATACATGCATGAAAGTACTCACATATATATATTCTGTGTTATTTAACTAGAGTGCAGATATGCCCTTATTACACACCTTTTATTGCAAACAATGTAGGTAAGGCTAATTTTTAGAAGGAAACAACCATGTTTGAAAGTGACATCTCATAGAAGGGCAAAGGGGACAAATCAGAAAAAGATTTTATGGAATGGGTCAGGAATAGAATATGCCCAACTCTCATGAGAAGAGTCAAAAAGGAATAGTGACGAGAGAGAGAGAGAGAGAGAGAGAGAGAGAGAGAGAGAGAGAGAGAGAGAGACAGAGACAGAGACAGAGACAGAGACAGAGAGACAGACAGAGAGAGAGACAGAGAGACAGAGACAGAGAGACAGAGACAGAGAGACAGAGGAGACAATTTTACCAGAACACTTTTATCATGACAGGATGAAGGTCTTTATAAAGACAGGACTTGCCAGAGAATGAGAAGGAGCCAGAAGTTTAGAACAGATTGTCAGTGTCAGTTTGTGACCAAGCAGAGCAATTCAGTTAGAAGCTGAGAGAAGCCAGTTTTTGAATCAGTCAGCTTGGAGAGAAGTTTAGAACCAGGACAGCTGTGTTCAACCAGCCAGCAGTAAGCCTCTGAGACAACACCATATCTGGCAAACAAATGTTACAACTAGCTAAAACAAAAGAGTTGAGTGGAAACCTTAACTATTTCTTCCAAATCAAATTGGAGTGAAGGATATGATTATCAAACTTTGGTGCACATAAAACACATAAGGATCTTGTTGAAATCCATAGTTTGTTTCAAGGATCATTCATAGAGATCTTGCCTCACATTTCCAGAAAGCTCCAAATGATAATGATGTTATCAGTGTAATTTACTTGAATAACCATAAATTATATCATATGAGGAATTGATTTTTTTTAATTACTGACATTCAGTCAATTAATGCTTGTTGATTTTGCTTAAATTAAAATGTCTTCACCTAGGAAGGCAAATTTACTCGTCTAAGACATAAAAGATGGCATAGTGTATGAAGAGCCTTTACCACCAAGTCTCACAACCTAAGTGTGATCCCCTGGGACGCATATTAGAGGAAAAGTAAAGGAAAATCTACAAGCTGTCCTCTGACTGCCCACATGCATGCCATCACATGCACAGCTCTGTGTATGTTCATGTGTACCCACTTAAACACACACACACACACACACACACAAATAAATATAACAGAATTAAAAACAAAAAAACTCCCTATATTCAAGTCCTATATAAAGTGGTATAACACACATTTCCTGAATCCTATCTTTTAGTGAGAACGTGGCCTGGATCACCATATGATGGTACTTTCCAATCCACTACAACTTCTTAACCTTGTCACAATGCTATTTTTGCTGCTGTTTAAGAAAATTCTTCCACTTTTATCTTTGCTGGATTATATTCCAATTATCAAGCAAAAGCCATTATTCTTGAAAATCTGGCATGATGAAGGTCCCAGAACAGAAAATGTTGACTTTAATTTTCCAATGTTTATGAAAAAGAGAAATACTTAAACTACACACTTGAGCTCCTGAGTGTCAGAATTTCTTGTATGGGCCCATTGGGCTTTATTGGAGCCTATTCTGTTTTTTATTGATATCGTATAAAACCTATCATATAAGAATTTGACTTATGATATCAGCAAGATTTGGTAATCATTAGGGCACAATCATCCTCTCAATATATAAATACTGCTAGATGACACACTAGTGTCATCTTGACAAAATCATAAAAGTTGTTGACTATAGTAGATATGTATAGACTCTTAAAATGTAATGTAATTATATTCAGGTACAATCTGTGACAAATTTATTTTATTTGAGCATATTAGGAAAATAAAGAATATGCTAATTTCTTTTGCATCACTTAAGTAATTGGTACACATCTCTTTGTTTTTTAATTATTTTTTAGATGCATTTATTTTATTTTAAATGTATGATTATTTGGTCTGCATGTAAATATGTGCATCATATGAGGTGTCTGGTGCCAGTAAAGGACAGAAGAAGATAACATATCCCCTGAAACTGGAATTACAGATGAAGCTTTCCAGTTTCATGAGGTTCCATTTATCAATCCTTGATCTTAGAGCATGAGCCATTGGAGTTCTGTTTAGAAAATTTCCCCCTGAGCCAAAAAGCTGGAAACAACCTAAATGTCCCATGACAGAAAAATGGATACAGAAAATGTAGTTCATTTATACAATGGAATACTACTCAGCTTTTAAGAATGAGGACATCCTGAGTTTTGCAGGCAAATGGATGGAACTAGAAAATGTCATCCTGAGTGAGGTAACTCAGATCCAAAAGGACGTGCATGGTATGTACTCACTAATAAGTGGATGTTAGCAAAAAAAAAAAAAAGGAAAAAAAAAAAGGAAAAGGTACCCGAGATACAGTCCACAGAACTCAAAAAAGTCAACAGCTGAAGTGCCCAAGTGAGGACACTTCAGTGCCACTTGGGAGAGAGAAGAAAGCAATCACAAGTGGGGAGGGAGGGGGGATCTGGGAGAGAAAGTGGGTGGGGATGGGGAATGGGGGGGGGAGTGGAACCTGATGTGGTACTGGATGAGGGAAAAGGACTGAAGCCCTGAGGGCCAGCAGAAAGAATGGAAACAGGCAACCTCAGGATGTAGGAGGATGGGGGCACCCTCCAGAATGTACCAGAGACCTAGGAGGTGAGAGACTCTCAGTACTCAAAGGGAGGGACCTTATATGAAAGTCCTGAGAGTAGAGAGAAAGTCCTGAGAGTAGAGAGAGGGAACTTATAGAGTCCACCTCCAGCAGGAAGACAGGGCATCAAATGGGGGGCATATGGGGGAGGGATTCCACAGTCACATCTCTGACCCATAATTGTTCCTGTCTGAAAGAATTACAAGGATGGAAATGGAGAGGGGCCTGAGGAAAAGAAGGTCCAGCGACAGGCCCAAAGAGGGATCCAGCTCAAAGGGAGGTCCCAAGGCCAGACACTACCACTGAGGCTATGGAGCGCTCACAAAAAGAGACCTAGCATGACTGCACTCTGGAAGACCCAGTGAGCAGCTGAAAGAGTAGTTGCACCCAACCAATAGACAGAAGCAGCTGACCCCTGTTGTTGAATCAGGGAAAGACTGAAAGAAGCTGAGGAGGAGGGCAACCCTGTAGGAAGACCAGCAGTTTCAATTAATCTGGACCCTCAGGATCTCTCAAACACTGGACCACCAAACAGGCAGCATATGCCAGCTGATATGAGGCCCCCAACACACATAGAGTAGAGAATTTCCAGGTCTGTTTCATTCTGATAGGATGCACTTAACTAAACTCAAGAGACTGAAGGTCTCAGGGAGTTTAGAGGTCAGGTGGGTTGGGGGAAACATCTGTTTTATCAACTGCATGAAGAAAAATTATTTACAAACACAATTTTTTCAGAACAAAAGACTTTATTATGCATGCTATTGTTGTAGTCTGATAAATGGTAAAAACAGATCTCTGGAATACACACTAGTACACTAGTGACATAAACATGATGGGGGTAGCCACACAAGTTTTGGATTAGAGTCCCACTCAAGAGGATGAAACTCATACCTGGCCTCTATGGCTAGATGGGTTATAGACACTAAGGGAGAACTAAATGAACCTAGTACTAAACCTACTCCTGATGACTTATAATCACACTCATAGATTAATGCATTTCTTAATTCTCTTAGAGAAGTTTCTGTCTCTAATAGATAGTAATTAACACAATGAACCACAACTTAAAATTTTGCAAATAATTAGGGAATGTAGACTGTTCAGCACTAAATGGCCATCTGCATCACACTCCCTCATTCCAATGCTTAAAGTTCAGTGCAGAAGAAGAGATAAAATTATGTAAGAGCCAAAGACAGTGAATAACTATAAGAGAATGGTGTATTTTGTACAATGCAGGGCAGAACATGAATGAGCTCACAGTGGCATTGACATCATTAATGAGACTAATGCAAGCTCAATATGAACCAAATCCCACCATGGAAATCGGAGGAAGGCAATGAGTCGAATTCATAACTGAGGAGCTGTTGACAGTTGCTACCATCTGCAAGAAGATCAGTAGGTCAGTTGATTTTCTTTAAGGGCATAGTCCTTGCTAAGTCAGACATTCTCCAATAGATGCATATATGAATATATCAGTATAGGAGCAGCAAAACTTGAATTTGATGTTTTTTTTTAATTTGTTCATTTGTTTGGTTTTTGAGAGGACATTAATGGCAAGTGGGGAGATCTTGAAGAAATTGAGGAAACAAAAGGTAAATATGATAAAAAACCATTATACAAAATTCTCAAAGACATATCAGAAAAAAGTAGAATTTATTTTTTTCTCAAAGGAGTGTGTCAGAGAATGAATAGAAACTATAGGGAACTCTGTGTTGATGGAAATGTATTTCAGCTGTTGCTGGTTACGTGGACCATGCTTTGCCAAAATTCACTGCAACTACGCTCAAGACTTGTGCATCTTTGCAGATAATTATAACTTAATTTAAAAATTATTTTTAGAACTTCTCATAATGGTTGTGGTGGTTAATACTGTCATCTACACATGATGTAAAACCACCTAAGGTACAAACTTCTGAGCATGGCTGTGAGGAAGTTTATAGGTTAGGCTAAATGACATGGAAAGATACACCCTAAATGTAAACGGTACCACTCCAAAGACTGCAGTCCTGAAAGGATTACAAAGGAAAAATAAATCCAGGTAAGATTCATTCCTCGATGCTTTCTGAATACAGACAATGCAATGAGCTGCCTCATGCACTTCTAGGTACACATTATGATACCTTCTCAGCCATGACAGAATAGACTCTCAGACTGTGAGCCCAAACTTCTTTAAGACACTTTTGCCATGCATTTTATCACAGCAACAAGGAAAGTAGCTAAAATAATCACAGAAATGTTTTCTTTTCTGAAGTGGTACAGTGGCATAGGTCCTTGTAGGGAATTTCGGGAAATCTGAGTCTGTACCCAGAGGGCTTTAAGTAGCCTCACAATGAAGTAACCCCGGAAGCTGTGAAGAATGATGGTGTCTAGAGTTCACCCCCACAGATTCTGATTCTACTGGTTTTGAGAGTATCCCAGGCACCAGATTATTAAAAACAAAACAAACAAACAAAAAACTCCCAAGGTAATTAAATCTATTATTCAGGCAGCTTGGGACTCATTCTCAAGGGTGTTACTGAAGGAATTCCACATTACATCTTGATTTGGAGAATCATGTCCAACAGATAGAGGCTATTACCATTACAAAGTGTGGTGTAAGCAAGTACATTGTGATTCCTATACATAAATCAGGATGTCTCGTGTGTGTGCATTAACTTGACAAAGAATACATTTAATTATGTTTTAAAAAACGAAAATGAGATCACATTTTACCTATCATCAGTAAGCTTCACTCTTAAAGCTTTTGAATTTTCCTTTTCCATTGACACCTATACACACATCATCCTACTTATAACACTTATATTTTCTACTTATAACACTTATATTTGTAGTATGTCTCCTCCACTGCTTTTAAACTTTATAACAAAGGAAAACTACATGTAACCCTCCACCACCTATACACTATATCATAACACTTATTATACATTACATATATTACATATCATATATTAGTATTATATTAGTATTATACATATATATATATAATACAAGTATTATTGAGACTCAATGAATATGTATTACTCAATAGAGCAAGTTCATCCTCATTTGGTGCTAAATTGCTCACAGGGATGAGTGTTCCTCTCACTCTGGTGCTGGAATAAACAAAGATACTCAAAGCCTTTTTCCTATCCAGTTCTGTCCATGACAACAAAGCAAAAACATTGTAGGAAAAAATCACATCTGTACAAAACTCTATGTTTGTCTTGTCAACCAAAAAAAAAAAAAAAAGAACAAAGTCACGTGTGACTAAATATAGTCTGCAGTCTGAGTAAGAAGACAAGAGGAACTTTTCAGATTGTTGTAAATATTATGTTACTGCAGTGCTGTTATTGACACTTTAAATGCAGTTCACATCCCAGAAGCATAGGCATGGGGCTCATGCTAAGATTTCATAAATTGTCTGTCAACAACAGTGCATCAGCTTTTTTTGGGAAGAGTACTTGGAGTAGATAGAATAATTTAACACCAGCAATCGAGATGTCTAGCACAGTTTTGCACCCTATGAACTTCATCTTAACAGACAGCTGTCTCATCAGGTCTTCATTTTATTTATGTTTTATTATTCATAATAGTCACTTGTACTCAAATATTTCATAATACAGATTGGCTTCTACTCAATACACATACATGCACAGACACAGACACACACATACACCACATGCAAACACACATTCACCATATACATGTACATACATACACATGAGAGAGACACAGATACATACACACACTTACCACACACACATATACCACACACATACCCACACTATACATATGCACATACACACACATGAGAGAAAAAGAGATAACTTCAGACACACATACACCATGCACACCCACACATGAGAGATAGACATAGACACCACACACACACACACACACACACACCACATCAGACAGACAGACAGACAGACAGACAGACAGACAGACAGACAAAAACACTGTGAGTGGAATGCTTTAGGAGTCATTTTCTGAGGGAAGAGATACAGACATTTGTAGCTTCTTAGCTACTCCCCATACTGCTGATTATGTCTGTGGTACCAGAGATAATGATGCTGAATGAAGTAGCCCAGTCAATCCCCATATACTCTCTTCAACTATAAGAGAGGCCAAAATAAACAGCAAAAGAGATGTTCATTTTAAAGCACATCAAATTATTCTTTCACTGAAACCAAGGCCTTCATTATAGATTTTTAAAATAGCTTTAAAAAAAATGGCCCAATTGCTATCCATTGTATTTATTGTTCATGGTTTTAGTTAGTTTCTTGGCATTTTCCAGAAAATGCTTCTTTTCTTGGACTCAAATACAGATGGTTATCCCTAGAACAAAATACAGGCTGTGTTGATAGATATGTGTATGTATGTGTGTTGTATATATGTATTTAATGTGGTGTGAGTGTGAGCGCCTATGTATGTGTTTTATTTTGTTTTTGGAACCATTCTAAAACAATAAGCCATTTCAGAAGAAATACATATGTTCTACTGGATATAGTACAAAGAAAACCATCCCCATTTTTCTAATATATAATACAGAGCTTGGTCTGGGCCTAACCCAAGAAAAAGAAAGGTGAAATAATTTGTAAGTCAAACAGGACCTATAAGAGTGAAGAAGGCATTCAGTATCTGTTTATAAAACTATATAGAAACATTCAAGATATAATGGTTAAAATAATATGAAAATGCAGACCACATTTTCTAAACACCAGTGTAGTATTTATACTTTAAATCCATCATCACATAAAACATAATGAAATTTTAAGCAATAATGGCACATTTGTAAATGGCATTATTATTGTTATTCAGAAACAGATTGAAGTAGTTAGGAGACTATTGTTTGACCTAAGACATTTTCTTCATGAAATGTAAACTTAACATTTTTCTATATAATCCTAATTCAACATGTCTAACTCATTCAAATATAAGGAGAATTCTTCTGCACAAGGCTCTCATAGGTGAGTTACATAAATTATTATGTTTTGCCTAGCAAATTAGCCCAAAGTACTGCTACTTACAAATGAAAAGCACCAGCTCTTCATTTGTATGTGAAGCATTTGGGAATATCTTCTTAGAATGTTTCTGGCAAGGGGTGTCTTAAGCTTATGAATGTGCAGTAGAGATGTCTTCAGAGCTGTAGCCACATGAAGTGCTGGCTGATGGAATTAGCCCACACCTTCTCACCACATAGATATCTCCATGGGGATTTATGGACATCCTTATTATGATATGGTATCTGGCTTCCTGCATGACAACATCACTAACTCATTTTGGAGAAATAAAGATGAAGTAATACTATCTTCTCTAACCAGCTTCTAAAATCACAGGTCCTCATCTCTTTAATAGTCTTGTTATTTAGGTCCAGCCATATTTATTATGGAAAGTGACAACACTGAGATAGATATACTACAAACAATCTGAATCCCTAGTGCTACTTGCAGGCTACTTACGACAGCACTGACATAGGTAAAGAAGGGGCCCACAGTCCCAAGAGAGAGGTGGCTGCAGTAGGTGCATTGTTGAGGGATTGAGGGCAGACTGGATTATATAGTGAGGACCAAAGGAGCTTGAACAGCAGACTGACTGTCTCAAAAGATGGAAAGAAATATATTAAGTAGATAAAATGGAAATAAATCAAGGCTTGTGTTAGTCTATTGCATAGCAAATTATTCACCAAATGATCTTAAAACAAATACATATCAAGAAGTTGTGGGCACTACAGATACATACTCATGTCTTCCAATGTAAGGTCAAAGAATATTTCCATGCACACACCACATTTCTACATCTACCCTCAATGGGAATACTTAAAAAATTAAAATTTTCCTGCATATGTATGGTGATCCAATAATTTCAAAAGACTTCGAGGATAATACATTCTTTATCCTTTGAAATATTTTTAAACTGCTTCTTTAAGAGAGGTGAAATCCTGTGTATCCCAACTTTAGGAAAACATTTGCTGAAGTGTTTATTTATTTATTTATTTATTTATTTATTTATTTATTTTTATGACAATGTATTTTAACAAGTAACATAAAGACTAGAGAAATAAATGTGACCAGAATGAATTAAGTAAATTGGATCTTGATTGGAAGCTGTGCTTTGAATATTGTTTAGTGTGGGAAAAAAATGTAGCCAATGAATTGCCTAGTGATGTGCCACTGAGACTTGTGCTTTAATCTTACACGGTACCCAAGAAAAGACAGATGATTTAGGTTTATTACACTTTCTCATAAGATATTTGGTGAGCCATCATCTGAGCTCTCACAGGGAGTAGATCATAGCATGCTTTCTGTGGTACCAGATAGTTCTTCACTGTGAGAAGCTATCTATTCATTGTGATATTTGGTGGTACACCCAATAACAAATACTTCATTAGGAAATAACACATTTTTTATTCAGCCTTGACCTCCCTCCCAAGTTCTGTGCCTGAAAACTTGCAGACATCTGCTTAATGAGTCAATAAAAGAATACAAAATAAGATTTGGTTCTGAATATATATTTTTAAAAGCACACAACAGTATTTCTTCTACATAAAGAAATCTAAGTGAGAAAGAATGTTGTTACAAACACAAGGTTTAATATAAATTTACTATGAACAGAAAAGTATGTAACTATTAAAATACAAAACCAAACTAATCAAGCCAGCATTGGCATATACTAACAGACATGGAAAATCCACAGGCAGCAGGGTATTACAATCCCTAATGTAACAGATTCCATTCTGTTGATTTACATTTTGGAAAAAAAAAAAAACAAGTCTAAGTTGATTATAGAAGTAACTACAGATAAAGTTTCTGAGAAAAAAAGATGTTATAAAATGATTAACTGAAATAATTAAAAGTCATTAAATCCTAGTTAAAAAAAAAACCTGGAGTACAAATTAACTTCAAATACTTGAAAAATAACTGTCTGATAATTAGAGCCTAAGATGAAATTGGAATAAAGGTTTAAAATTTTAAAAATATATCTTTAGTGTTAAAGGCAATAGTGTTCTTGTAAAAATAAAGCTTTTAAAAAGTGCAGTAACATGAACCCGGCCTGAGCAGGGTCACAAGTCCCTTCCGGTCCACGCCAGCACTGGGGTTACTTGCCCACAGAGTCTCCGGAAACCCGCAAGGACCCCCATAGGATCCCCCACGGGATCTTAAGACCTCTGGTAAGTGGAACACAACTTCTGCCAGGAGGCAGGTTCGAACACCAGATATATGGACACCTTCCCTGCAAGAGGAGAGCTTGCCTACAGGGAGTACTCTGATCACTGAAACTAAGGAGCGAGCTAGTCTCCCAGGTCTGCTGATAGAGGCTAACATAATCACCAGAGGAACAAGCTCTAACCAGAGACAACTATAACAACTAGCTCCAGAGATTACCAGATGGCGAAAGGCAAACTTAAGAATCCTACTAAAAGAAATCAAGACCACTCAACATCATCAGAATGCAGCACTCCCACCCCACCTAGTCCTGGGCACCCCAACACAACCGAAAAGCTAGACCTGGATTTAAAAACATATCTCATGATGATGGTAGAGGACATCAAGAAGGACTTTAATAACTCACTTAAAGAAATAGAGGAGAACACAGCTAAACAGGAAGAAGACCTTAAAGAGGAAGCACAAAAATCCCTTAAAGAATTGCAGGAAAACACGACCAAACAAGTGATGGATTTGATTAAAACCATCCAAGACCTAAAAAGGGAAGTAGACACAATAAAGAAAACCCAAAGTGAGGCAACGCTGGAGATAAAAACCCTAGGAAAGAAATCTGGAACCATAGATGCAAGCATCAGCAACAGAATACAAGAGATGGAAGAGAGAATCTCAGGTGCAGAAGATTCCATAGAGAACATCGGCACAACAATCAAAGAAAATACAAAATGCAAAAAGATCCTAACTTAAAACAACCAGGAAATCCAGGACACAATGAGAAGACCAAACCTACAGATAATAGAAGTAAACGAGAATGAAGATTTTCAACTTAAAGGGCCAGCAAATATCTTCAACAAAATTATAGAAGAAAACTTCCCAAACCTAAAGAATGAAATGCCCATGAACATACAAGAAGCCTACAGAACTCCAAATAGACTGGACAAGAAAAGAAATTCCTCCCAACACATAATAATCAGAACAACAAATGCACTAAATAAAGAGAGAATATTAAAAACAGTAAGGGAGAAAGGTCAAGTAACATATAAAGGCAGGCCTATCAAAATTACACCAGACTTTTCACCAGAGACTATGAAAGCCAGAAGATCCTGGACAGATGTAATACAGACACTAAGAGAACACAAATGCCAGCCCAGGCTACTATACCCGGCCAAACTCTCAATTACCATAGATGGAGAAACCAAATGACAAAACCAAATTCACACATTATCTTTCCATGAATCCAGCACTTCAAAGGATAATAACAGAAAAAAAAAAAAAAAAAAAAACAATACAAGGACGGAAATCACGCCCTAGAAAAATCAAGAAAGTAATCCCTCAACAAACCAAAAGAAGACAGCCACAAGAACAGAATGCCAACTCTAACAACAAAAATAAAAGGAAGCAACAATTAATTTTCTTTAATATCTAGTAATATCAATGGACTCAATTCCCCAATAAAAAGACATAGACTAACAGACTGGCTACACAAACAGGACCCAAGATTTTGCTGCTTACAGGAAACCCATCTCAGGGAAAAAGACAGACACTACCTCAGAGTGAAAGGCTGGAATACAATTTTCCAAGGAAATGGTCTGAAGAAACAAGCTGGAGTAGCCATTGTAATATCGAATAAAATCGACTTCCAACCCAAAGTTATCAAAAAAGACAAGGAGGGACACTTCATACTCATCAAAGTTAAAATCCTCCAAGAGAAACTCTCAATTCTGAATATCTATGCTCCAAATGCAAGGGCAGCCACATTCATTAAAGACACTTTAGTAAAGCTCAAAGCACACATTGCACCTCACACAATAATAGTGGGAGACTTCAACACACCACTTTCATCAATGGACAGATCATGGAAACAGAAACTAAACAGGGACACAGTGAAACTAACAGAAGTGATGAAACAAATGGACTTAAAAGATATCTACAGAACATTTTCTCCTAAAACAAAAGGATATACCTTCTTCTCAGCACCTCATGGCACCTTCTCCAAAATTGACAGTATAATTGGTCACAAAACAGGTCTCAACAGATACAAAAATGTTAAAATTGTCCCATGCATCCTATCAGACCACCATGGACTAAGGCTGATCTTCAACAATAACATAAATAATGGAAAACCAACATTCACGTGGAAACATACCCAAACCTATGGGACACAATGAAAACATTTCTAAGAGGTAAACTCATAGCTCTGAGTGCCTCTAAAAAGAAACTAGAGAGAGCAAACCCTAGCAGCTTGACAACACACCGAAAAGCTCTAGAAAAAAAAAGAAAGAAAATTCACCCAAGAGGAGTAGATGGCAGGAAATAATCAAACTCAGGGGTGAAATCAACCAAGTGGAAACAAGAAGAACTATTCAAAGAATCAACCAAACAAGGAGCTGGTTCTTTGAGAAAACCAACAAGGTAGATAAACCCTTAGCTAGACTCACTAGAGGGCACAGGGACAGCATCCTAATTAACAAAATCAGAAATGAAAAGGGAGACATAACAACACATCCTGAAGAAATCCAAAACACCATCAGATCCTTCTACAAAAGGCTATACTCAACAAAACTGGAAACCCTGAATGAAATGAACAAATTTCTAGACAGATATCAGGTACCAAAGTTAAATCAGGATAAAATTAACGATCTAAACATTCCCATATACTCTAAAGAAATAGAAGCAGTCATTAATAGTCTCCCAGCCAGAAAAAGCTCAGGACCAGATGGGTTTAGTGCAGAGTTCTATCAGACCTTCAAAGAAGATCTAATTCCAGTTCTGTACAAACTATTCCACAAAATAGAAGTAGAAGGTACTCTACCCAACTCATTCTATGAAGCCACAATTACTCTGATACCTAAACCACAGAAAGATCCAACAAAGATAGAGAACTTCAGACCAATTTCCCTTATGAATATCGATGTAAAAATACTCAATAAAATTCTTGCTAACCGAATCCAAGAACACATTAAAACAATCATCCATCCTTTCCAAGTAGATTTTATTCCAGGGATGCAGGGATGGTTTAATATATGGAAATCCATCAATGTAATCCATTATGTAAACAAACTTAAAGACAAAAACCACATGATCATCTCTCTAGATGCCTAAAAAGCATTCGACAAGATCCAACAGTCATTCATGATAAAAGTCTTGGAAAGATCAGGAATTCAAGGCCCATACCTAAACATGATAAAAGCAATCTACAGCAAACCAGTAGCCAACATCAAAGTAAATGGTGAGAATCTGAAAGCAATCCCTCTAAAATCAGGGACTAGACAAGGCTGCCCACTTTCTCCCTACCTATTCAACATTGTACTTGAAGTCCTAGCCAGATCAATTCGACAACAAAAGGAGATCAAGGGGATACAAATTGAAAAAGATGATGTCAAAATATCAGTTTTTGCAAATGATATGATAGTATATATAAGTGACCCTAAAAATTCCACCAGAGAACTCCTAAACCTGATAAACAGCTTTGGTGATGTAGCTGGATATAAAATTAACTCAAACAAATCAAGGCCTTTCTCTACACAAAGGATAAACCGGCTGAGAAAGAAATTAGGGAAACAACACCCTTATCAATAGTCACAAATAATATAAAATATCTTGGCGTGACTCTAACTAAGGAAGTGAGAGATCTGTATGATAAGAACTTCAAGTCTCTGAAGAAAGAAATTAAAGAAGATCTCAGAAGATGGAAAGATCTCCCATGCTCATGGATTGGCAGGATCAACATTGTAAAAATGGCTATCTTGCCAAAAGCAATCTACAGATTCAATGCTATCCCCATTAAATTCCAACTCAATTCTTCAACGAATTAGAAGAGCAATCTGCAAATTCATCTGGAATAACAAAAAACCTAGGATAGCAAAAACTCTTCTCAAGGATAAAAGAACCTCTAGTGGAATCACCATGCCTGACCTAAAGCTTTACTACAGAGCAATTGTGATAAAAACTGCATAGTACTGGTATAGTGACAGACAAGTAGACCAATGGAATAGAATTGAAGACTCAGAAATGAACCCACACACCTACGGTCACTTGATCTTCGACAAGGGAGCTAAAACCATCCAGTGGAAGAAAGACAGCATTTTCTTTTTTTTCTTTTCTTTTTTTTTTATTACGTATTTTACTCAATTACATTTCCAATGCTATCCCAAATGTCCCCCATACCCCTCCCCCACTTCACTACCCACCCATTACCATTCTTTTGGCCCTGGCATTCCCCTGTATTGGGGCATATAAAGTTTGCAAGTCCAATGGGCCTCTCTTTCCAGTGATGGCCGACTAGCATTTTCAACAAATGGTTCTGGCACAACTGTTGGTTATCATGTAGAAGAATGTGAATCTATCCATTCCTATCTCCTTGTACTAAAGTCAAATCTAAGTGGATCAAGGAACTGCACATAAAACCAGAGACACTGAAACTTATAGAGGAAAAGTGGGGGAAAGCCTCGAAGATATGGGCACAGGGGAAAAATTCCTGAATAGAACAGCAATGGCTTGTGCTGTAAGATCAAGAATTGACAAATGGGACCTCATGAAACTGCAAAGCTTCTGTAAGGCAAAAGGCACCATCAATAAGACAGAAAGGCCACCAACAGATTGGGAAAGGATCTTTCCCTATCCTACATCAGATAGGGGACTAATATCCAATATATATATAAAGAACTCAAGAAGGTGGACTCCAGAAAATCAAATAACCCCATTAAAAAATGGGGCTCAGAGATAAACAAAGAATTCTCACCTGAGGAATACCAAATGTCTGAGAAGCACCTGAAATATTCAGCATCCTAAATCATCAGGGAAATGCAAATCATAACAACCCTGAGATTCCATCTCACACCAGTCAGAATGGCTAAGATCAAAAATTCAGGTGACAGCAGATGCTGGCGATGATGTGGAGAAAGAGGAACTCTCCTCCATTTTTTGTGGGATTGCAAGCTTGTACAACCACTCTGGAAATCAGTCTGGTGGTTTCTCAGAAAATTGGACATAGTACTACCGGAGGATCCAGCAATACCTCTTCTGGGCATATATCCAAAAAATGTCCCAACTGGTAGGAAGGACACATGCTCCACTATGTTCATAGCAGCCTTTTTTATAATAGCCAGAAGTTGGAAAGAACCCAGATGCCCCTCAACAGAGGAATGGATACAAAAAAACGTGGTACATTTACACAATGGAGTACTACTCAGCTATTAAAAGGAATGAATTTATGAAATTCCTAGGCAAATGGTTGGACCTGGAGGGCATCATCCTGAGTGAGGTAACACAATCAATCACAAAAGAACTCAAATGATAAGTACTCACTGATAAGTGGATATTAGCCCAGAAACTTAGTATACCCAAGATATAAGAGACAATTTGCAAAACACATGAATCTGAAGAAGAAGGAAGGCCAAAGTGTGGACACTTTGCCCCTTCTTAGAATTGGAAACAATCACCCATGGAAGGATTTACAGAGACAAAGTTTGGAGCTGAGACAAAAGGATGGACTGTCTAGAGACTGCCATATCCCGGGATCCATCCCATAATCTGCCTCCAAACGATGACACCATTGCATACACTAGCAAGAGTTTGCTGAAAGGTCAATGATATAGCTGTCTCTTGTGAGACTAGGCTTGGGCCTAGCAAACACATAAGTGGATCCTAACAGTCAACTACTGGATGGATCACAGGGCCCCCAATGGAGGAGCTAAAGAAAGTATCCAAGGAGCTAAATAGATCTGCAACCCTGTAGGTGCAACAACATTATGAACTAACCAGTACCCCGGAGCTCTTGACTCTAGCTGCATACGCATCAAATGATGACCTAGTTGGCCCTCACTTGAAAGAGAGGCCCATTGGACATGCAAACTTTATATGACCCAATACAGAGGAACGCCAGGGCCAAAAAGTGGGAGTGGGTGGGTAGGGGAGTGGGTGGGATGGTATGGGGGACTTTTGGGATAGCATTGGAAATATAATTGAGGAAAATACGTAACAAAAAAACATTTAAATAAAAAAAGTGCAGTAACATATCTTGAGGCCACATGAATACCTATTATCTGAGGATATACTAGTATTTAATGATCAAATTAATTTTCTCAAAATACTTTGAGCTAAGCCGGGCGTGGTGGCACACACCTTTAATCCCAGCACTCGGGAGGCAGAGGCAGGCGGATTTCTGGGTTCGAGGCCAGCCTGGTCTACAAAAGTGAGCTCCAGGACAGCCAGAGCTATAAAGAGAAACCCTGTCTCGAAAAACCAAAAAAAAAAAAAAAAAAAAAAAAATACTTTGAGCTGGGCAGTGGTGGCATATCCCTTTAATCCCAGCACTTGGGAGGCAGAGGCAGGCAGATTTCTGAGTTCAAGGCCAGCCTGGTCTATAGAGTGAGTTCCAGAGCCAGGGATATACAGAGAAACCCTGCCTCGAAAAAACAAAACAAACAAAACAAAACTAAACTGAACTAAACTAAACTAAACTAAACAAAACAAACAAACAAACAAAAAAAACACCTTTAATACTCATGCCATGATGATACCTATACAACTATTTGAGCATAGCAAAAGTCAAAATATGATACAAAATATTCAAAATATATCCAGATCCAAAACATAATTGCATGGAATGTTTTTGTTTAGGTCCAATTTGAGCTTTTTATTGATAACAATTTATCTAATAAGCAAACAAACCATTTTCTCCCATCTCGCCAAAGTGTGGAATACTCTACACAAATTGCATGAACATTTATTTGGTTAGCAGAATGATCAAATATATAAATGTTGAATCTTGTATGGGTGGCAGGCAAGGAAAAGCAACAAACAAACAAACACAAAAGCAGAGTGATCAGAAGAACACTCTAGTAGACCTCCTGCCAAGACCCTATTTTATTCTTCATTGTCCAATTTTGCATTACACAATCCCTACTAATTATCTCTTGTAGGTTCTCAAGATCTCTTTCAATTACCCAAACACATAAGGTATTAAAGAGACTTCACCACTGATGGATAGACAAGTGTTTTCCATAGTTCAGGCTGGCATCCCTCATATCTCTCCCTAGAGAGGATGGCATTCCTCTACACAGCAAACTAGAGATTTCCTTGAGAGGCAGTGTCATGATCACCCAAGATGGCTTTTTGTGTTGGGGGGTCTCTGAATTGAAAGTCAAGGGTTAACAATCCACTGACACATCTTTTTAAAGCAAGTATCAGAATTATCATAGGCATATGACAGAGACCTTATATCTGTTCTTACCTAAACCTAGTAGCAGACTCCATTAATCTTGTTGCTATGGAACCTCACTGTGTTCTAGTCTAGCTTCTGGCTTTACCCTATAGTTTCACTGCTCACTGTCAGCCATCCCATGTGTACTGCTGACTCTGCCAGCTCCTCTGCTATCTCCAGAAGCCTTGCCAAACCTGCCACAGGAAAGGTTACCCTCATTCCTCACACAGACCAGTAAGCTTTCATGACTTAGACTTGCTCCTAAGCCACCTGAGTACTCCAACTTTTACTTTCTTTTCTTTCTCTCTCCTAATAATATTTTCTCCCCTGAAAACTATAGCCCTAGAAGACCACAGACCTGAGAGTTCCAGGAAACTAATCAATATTTGGTTTAACAAAATTCAGGTCTCTGGGATAATATTTTAATTTTACTCCAAGTTTAAAAAATGCTCATGAGCCGGGCGTGGTGGCGCATGCCTTTAATCCCAGCACTCGGGAGGCAGAGGTAGGCGGATTTCTGAGTTCGAGGCCATCCTGGTGTACAAAGTGAGTTCCAGGACAGCCAGGGCTATAAAGAGAAACCCTGTCTAGAAAAACAAAAACAAACAAACAAAACAAAACAAAAACAAACAAACAAAACAAAACAAAAACAAACAAACAAAAACAACAACAACAAAATGCTCATGAAATAAGATAAGTTAATCACAGTCAAAGTAACAAATTTATTTCTGCTCAGCAGAATACAGATGGCATATAGTGACATAAATTTGAGAACAAAATCATGCATTAAGAAATTCGGTATGACCCCACTACACACAGATGAATTCTGTCCTCAGTATCATTTTTGTATCCCTGATTTTGGACAAGGGTAGAGTTTACATAAAAACTGCATCTGTCACTCTTTGTTTGTGAAGGTATTTTATACTTCATGAAGTTAGGAAGAAGGAAAAGTTATTGCTCTGGATGTATCTAAAATATATCCAATCAGTGTTAAAAGAGTGCTAAATTTGGGGAGTTGTTTTCAAGTGTAACCTCTGAATCTGTTGAAATGTTTATCAACAGAATAAACAGTTAATAAGCAGACTTAGGAATGTATCCCGAGGAATTGAAAACCCCATTTAGCTGACAGTTTATTGTGAATTCAGTATCATCTACCCATAATCCCAAAGGATTCTTCACACCTGGGCACTCACCCAAGTGCTATTTAAGTCCATGGCTCAAATTATCTCAGTTATATATTATATGTCATGAAAACTAACAGCCCAACAAGTAATTTCTACTTCATAAACATATCTAACAAGTGAAGGAAAGAATTCCTATTCTTTACGAGCCAAAGTTTCCACTCAATGTCTCAGACAAGGCTACTTCAACACATACCAAAACTAAAAAATAATAATAATAAAAGAGCTAGAAGAAGGAGACTCTCATAAAAGCAGAACAACTCAGAGAAAGTTTTTCCTCCCCTAGTAATGATGGCCAGGCCACGAGCCTGCCAAAAACACTCATTTTGGAAACATTATTTGTTTTGCTGTTCATTCAATATCCAGCACATAAACTGCATTTGCTATTAACACAACAGCACCAATAGTGACATATATAACAGCAACTGAAGGAGTCCCTACCCAAGAGAATCTGTGGCCAGAAGCCAAATTTGGTGTAGAATGACCTTATTAAAAATATGATAGTAAGACATCAGGGAAATTTCTGGGATAAAGACAAGTTTTTTTGTTTGATTTTTTGTTTTGTTTTGCTTTGTTTTGTTTTTTGCTTTTGCTTTCATTTTTCTTTTTCTTTCTTTCCTCTTTTGGCTACGAAATAAGGCAGTTTTTGTGTTTTGACATTTTTCAGAATATGTGTATTGTGTAGATTCTGTCTAATAAGAGTTGAGGGAAGTCGTGAGTAAGCTGTGGTATGTACTACGGAACCAGATGATGAAATCTGAAGGGGCAAAAGAACATCACCGAAAGGGAGATGATGCGGTGGGATGTGTGTTGCCTAGAATTGCCTAGGTGGTGTGGGCTCATTTGTTCCCAAGGACTGCAGGATCCTCCAGCCCCACATGTAGTACTCTGTAGGCAAAGATAATCAGTGATACTACCAGGGATTAGGGGTATGGCCATTCTCATCTTGGTCAGTGAGACCCTTGGTTATGAAGATTACTTGAGTTCTTGAGTTTCTGTGGCAACCAAGGCCTGCAAGGTCTCTTCTGTGGCTATTGTTCTTTAAGCCTCCCTCTATACTTGAGTCTACTTCTGCTAGAACTCTCTAACTGGATCCTTATCTTTTTATTTATTTTCTTCATATCAGGCAACTCCCCCATCCTAACAAGATGACTGGGTTGGCAGCCACAGTAGGGACTACTCAGTGGAACCAGGTTGGGAGCCAAAGTATCTACCTATCAGGGCCTAGGGGTCCATTCCTGATGTCTCTTCATTTGTCATTGTCCTTGTCTTAGAGTTCTTGCTACTACCTCTGCTTTCTGTTGTCCATTATTTCTTGCTGATCCAGCTCTGATCATATTACTGAAAGTTGGCAAGAGGGGACAACCTGAGCTAACAACCTTACTAAGCAAATCTCTGCAGAATCATCTCCCAGATGATTCTGGGAGGGAGCCTCTGTAGTCAGATTGTGTAGCCTGAAAAAGGGGGATTTGGGCCAATCACAGACATTTGTTTTGACACTTGTCCGAGCCAATCATATCATTGTATCGTATCATTAGTCTCTCATAAAGAGCATGCTCAAGAGTCATTTAGAGCTCCTCAAGGCAAATTTATAGCATGACACGTATGGCCCAAACTATTTAAACAGCCCTGGCAAAGGCTACACCTTTGACAGCCATGGTATTCAGTCTGGGCACACTCATACTGAGGCATTTGTCGTGTGTTCATAGTGGCTGGTGATAGGACAAGGCTTGTCCTACTGGCTGTGAAGCCAATGATTCAAACTCCACAGCAAAAGATATTCTGATAGCTACTTCTGAAGGAGACAAATCACCAAGTACTCAATGTCTTTGTTTGTTTATAGCAAATTGGACATGGGGGACTCACAATCTAAACTCAGAATCAACAGTGATTTTTTTAACAATACTTCAACAATGCTTAACACTTTCTCGGTGCCCTAGGGAGAGGAGGTCCCTCCATGAGTCACAAAAGCTACATCTAGTTATGGAAACTTCCATGAAAACAAGCTGATACTCCCAAGCCCTTACAAGAAACGGGGCCTCTACCCATAATATACAAGTCCCAGAAAGGTCAGGATCTTTCCAAACTGACAGAAAAGAGCAAAAAATTAAAAACAATTGTTTTTCAGAAAGTCATGGATGTTTCTTCAAACAAACAAAAAACTATTTTCATGTTTCTACGTGTCAATGCAGACCAAAGTTGTTGATTTGAGATTATAAACCTCAGTATTTGGTTAAGTCATAAGTTGAAGCCCCCGGTTCCCAAAATTACAAAAGGCAATAGAGGACTGAATAGTACACATTCAGGATTGAATATGAAAACAGTAAAGAAAGCAAGAAATGTTAAGTTCTTGAATGTGTGTGTCTGTGCAAGTGGGTGTGCCTGTTAGTCCCAACTTCCTGGCTGGGGTTCTTATCTAACTAGTTTCAGAGCACCTTAGCAATGTAAATGGCTCAGAAGACACTCAGCAGAACCCGGGAGCACAATACTACTTCCTATTCATAAATTAAAATGATCTTCTGACATGGTTCATTTGAGGACAATGTATACATACGTAGCAGTGGCTATTTTCTAGGCTTAGTTTTGGATATCTTATTGTATACTAGTCTAATAGAGCAAATGTCCTCACTTAAATCTACAGAATTCCAAATTCAGGAGCGAGGTTAGTGCAGTAGAATGTTTTCCTGAACTGTCTTCCATGGATTAAAAACATGTTTTAGAGTCAGATGAATGTTAGTGAAAACCCCAGTAACAGACTAAGATCAAAGGAGATACATTCACTGTCCATGCTGTGAACTCTGTCTTCAAGACACAGAAAAAAGGGAGATAGAGTTGGGTTGCATGAGAGATTTGTGATGCAAGCAAGAAAGAATTTCTTGGATAAGTGTAGTATTTTTTTTCACACTTGATGAGAACTTCCAAACAAATTAACATATTAAGAAAGAAAGAAATTAGATGTTGACATGCTATACCATACATGATATAGGACTGCTGGAAATTACCTTAACCTTTATGAATCTTAGTTTAAGCATTGTAACAAGAAAATAATAAAATAATTAGGGAATACCTGGTATAAACCCTTGGATGTTGTCTTAGGGTTTTACTGCTGTGAACAGACATCATGACCAAGGCAACTCTTTTTTTTTTTTTTTTAATTTTTTTTAATTAGGTATTTTCCTCATTTACAAATCCAATGCTATCCCAAAAGTCCCCCATATCCTCTCCCTCCCACTCCCCTACCCACCCACTCCTACTTCTTGGCCCTGGCATTCCCCTGTACTGAGGCATAAAAAGTTTGCACGACCAATGGGCCTCTCTTTCCACTGACGGCTGACTAGGCCATCTTTTGATACATATGCAGCTAGAGACAGGAGCTCCACGGGGTACTGGTTGTTCATATTGTTGTTCCACCTATAGGGCTGCAGATCCCTTTAGCTCCTTGGGTACTTTCTCTAGCTCCTCCACTGGGGGCCCTGTGATCCATCCAATAGCCGACTGTGAGCATCCAAGGCAACTCTTATAAGAACAATATTTGATTGGGGCTGGCTTATAGGTTCAGAAGTTCAGTTCATTATTGTCAAGGCAAGAGCAGAAATGATGCAGGAGGAGTTGAGATTTCAGATGAGAGTCTTTTAGTGGAAGAAGAATGGCTTCCAAGCAGCTAGGACTAGGGTATTAAGCCCACAACCACAGCAAGTCACCTACTCCAAGGCCACACCTCCAAATAGTGTCATTCCTTTGGCCAAGCATATACAAACCATCACATTCCTGCCTTGGCCCATATGTTCTATTACATTGTCAGTAGCCTTCTGTTTTCCAATTTCTTCACTACCTAAGATTGGCTGTCCTGGATCTTGCTTTGTAGATGGACCCTGAACTCAGAGATCTGCATGCCTGCATCCTGGGATTAAAGGTGTGTACCACCATGCCTGGACTTAAGCTTTTCTTCACCTTCCAGAACTTGCTTTTTCCCAGGTTGACCTTGAAGTCAAGAGATCTGCTTTGGTTAGCTCCTGGGATTAAAGTTATATACCACCATGCCTGGTTCTAAACTTAGCTGGGTAGGATCTTGCCCCAAAGCCCCACTCCCTTAATCTGGAATCTTCTAGTATATAGGATTCAGTTTTATTCTACTTCCTAGTGACCCTTTAATTGAACCCTTGAGCCATATATTTGTTGTTTTTTTTTTTTCTTTCTCAACTTGCTCCTTCTCATTAAAATGCTCTTCATAAGAGTGAACTTTAGTAACCACACAACAGAATGTACATCAGACTGCCTTTTTCAAAGCAATTAGTCTAAATCTTTTCACCTAAGCCTCAGGCAAACTCTTCAGATATTGCCAAAAGCAGCCACGTTCTTCACCAAAATACCACAAAAAAACAGTCTCTATGCCACATACTGAAATTCTTCTCCACTGAAACCTTTTGGGCCAGGTCAGCACAGTTGAAAACAACTCACAGCAATAAAGTTCCATATTTCTTCTAGGATAGTCCATTAAGCCCCAGTTAAAGCATTTCAATGCTTTCCAAATCCAAACTCTCCAAATCCACATTCTTCCAAACAAAAACATGGCCAGGCCTATCACATAAATACCCCACTCCTAGTACCAAGCTCTGTATTAGTCAGTTCTCTAGAGTTACAGAATTTATGAAGTGTCTCTCTATTCACTTGGGGGAAATTATTGTCATAATTTACAGTCAGTAGTACAACTAACCAGACATGGTTAGCTATGAATGGGAAGTCTAAGAATATAGTAGTTGCTCAGGACCATGAGGCTAGTTGTTTCAGCTGGTCTTCTATAGAAGTAGATTCCAACAGATACGCTGGCAAGTAAATGCAAGCAGGCAAAGAAGAGTGAATCTTCCTTCTTCCAGTGTCCTTATATAGGTCTCCAGAAGAAGGCGTGGCCCAGACTAAAGTTGTCTACCACCACACCTAGAACTGAGACTTGCTTTGCCCCAGACTGACATTGAACGCAGAACTCCTTGCCTCAGTCTCCTGGGATTAAAGGTGTGTAATACTTTGCCTGAGCCTAAACTTTTTGTGTCCACTATGCCGCAAGATCTCCATGCCAAGATCCAGGTCAGAAACTTGAGTCTTTTAGCCTCAAGTTGTGGGTCACAGGTGTGCCCTCCAATTCTGTATTGTATTTCATTCAAGATATAGTCAAGTTGACAACCAGGAATAGCCATTACAGATGTATAAATATTACCTTATATTTTTAAAAAAATGACTTTACATATGAAATTAAATTCAGGGTTTTGAAACTTGAAGAGTCCACTGCTCTTTTTTTAACTGGAGTGGTTTACACATCTCAATTATATATATATAAATCTTTAGAAGCAGAGGAATGTTTCATACAAAAATTTAGGGAATAAAAATACAGAAGATGAGGCCAGTGGAAATGGCAAGAGAATGGCAGTACTGTACTTGCTACAGGGGAATTTCTAGCCTATTTTTAAATTGCTCATTATGACAACTAAGCTTTGTTACCAACTTGAGTAGATTCAAACTCACTTGGGAAACAGCATTTTCCTGTATCTATCTGAGGTGCCTTAACTTCTAAGTGAGGAAAGCTCAGTACAAAACAATGTTCCCTATTGTTGTTATTATTATTACCTTGTTGGTGGGGTTTTTGTTTGTTTGTTTGTTTCCCTGAGATCAGGCCCCACAGCCCAGGCTGGCCTGGAATTCATGGCTGAACTCATGCTGGTCTTGAATTCCCAATCCTCCAACCTCAACATCCAGAATGCTATGACTTACAAGGCATGCACCACACTGTCTAGCTCTCTAATATTAGTGTTTGTTTGTTTGTTTGTTTGTTTGTTTGTTTGTTTGTTTGTTTGTTGTTTTGAGACAGGGTTTCTCTGTGTTGCCCTGGCTGTCCTGGAACTCACTCTGTAGACCAGGCTGGCCTCAAACTCAGAAATCCGCCTGCCTCTTAGTCTTTAAAGTGGCAACTGTAAGATTTGAAAGAACTGTGCTTCAAGGCAACAGTGCTATC
>NW_028227264.1:27715000-27725000 GCF_978045245.1 Mus caroli
GCACCCTTTTGGGGCCGCAGACATCTGGCACCCTCCTAGCCGGAGGACAGTGGTCCGCCCTGCACGGGAGCGCCATCTTGGCTCCGGGACTCCACCGAACTTAGGAACTTAGTCTGCACAGGTGAGAGTGAGCACCACAGAGGCAGACAGCTTCTGGGACAGGCGGGAGCCACAGAGCCACTGAGGCAGCACCCTTTTGGGGCCACAGACACCCGGCACCCTCCCAGCTGGAAGACAGTGGTCCACCCTGCACGGAAGCGCCATCTTGGACCCGGGACTCCTCCGAATTTAGGAACTTAGTCTGCACAGGTGAGAGTGTGCACCACAGAGGCAGAAAGCTTCTGGGACAGGCAGGAGCCACAGAGCTACTGAGGCAGCACCCTTTTGGGGCCGCAGACATCTGGCACCATCCCAGCCAGAAGACAGTGGTCTGCCCTGCACAGGAGCCCTCTGCCTCAGGAGCAGGGAGCGCCATCTTGGATCCAGGACTCCGCCGAACTTAGGAACTTAGTCTGCACAGGTGAGAGTGTGCACCACAGAAGCTGACAGCTTCTGTGACCTGCAAAAGCAACACAGCATCTGGGAAAGGTCCTGTTTTGGGCCATCTTCTTCGGCCAGGAGGAGGTCCAAACACCAGATATCTGTACACCTTCCCTTTAAGAGGAGAGCTTGTCAGCAGAGAGTGCTCTAACCACTGAAACTCAGAGGAGAGAGCCTGTCTCCCAGGTCTGCTGATAGACGGTAATTAGAATCACCAGAAGAACAATCTCTAAACAGAGACAACTATAACAACTCCAGAGATTGCCAGATGGCGAGAGGTAAACGTAATAATCTTACTAACAGAAACCAAGACCACCCACCATCATCAGAACCCAGCACTCCCACTTCGCCCAGTCCAGGGCACCCCAACACACCTGAAAAGCTAGACCTGGATTTAAAAGCATATCTCATGATGATGGTAGAGGACATCAAGAAGGACTTTAATAACTCACTTAAAGAATTACAGGAGAACATGGCTAAAGAGTTACAAGTCCTTAAAGTAAAACAGGATAACACAATCAAACAGGTAGAAGTCCTTAAAGAAAAACAAGAAAACACATCCAAACAGATGATGGAAATGAACAAAACCATACTAGACCTAAAAAGGGAATTAGACACAATAAATAAAACCCAAAATGAGGCAACACTGGAGATAGAAACCCTAGGAAAGAAATCTGGAACCATAGATACGAGCATCAGCAACAGAATACAAGAGATGGAAGAGATAATCTCAGGTGCAGAAGATTCCATAGAGAACATCTGCACAACAATCAAGGAAAATGGAAAATGCAAAAAGATCCTAACTCAAAACATCCAGGAAAAACAGGACACAATGAGAAGACCAAACCTATGGATAATAGGAGTGGATGAGAATGAACATTTTCAACTCAAAGGACCAGCAAACATCTTCAACAAAATTATAGAAGAAAACTTCCCAAATCTAAAGAAAGAGATGCCCATGAACATACAAGAAGCCTACAGAACTCCAAATAGACTGGACCAGAAAAGAAATACCTCCCGACACATAATAATCAGAACAACAAATGCACTAAATAAAGATAGAATACTAAAAGCAGTAAGAGAAAAAGGCCAAGTAACATATAAAGGCAAGCCTATCAGAATTACACCAGATTTTTCACCAGAGACTATGAAAGCCAGAACATCCTGGACAGATGTTATACAGACACGAAAAGAACACAAATTCCAGCCCAGGCTACTATACCCAGCCAAACTCTCAATTAACATAGATGGAGAAACCAAAGTATTCCACGACAAAACAAAATTCACACATTATCTCTCCACGAATCCAGCCCTTCAAAGGATAATAACAGAAAAAAAACCAATACAAGGACGGGAACCACACCCTAGAAACAACAAGAAGGTAATCCCTCAACAAACCTAAAAGAAAAAAGCCACAAGAACAGAATGCCAACTTTAACAACAAAAGTAACAGGAAACAACAATTACTTTTCCTTAATATCTCTTAATATCAATGGACTCAACTCCCCGATAAAAAGACATAGACTAACAAACTGGCTACACAAACAAGACCCAACATTTTGCTGCTTACAGGAAACTCATCTCAGAGAAAAAGATAGACACTACCTCAGAATGAAAGGCTGAAAAACAATTTTCCAAGCAAATGGTAGGAAGAAACAAGCTGGAGTAGCCATTCTAATATCTGATAAGATTGACTTCCAACCCAATGTCAACAAAAAAGACAGGGAGAGGCACTTCATACACATTAAAGGTAAAATCCTCCAAGAGGAACTATCAATCCTGAATATCTATGCTCCAAATACAAAGGCAGCCACATTCATTAAAGAAACTTTAGTAAATCTCAAAGCACACATTGCACCTCATACAATAATAGTGGGAGACTTCAACACACCACTTTCACCAATGAACAGATCATGGAAACAGAAACTAAACAGGGACACAGTGAAACTAACAGAAGTTATGAATCAAATGGATCTGGCAGATATCTACAGAACATTCTATCCTAGAACAAAAGGATATACCTTCTTCTCAGCACCTCATGGTACCTTCTCCAAAAACGACCACATAATTGGTCACAAAACAGGCCTCAACAAATACAAAAATATTGAAATTGTCCCATGCATCCTATCAGATCACCATGGACTAAGGCTGATCTTCAATAACAAAATAAATAATAGAAAGCCAACCTACACGTGGAAACTGAACAACACTCTTCTCAATGATACCTTGGTCAAGGAAGGAATAAAGAAAGAAATTAAGGACTTTTTAGAGTTCAATGAAAATGAAGCCACAACATACCCAAACTTATGGGACGCAATGAAAGCATTTCTAAGAGGAAAACTCATAGCTCTAAGTGCCTCCAAAAAGAAACTAGAGAGAGCACACATTAGCAGCTTGACAACACACCTAAAAGCACTAGAACAAAAGGAAGCAAATTCACCCAAGAGGAGTAGATGGCAGGAAATAGTCAAACTCAGGGGCGAAATCAACCAAGTGGAAACAAGAAGAACTATTCAAAGAATCAACCAATCAAGGAGCTGGTTCTTTAAGAAAATCAACAAGATAGATAAACCCTTAGCCAGACTCACTAGAGGGCACAGGGAAAGCATTCTAATTAACAAAATCAGAAATAAAAAAGGACACATAACAACAGATCCTGAAGACATCCAAAACACCATCAGATCCTTCTACCAAAGGCTATACTCAACAAAACTGGAGAACCTGGATGAAATGGAGAAGTTCCTAGACAGATACCAGGTACCAAAGTTGAATCAAGATCAGGTTAATGATCTAAACAGCCCTATATCCCCCAAAGAAATAGAAGCAGTCATTCATAGTCTCCCAACCAAAAAAAGCCCAGGACCAGATGGGTTTAGTGCAGAGTTCTATCAGACCTTCAAAGAAGATCTAATCCCAGTTCTGTACAAACTATTCCACAAAATAGAAACAGAAGGTACTCTACCCAACTCATTCTATGAATCCACAATTACTCTGATACCTAAACCACAAAAAGACCCAACAAAGATAGAAAACTTCAGACCAATATCCTTTATGAATATTGATGCAAAAATCCTCAATAAAGTTCTTGCTAACCGGATCCAAGATCACATCAAAACAATCATCCATCCTGACCAAGTAGGTTTCATCCCAGGGATGCAGGGATGGTTCAATATACGGAAATCCATCAACGTAATCAAACAAACAGTTTATAAACATACACAAAGACAAAAACCACATGGTCATCTGGTTAGATGCGGAAAAAGCATTTGACAAAATCCAACACCCATTCATGATAAAAGTCTTGGGAAGATCAGGAATTCAAGGCCCATACCTAAACGTAATAAAAGCAATCTACAGCAAACCAGTAGCCAACATCAAAGTAAATGGTGAGAAGCTTGAAGCAATCCCTCTAAAATCAGGGACCAGACAAGGCTGTCCACTTTCTCCATACCTATTCAACATTGTACTTGAAGTCCTAGCCAGAGCAATTCGACAACAAAAGGAGATCAAAGGGATACAAATTGGAAAAGATGAAGTCAAAATATCACTTTTTGCAGATGATATGATAGTATATATAAGTGACCCTAAAAATTCCACCAGAGAACTCCTAAACCTGATAAACAGCTTCGGTGAAGTAGCTGGATATAAAATTAACTCAAACAAATCAATGGCCTTTCTCTACACAAAGAATAAACAGGCTGAGAAAGAAATTAGGGAAACAACACCAATCTCAATAGTCACAAATAATATAAAATATCTTGGCGTGACTCTAACTAAGGAAGTGAAAGATCTGTATAATAAAAACTTCAAGTCTCTGAAGAAAGAAATTATAGAAGATCTCAGAAGATGGAAAGATTTTCCCATGCTCATGGATTGGCAGGATCAACATTGTAAAAATGGCTATCTTGCCAAAAGCAATCTACAGATTCAATGCAATCCCCATCAAAATTCCAACTCAATTCTTCAACGAATTAGAAAGTGCAATCTGCAAATTCATCTGGAAAAACAAAAAACCTAGGATAGCAAAAACTCTTCTCAAGGATAAAAGAACCTCTGGTGGAATCACCATGCTGGACCTAAAGCTTTATTACAGAGCAATTGTGATTAAAAACTGCATGGTACTGGTATAGTGACAGACAACTAGACCAATGGAATAGAATTGAAGACCCAGAAATGAACCCACACACCTACGGTCACTTGATCTTCGACAAGGGAGCTAAAACCATCCAGTGGAAGAAAGACAGCCTTTGCAACAAATGGTGCTGGCCAACTGGTTGTTAACATGTAGAAGAATGTGAATCAATCCATTCCTTTCTCCTTGTACTAAGGTCAAGTCTAAGTGGATCAAGGAACTTCACATAAAACCAGAGACACTGAAACTTATAGAGGAGAAAGTGGGGAAAAGCCTTGAAGATATGGGCACAGGGGAAAAATTCTTGAATAGAACAGCAATGGCTTGTGCTATAAGATCGAGAATTGTCAAGTGGGACCTCATGAAACTGCAAAGCTTCTGCAAGGCTAAAGACAACATCAATAAGAAAAAAAAAAAAAACACCAACAGATTGGGAAAGAATCTTTACCTATCCTAAATCAGATAAGGGACTAATATCCAATATATATAAAGAACTCAAGAAGGTGGACTCCAGAAAATCAAATAAGCCCATTAAAAAATGGGGCTCAGAACTGAACAAAGAATTCTCACCTGAGGAATACCGAATGGCAGAGAAGCACCTGAAAAAATGTTCAACATCCTTAATCATCAGGGTAATGCAAATCAAAACAACCCTGAGATTCCACCTCACACCAGTCAGAATGGCTAAGATCAAAAATTCAGGTGACAGCAGATGCTGGCAAGGATGTGGAGAAAGAGGAACACTCCTCCATTGTTGGTGGGATTGCAAGCTTGTACAACCACTCTGGAAATCAGTCTGGCGGTTCCTCAGAAAAGTGGACATAGTACTACCGGAGGATCCAGCAATACCTCTCCTGGGCATATATCCAGAAGATGTCCTAACCGGTAAGAAGGACACATGCTCCACTATGTTCATAGCAGCCCTATTTACAATAGCCAGAAGCTGGAAAGAACCCAGATGTCCCTCAACAGAGGAATGGATACAGAAATTATGGTACATTTACACAATGGAGTACTACTCAGCTATTAAAAAGAATGAATTTATGAAATTCCTAGCCAAATGGATGGACCTGGAGGGCATCATCTTGAGTGAGGTAACACAATCACAAAGGAACTCACACAATATGTTTTCACTGATAGGTGGATATTAGCCCAAAACTTAGGATACCCAAGATATAAGATACAATTTGCTAAATGCATGAAACTCAAGAAGAATGAAGACCAAAGTGTGGACAATATGCCCCTTCTTAGAATTGGGAAGAAAACACCCATGGAAGGAGTTACAGAGACAAAGTTTTGAGCTGTGATGAAAGGATGGACCATCTAGAGACTGCCATATCCAGGGATCCATCCCATAATCAGCTTCCAAACACTGACACCATTGCATACACTAGCAAGATTTTGCTGAAAGGACCCAAATATAGCTGTCTCTTGTGAGACTATGCTGGGGCCTAGCAAACACAGGAGTGGATGCTTACAGTCAGCTAGTGGATGTATCACAGGGCTCCCAATGGAGAAGCTAGAGAAAGTACCCAAGGAGCTAAAGGGATCTGCAACCCTATAGTTGGAACAAGATGATGAACTAACCAGTACCCCGGAGCTCTTTTCTCTAGCTGCATATGTATTGAAAGATGGCTTAGTCGGCCATCACTGGAAAGAGAGGCCCATTGGACTTGCAAACTTTATATGCCCCAATATAGGGGAATGCCAGGGCCAAAAGAATGGGAATGGGTGGGTAGGGAAGTGGGGGGTGGTATGGGGGACTTTTGGGATAGCATTGGAAATGTAATTGAGGAAAATATGTAATAAAAAATATTTTTTAAAAAAGTAATCAAATACTGTCAATTGTAACAAAAAGACCGTCTTCAGATTCAGTGCCTTAATAGCCTGTAAGCTTATTTGGTGTTATTCAATACACACTTTCTCTGTTATATGGAATGTTTGTTTTCTCATAATAATAGCTGAAAAACAAATTTGTTTGCATTTTGTAGTACAGTTATCTGAAAATTTTGATGATGCCCCTATCAAAAAGTGATATAGAGTTCCATTATTGTAAGGTTCATTTTTATTGAAAATATCTATATCTATGTAGATATATCTAGGTAAATATAGATATAGATATTCCCTTATGTCAAATTAGTTGCGTGATGCACATAGATCTGGAGAGGCCAGATGTAGGTCTTTGTGAAGTATCTTCCCCTCACGTTTTAACTTAGCATTGTGGAAAAGGTAGAATACATTTAGGTAACAGGTAGTCATCGCTGCCTCAACCAAATCTTCTGACTTTTAAATATCTTTCCTCTCCTGCCTAGACTATGTGATAAAAACTTTGATCCAGTGATAGAACCTGGCTTGAACTATAGCAATTCTGATCAATATGCTGTTTTCTCCAGCAGACTTACATATAGTTTCTTATAGTCTATTCATCCATGAAACACACAGTGAATAAATGTCTTTCTTCCACACCCTGCTACCCAGCATGCAGTGTTGCTTCAGGGACCAAAATGTTGCATGCAGTAAAAACACCCAGTGGTTAAAAGTAGACTTTGTCTACTAATAATTATAATAAACGACAGTCCCTGCTTCGTGTTGCTAATGAAATTCTGCCAGGCAGGGTGTAGATCTGGGCAATGACAAAAGCTTTCTGATAAAACTTTGGCTTAAAAATTCATGTCAAAATGAAGTCAACAAAACAAAGCATAGAAATCTCTTGTAGTGGAAACTACAGCTTTGAATGTACAGGACCGACCATTTCATGCACTCCATCAGTTCATAACTGAGGTAAATGTTGGTGTGGACCTACTCAGAACCCTGGATCTAGGCCTGGGTGGTACCTGAGTTGGTCGGCCTGCCAGTTCCCACATGTGCACCAACAGGGAGAGCTCTTCAACACCACTCTGGCTAGATCGACCAACTGTGGTCCTGCAGACAGCAATAGGAATGGTCAGCTCCTCACTTTCAAGCCCTTGGGATTGGTTTACCGGTACCCATTCCACCAGAGCCAGTTCTACTGTGCTGCCCAGTCAAAGTCCAGGGCTGACTCTGCTGAGTGTTACAGCTGTCGAAGGGCAGGGCCAGATCTTCCAATCTCATGACCCTGGTATCAGCTCTTCCAACTGCTGACTGCCACAGGTGGCTGGGGAGAAGCAAGGGCTGGAGTGCACCTTCCCCACAACCACACCGTCTCACAGCAGACAAGTGATGGGATCAGCTTTCCTGAGCTCACACTTTCTAGGCCTGCTCACCCCAGTCGCACCACTGGGGCCAACTCTACTATTCTACCAAGGCAAGATGCAGGGCCTTGTCTTCCACGTATACTGCAACCCAAAAGAGATGAGACCAGTTCTCTAGAGTGTGGTAGCCAGTGATGGTGGGGTCAGCGAAGCACAGCCCTTGGACATATAGATGGTTGCAAATGGATCATGGTCTTTAGTGGTAATATGAGCCATGGACATTGACATAACCCCTGCTGCTGCATGGCCATGGACCCAGATGTGGCCCTCAGTAGCAACATAGGCTAGGATTCCACTATGGCCTTAGGTGGTAGGGCAGGCTACTCACAACAATCTATTCCTCTTCACCTTCACATCTCCAGTTCCTGTTCCACCTCTCTTCATAATGCTCAAACTATTCTGCTTCTCTTTCTCACCCATATACCCACCACATATTTGCACATTGTAGTGTCTCCTGCTGTGGTAGGCCTATGGGGTATCTTCTGCTCACCTGCATTAAGATATTTTTAACCTTGTCAGCCTTTATATTTGGAGATTTAATACATTTCCTTTTATTTAAGCTTTCAAAGTTAAGAATTCTTATCTGAAGTCATACTTTCTGGCAGTGTCTTATAAAGTGCAATAAGAATAATAATAAGGAGAGACTATGCTATTCTGCTTTCCAACCTCTGGTTCTTGACTCACAGCCTTAAAGGCATATGACCTGATTTTTCAATAGGAACAGTTTTCTCGAAAGTATGCTACTCTAAAACATGTTTATTTCGCCCAACCTCTGATGTCAGTGTTTATTATTACCCAATGCTGAAGGTAGTGCTACATAATTTTGGAAATATCAACTGTATTCCAGTACTAATTTATCTAGGTAAGTAGTAGTAAAAAATAAAATTTTACATGCAATAGGCATTTGTTTCCTAGACATATATCAGTTTCTGCAAGATACTAAAATTGTGTACCAGTTCTATTATCCGTTGATTAGAGTTCTGGTGCTGCCAGAAGGCAGGAAAGGAGAAAATGGAGACTTCAATTATTTTCTTAAGACAGAGATCAAGGGCACCTCACATCATCACATTTTATGTCAACGCTAAGAGGAAGTCACATGAGCAAAGGTGGACAGTCTTCTATGTCAATCATAATCCCTGACTGGGCAGCTGTCTGCTATAGCTACATTCATTTCAGTTGCTTCTTGGTAACTTCTTCTCTTTCAATGCACTCTCATTTAGAGCCAATTCTTTTCAGAGCCACCACAGCCATTTCCTTTGTCAATTGGTATAGTTGGTCATAAGTATTGTATCAAAGCCACATATGCATAAGAAAAAGTGAATAAATATGTTATTTCCATCTGTTTTCACATCTTAAAAATTCTCACTGAATATACTGTTCAAGTATCTCCTGAATCCTGCCACATTTGGTCACATATAAAGCTATCAGTCTGGCTGAGATTTTATTCATCACTACTGTAAGGATCACAGTGACCTTGATTAAGTTATGCCACTTTCATAGTCTGTTTCTTATATAAAAAACTGGAATCTCTCCTTATTGCATGACTCCAGCTCATTCAGAATAACTTCAGAGTTCTTGTATAACCGGTAAGCCTTTTGTGATGATCCTCTAGGAATTCTTTTGGGTCTTCTCTTCTCTAGTTCTGCTCTTTGCCACTCTCCTCCAATTACATGGGCCTCTTCTTGCTTTTTCATTTTTTTTTCCTGAGAATGTAAACTCAGGTGTGCCCTTATTAATGACTTCATTTGTAATACAAGCTTCCAGAAAATGCCAGGGCTTTTCTTCATATTGTACGAAGACAGAAGAACACCTCCTCTGATTAACCTGAGCAGAAAACATTCAGGCAGAATCAGTGCTCCTTACCTCACTGCCATGATTGCTTTTCCTTTATAGTCTGTACGTCCACTGCACATGTCTGGTGCCTTTTTATTGTCTAGTTTCACTTACCACCAACAATCCAAATTAAGAGAAGAAATTCTGTCAGTCTTGTTCATGGTATAAAATATGACCCATCACGTGAGTTATCCAAATATATTGCTATATTATTATTCTTGAGACTCTTCTACTTTTTAAAGCAAGTATCCTTTATTATGAA
>NW_028227264.1:27730000-27945000 GCF_978045245.1 Mus caroli
GAGGTGTAAGAAGAGCTGACTAGGAGATGTGGGGATTCTTTGTTATGGCAAAGCAAATCTATTTATCTTCTATGAAAACTGGTGAGCAGTGGAGCTTATGCTTTCGTTCCTCCTCTGCCACTCACACCCCACTTTCTTCACGAGGATGTAAGCACTTGGGAAAATACATCCCTGACACACCCTGGTGTGAGCAAACACTAGAGTCATGTGAGGGCCTGCGAGGAAGGGTTACAGGAAAACTGAACAGAGTTTATCCTCTTCAATAGCAAGTGGGTAGGCAGGGGCCTGAAGTGTTGATAAAGCAGCCTTAGAACAGCTCTGGTTAGTAGGCATGGTTAGAGATGAAGAGAGATTCACTGGCTGCGGCTCCAGACTGGCCACTTGGGGTATACTTTCCTTGACAAGCGAGTCTGTTGACCAGGGCTTGCTTGATGTACTCCTCCAGGGCTGCCTTCAGGTTCTCCTTCCCACCCCAGGCCTTTAGAGTAGAGGCCTGCAGGGCTCGGCCATAGGAGAAAGTCAAGGCCCATGGCTTCAGCAGTGGACACTTGTTGATAGCTTTGAAGTTGATGGATGCCTCTTCCTCACTCTGCCTTCCAGACAGGAAAGTGACCCCAGCAACAACGACAAAGTGCTGTGACCGTTGTCATGGCAATCTCCTCACTGGAGAATTTCTGGGTGCAAGCATGGCCAGGGGTGACCATTTTGGGCTTCAGCAATGTGCCTTCCAGATAGACATGGTGGTTGCTCAGAGCCTTGTAGACAGCCGCAGTACCTTCTCAGTTACATACTGGCATTGCTTCAAGTCATGGTCCCCATCAGGGAGAATTTCAGGCTCCACAATGGGTACAATGCCATTCTGCTGGTAGATGCTGGCATAACGGGCCAGAACATTGGCATTTTTCCATGATGGTAAGGGCTGAGGGAGTATGTTCCCCAGTCTTTAGCATACAGCGCCACTTGGCAAAGTCGGTTCAATCCTTTTTATACTGGGTACAGCATTCAGACAGGCCATCTAGCCCTTGGGTAGTAATCTAGCCATTGGTTCCTGCCAGGGGAAACCACACCCTTATCTACCCCAATTGCCCACAACACCACCCTTGGGCTTGATAACTTGGGGGAAGGGACGCCCATCATCTGTCTTCTGGTACAGTGTCTCATGGAAGAGGATCACACTCCCATCCCCCAATCCCCAATGCAGGGATTCACACAGTCAGAGCAGTCAGCAGCAGCAGGCGGGAGAACTGCCTGTTCCCCTCGGTGTTCGCGTGTGTACCAATGGACTGCAAGCGCTTGGCAATGCTTCCAGTGGACTCATCTGCAGCCAGGATGCCCTTGACGGGAGCCACAATTCGGTGAGCAATGTCAGATAGCTCCTTCTTCTGCTCCGGGGTCAGTGCTGGATATGGGTAGGGCATGGTGCCCGTGGAAGTACTTTCCTGTAGTGTAGTGAAAGAAGCCACAGAGCCTTGTCAGCTCCAAGTCGAGTATATACTAATTTATAATAGGGCTAGACAGGGAGAGATGGACTAGAGAACTCTTGACAATTGTAGATAGACTATGCAGACTGAAGTTCACTTGCCTTACCTAGACAATGGATAGCCGCACTCCAAATTTACATAATGATGTAGAAATAAGTTCAGAGGTTCAAAGGATGCTTTCTGGGTTAAACTTCAAAGAATTAGGAGAAGAAAGAGCAAAGGAAAGTAAGTGAGAGGGGAAAAAAGAACCTATCAGAGTTCAGTTGTCATGGGCAGTTTTACTGAAAGGAACAAAGCAAAGACACATCAGCTAAAAGAACAGAGCAAAGCCAGGAAGCTAGTGAGCAGAGAAGAGGCAGGTTCACAGGCATCACTCTGTAATGGAATACTTCCTATGTGGCCAGCATTCAGCTAAGGACCACTCAGAACCTGTAAACATCTAAAGGGTTGAGACTTTTCCAGAATAGACTAGCAATTGAATCAGTAGACAGGAGAAAGATTGTCCTTATTAATCAGAAGGGATGTGTGTACTTCAACCCATTAAGATTTGGAATAGAATTATTTTAAGATATTAATCATCTCTCTATCTATCTCTCTTTATCTCTCTTGCCATCCCTCTCACCCCTCTCTCTCCCATCCTCCCTCTGTCTACCTGTCTGTCTTTGTCTCTCTCTACCCGTCATCTTCTGCCCTAATACATCACAGCCTTTTCTTTTCAGACCTACAGGCTCAGATATCATTATAGAACTGGATTCCATCATTATCTAATTTACAAGTGGTCTATCAACTTCCACAATATATTAGCCAATTCTTATAGTAAATTTCCTCTTGTTATTCATATAAATATCTATTATCTATCTGTTTGTTTGTCTGTCTATCTATCATCATCTATCTCCCATTAGTCCTGTTTCTCTGGAGAACCCTATCACAATTTTTGTCACTTATCAGAAATTCTTTTCCTTAATTATTGAACTTTAATTCTAACTTCTCATTTCCATCTCTTCCTTTGCTAAATATTATACAAGTTTACTGAATATTTCATCTCACTTACTGATTTGCAGCCCAGCTAAAGTTCTGATCAAGCATATACCACTTTCAGGTTAACATGTATAAACAAATCTACATATAGTCTGCTTGAGAGAATATTACCAAAGACAAAACCCCAGAGTTGCCCTGAATAGCTAGAGCAAGGCTGAGAATTGAATAGTTGGAATAGAGAAGTCTTACTGAAGACCTCTAAAAATGTCCTGTGACAGTATTTTCCCTGTCCAATCATACTAAAATATTAGGGCGGCTGGAGGCCTGTGATTGGATTGGGAAAGGGAATATAGAGCTAAGAGTTGGATAGACAGAGAGCATCTCAGGAGAGAAGGAAGGCCAAGATTGAGGCTGATGGACAGGAAAAAACCTTAACCAGCATGGCATTAAGTAGCCACAGGTAGTTTTGATATCATAAAGGTTAGAATAATTTGGATAATTTGTCTAATTTAGGTGAGCAGCTTTTAACATTGTTAATTGGTTCTGAAATTATTGTATTAGAATATTGTGAATTGAGAATTTATTGATACATAACTGTTTGGTTAATTATAAGTTTCTAGAGTTCTGATTCTACCTGGTTGGTGCCTGTGGCTGACAGTGGGGTGGACGGTCGTTGCGTGGGGCTGGCATGGCAGTGAAAGGAGCTCAGGCACTCCAGCCCCGGCAGATAGTTGGCAGGTAGAGTGTATCCTGGAGGGACCACACCATGCAGGGACAGAGAGTGGCTGGCAGTAGCATGTGAAGTATGCCAGTTCTTTTTAATATTTCCCACAACAATGCACTACAATACTGTAGCACGTAAGTAATGAATTCTGATGCTAATTTATTGATCTATAGTGAGAAAGTTCTCAGTTAATTTAGGATGATAACAAATTATCACACTTGATTAATATTAATAGCCTATTAAAGCACCTGTTATGTTGTGGAAAGTTAAATAGGAACCACTAGAATGTCCCAGGCACTAGGGAAATGAGAGGTTCCTAGCACCTGAAGGGAATGCCATTAGCTGAAATACCCAACAGAGGGGAGATAGAAACTGAAGCAAACACTTCCAATAGATAGGCATGTCCCCCAGTTGAGGGATGGACAACCCACACATCTCAAAAATTTTAACCCAGAATTATTCCTGTCTAAAGGAAACCCAGGGGCAAAAAATGGAGCAGAGACTGAAAGAAAGGTCATCCAGAGAATTCCCACCTTGGGATCCATCCCACATGCAGACATCAAACCCCAACACTATTGCTGAAATGCTCACAGACAGGATCCTAGTATGGCTGTCCTCTGAGAGGCTCAGCCAGCACCTGACTAAGACAGATGCAGATATTCACAGCCAACCATCGGACTGAGCCCGCGGACTACAGTAGACAAGTTTGGGGAAGGAATGTAGGAGCTGAAGGGGATTTAACCCCAAAGGAAGAAAAACAGTATCAAATAACCTGACTACCCAGAGCTCCTAGGGACTAAACCACCACCAAAGAGTACACATGTAGGTACCTATGGCTCCAGCAACCTGTGCATCAGAAGATGGCCTTATCTGGCAATAATGGGAGGGGAGACATTTAGTCCTATGGAGGTTTGTTGCCCCACGGTAGGAGATGCTAGAGGGGTGAAGAGGGAGTTGTTGGTGGATGGGTGATCACTTTCTTAGAGACAAAGGTGAGGGAGGATGGGATGGGGGTGGTTATGGAGGGGAGACTGGAAAGGGGGACATTTGAAATGTTAATAACCAATTAATAAAAAGAAGACAAGTTTTATACTATAGCCAAAAAAAGTAAAAGAGCTAGTCACAAGTTCATGATGGACATAGCCCTATTTAACTGTTACAAAGTTCAGGAAAAGTACAGGAGGTAGCGCCTCACTGCTTACATTGAACAGAACACTTGCTGATCCCTCCCCTGGTTTGTATCTAAATTACAGAGAAAAGGAAATAAAACAGATATTTCTAATACTAATTAGTTTGGGTTATGTAAACATTTAATGCTTGCTTGTAATTTAAATACACAAAGATTCAAATCTATGGTCCTTATTTTAGGGGAGAGAACTTAACCACATATCAGTGCGAATTTTCTCTACTAAACTTCCTGACTCCCAGTTTATGCACCATTCTCAGTGATGTACCAGATGGCTTATACTGTGCTCAGGAGAGTAAGATAGCACTACCACTAATTCCAACTCATTCCATGTGGAAGATCTCTAGACATTTCAAATAATGACACACAGATTGTGCAGGTACCCTCCACACAGTGTTTATTGTACAACAAAAACTGGCAAAAAAAAAAAAAACTGCTCAGTGTTATCTATGTAAGATCAGTGTACATAGACCCCTGGGTTACTCAGGAGACAAAAAAGTTCCAGAACAATGAGAAGCAGTGTTACTCCTTTCATGGATAGCTCTAACAACATTTTGATAAATCCACATTTAATTATAAACTGTTGATGCAGCATCATGCATCCCTAAGCACTGGGCATCTCTAAGTTCCTTGTTAGAGTTGTGTAATACTAATTTCCCAAGTGTTCTTATCTATCTGAGCTTATGTTGTTACAACTTGGTCCCTCAGTCAAGGAGTTCTGAGAAGACCTTGTCTAGCAGTTTCCAGGTCTAGCAAGAAATGCTGATATGAAGAAGAGTCTCTGTGTTTCCTACATTTCAGGCTAGAACTTAGGAGGAAGAAAAAAAATGAACAGGCTAAGATTAGAGTCTCTTTGAGTGATCAGAACTCTGGCTCTGATGATGGCATCAGTTACACATAAACGTCTATCTGTGTTCGTCTCATTTTCTACAGAGACTGGCTTAGTTAAGACATCAGAAAGCTCTGCCTGCACACAGTATCACAAGCTATCAACAGCCAGCTTCCTTATTTCTCCTTCTGCCCCTTGGCTCGGTCTCTTCTTCCTCTGTTCAATTATAACACAGACTTGGGCTCACTGCATAGTTCAATTTTAAACATGCTAGCACACTCTGCTGTACAGTGGCAACATCACAGCATAATTAGCTGCACCTCGCCACCTCTGACACTGCTCTGCATCACGACACAGCTGTCCGTGCCAGATGACTAACTTGGAGTTTATGCGTATTCTTCCTTTAGTCTTGGCAACGACTCATCAGTTCCTTTTTTTCCCTCACAAAATGATCATGAATTACAAGTATGTCCAACATTATTTTCTGGAAAGTTTTCCAATGTGATTCTTTAGCACTACAGAGGTGATCTGGAATACTTGTGCCTCTATGTGTACCTAATATATTTTGTCTTCTGAATATGATATATTACCCACCAACCAAAATTCCAGTTTTAATAAATAACCTGGTTTTTCTCTACCTCACAAAAACTCACTGGAGCACTTGTTAGTAGAAGCATATCATAGTTCTGGTACTTTAACTTAAAATGATCTAATAAAAATAGAAAAAAGTATCATTTTTAAAATCTCAACATATAAACAGTAATATCTTTCAAGTTTTACCTGCCAAGACTATGAAAAGAAAGGCAGCCTTATCTGTTGATGATATTTGGCAAAAATGAGTAACTCATTCAGAAAATCTACTGAATTTTGTATGTTTAATATGAATTGATATCAGAAAATAACTTAATTGAAGAATGAATTAAGGTCATTCAAAGGCATGGAGCACCTTGAGTCTTCCTTCTTGCTTCTATACATTGTATAGAGGAATGAAAAGTTAAAAAATGGCATGAGAGGTGGCAAGCTGATATGGAACATCATTTGTCCTCCCTATGAGATACTGTTCCTAGATCCGAATGAACAATATTTTTGTTTAAGGATCTTGTCATAGAACAGAGTACAATGGCATCCCTCCAACATGAAGTAACCATATACAGAACAATGGCATGTCTGTGTTTTATACTGAATGATTTCAACAGTGGACCAAAAAATGCAAACCCCAATCTACTGACCCAGTAAACAGAAATGTTAATTGTATTGTACTTATTGATTCTTATTACATCAAGGACCACCAGTGGCCAGTGGACTTGCTGTGGATACTAGTAAGGACTTCTGCTGTGGAGGTGTCTGTGCCAGGCAGGACCAATTTCAGCTGAATACAGTCATGGTCCACTTCTTCCCCCTTTATTTGTAGCATGACAACATCATTTCCATTTTCTCAGTTTCTTTATGAATGAAAAGTGCAGCATTAAAGAATAACTTCTAAATTTGAAATACTAATGCAAGTGTAACAAATTTACCATGATGTCCTCAAAGTTACATTATTGGAATTGATAGAATTAAGGATGCTAAGAAAACCAACAAAACAAAATCTAAATTTCAAGTTACTTATAATCAAAAGAGGCAATAGGAATGACAGTAATACTTAACCTGTATTTAAAAATATGTACCTATGTGTGTATATTTGTGTGTTTAACATGATCCCTGGCTATATTATTTACATGCATAAAGTTGTTAAATAACAAAACTAATTTTTAAAATCAAACTAAGCCCTTTTCTCTGCAGTCCAAATGAGTCCTCTAAAGCAGTCTATTAGACTGAGAGGAGGTTAATCATTTCTATTTGTTCCCAGTTTGATGAAATTAAATAGCTGCCTTTTTTTCAATTCTGTGAACATACAGGTTTTAATTGAAATATTTAAATTAAGCAACTGAAAAGACCCATCCAAGCTAATGCTGAGAATATCTCACACTTGAAGCAATCAGAATATAGCTTACTGTCCACAAAATAATTATAAACTTCTTAAATCACAGGATTTACTCTTGACCATAAAACTGAACCCAATATAGATAATCCTCAAAGAATAACAATTCTGGTCTGATATCCCAGAAAGAATGCCACCTACTGACAGAGGAGATGACCAAGTTTAGTGGAAGTTATATAGTTCTAAAAATACCAATCTTTCTTTACATGTATAGAATACATTTTGATAAGAATCTTGACCCCCCCCCCAGACAAATTGAACCATGAAAAATCAGCTCCTTGAGAGCTCCTGTCAGAGGCCAGTGATGGAGGGATCCTTGCAAATTCTTAATCGGTCTTTCTTTTTTTTTTTTCAGAGTGGGACAATATAGCTCTGCTGAAAGGAAGGTCGAGTTGCTGAACCCCCACAGTAGGTAACCCAGAAAGCAATCAAGCAAAGCTGGCAGGGAATAGACTCCAGCTGAAATATGCAGTGAGGTCTTTTCTCTCCCTCTGCAGGTACCACAGAGAAAAGGGGATTCTCAGGACTCTGGCTTAATTTCTCTGGCTACCACCCTAATCACATGCATCCCACAATTACTCTCTTCCTTCCTTTCTTCCTCCTTTCTTTCTTTCTTTCTTTCTTTCTTTCTTTCTTTCTTTCTTTCTTTCTTTCTTTCTTTCTTTCCTTCTTCCTTCCTTCCTTCCTTCCTTCCTTCCTTCCTTCCTTCCTTCTCTCTCTCTCTCATGTCCTTTCTTTCTTTCTTTCTTTCTTTCTTTCTTTCTTTCTTTCTTTCTTTCTTTCTTTCTTTCTTTCTTTCTTTCTTCTCCCCTTCTTTTGTCTGAGCTTTGTCCCACAGGCAGAGTGTCTACACAGAGGGTAAGCTAGTTATCCAGTCACGTGAGAGAGCTCCTCGCCTGCACTGTGTTCTCCTATACATTGTTTTAAAATTTCCCCTTTACTTGTTACCCCTCCCATTCCTACTATTAAAGAATATTTACTTTAGATTCTTTCCCAGCTAACACTGAGTTAAGCGAATTGCTTCATTTAATGAGATGCCTGTGTAGAAAAGCCTAGGAAGTCTATGAACCTAAACTGAATTAATACACACATAACTACAGACATCCCAGATAAAAGCCAGGATACCATAGAAGAATGCCCAAGGCAGCCTCCCAAGGTAGCAGTGACCAGGCTCCAACTTTTATATTTTCACAGGTGAGTCATTTGTAACTCTTTCCCTGCTCTGAGAACATGATGGCTTTCCATATCAGTATATGTCTGTCTAGTCTCCATAACTGTGCTTCTTAAGAAATCTCTAATCCAACTAGTCAAGAATTGGTAACAAGAATAAATGTCTATAACTGTAAACTTTGGAGAAACAGGGAATCTATGCCCTTCCTTCCAACCTTGGTTATCTTTCCATTGTGCCATAAATATTTGTCTGTCTTTCTAAGTCCATAAAGAGTCTGACAAAATAAATATTCAAAGGGCCTTGCTTGGAAAGTCATAGATATCTCTTGGTGTGTAAATCCCAGATTCGTTGGTTTCTAGTTCTGGAGCATCTGGAGGCATTGTGGAGGCAGTTTATGGTTGCCCTGGAGGTGCAAAACACCTCCAACCATGCAGAGGTGACCCCATCAGTAAAGTGTTAATTGGCGCTGAAGGGAGCCTCTTCTGGTCAATCCAGATGGAGAAGCAGATTTATCTTCCTAGATTGAAAATACCTCAAAAATGCCAAACCACCCTCTGAGAAGAATGGGATAGACGCTAGGCAGTAACAGATTGTCAATATAGTGAAAGGTTAAAGAGCAATCAAATGGCTTGTACTCCCCATTAACAATAATGAACAAAGCCAGGCTGTTCTCAAAGCACAAACGCAATTTAACTTTTGTTTTGCTTAATTTTGAAAGATAACTTAAATGTCCATTTCAGTCCTTTTGGGCTATGACCAAAGTACTAGAATATTTGCAGTACATTTAAGGATTGCAAATAAATCAGAAAGAAGGGTGGTGTGCATGTAGAGTGTAATTAACATTAGAACCTGTAAGTAGGAATCTCCTCTTTCAGAATGTGGGTGTGCCTCAGGAAGAGCTAGCAAAGTGTGTAGACTCTTCTCTTCTAAAAGCATGCCGAGAACCAGTGACTGGTTGTGTCTCAACTCTATATATGCTAATTTCTCATTCAATACCTACATGCTCAGGTGTGGTGAATTTTATCAGAAGTTTGCCTCATCATACAATTATAAACAAAATGTGAGTTAAACAAATAAATAATAATAAATAACAAAGTGTGGGAAGTAGTTCTTGTTGACTACACAGAAATTGCAGCCCTGGGATTTAAATAAGCAGAAAGTATGTACCTTGTCGAAATTTGAAAATACATTTTCCACTGAGAGCTATGTAAGCTGGTCATTGTGGCAGAAGCTTAACGGTAACAATTGTAACTATGATTTGTTTTTCTTCAGTCCCTGGACTTGGCGTCTTCTGCATATTGTTGCAATCTCTACCTTCACAGTCACTCTGCACAGTTGTGATTAATAATTGTATGTAACTACCTAAGTCTCTATAGGAGATACACTCAAAATAATATGATTTCAATGTTGGTGTTTTAAAATAATGTGTTCGTTCTTCTGGATTACAGAGTAACATAATTTATGAAAGCATTTTAATTGTCTGCTGTTAATTTTTTATTCATATATTTTTAACTTATTTTTAACTGATTCAGTAATAAACACAAAATATATATCATTATACATGATGTTTTCAATAGTTTATATTTTACCATGCTTAAGTCATATATGTGTGTACATATATGATGTGTATCATATGCATACACATACACATGTACATCACATGCACATATACATACATATCATATATATATATATCCTCAAGCATTTATCATTTTTCTGTGGGAAAAAATTTTCAAAATTATTTCAAAAATGTTGAGGGTGTGTGTGTGTTAATGTGTATATGTGTGCACACACAAAAATCACCTAATGATTTTGGTACCAGATCTGGAGTCTGCATTTGTTGTCATCTATTTTCCCCTTATGTAAACATATGTTTAACATCTAGTTGCATGCTTTATATAATGCAATACCTGCTCCAAAATTATGAACTATGAAATCTTACAAATTATACATAGATATCCAAAATGATAAATGCTTGGATTTATATATCCAAAAGCATTTAGTATTTTTTCTGTGGTAAAAACATTTGAAAGTGCTATTCTTCTACATTTCTGAAATATTATCTATAGTCATTCTACTGTGCAATAACACACTAAAATGTAATTCCTCCATCTCACTTTATTTTAACACCAGATTGAACATGTGAAAAAGAAGCCACAAGCTTAATCTTTACTTAGGCGACCTGTGAACAATACTAACAATAGAGGGACCTACAGTGGGTTCTTGGAGACAGATGGGATCAGCTAAAACAAAGAGAATAAGACAAGTTGGGACACAAAACCGCTCCTATCCTCTTGACCCTTTGATGTTCTCTGTGCCCCAGCCTGGATTTCCACAATGAAAGGGCCAGCATAATCATGTCTGCTACTGCTACTTCAATATGCTTAAGGCAAACTGGCAAGGACATTTTTTCTCACCTTTTTGGCTATTCCATTGAATAAACGTTGCTTGGGGGAAAGCTCGTGTTTGAAAAAAATATGAACACTTGATTACTAGGTAAAGCTCACTCATTCTGTTTCCTTGGAGGTAAAAATTAAACATGCTTGCTTGGTTGTTTATTTCCTTACTAAATTATCTCAGAAAAATACCTAATGGGTGCAGAATCAGATCTAAGCATGCTGCATCCAAACTCCCCTTGTATAAATACACAATCAATATCTAGTTGCATGTTTCATATAATGTGATACTAGTTTCAAATTTTCCATATGAACTATGGAATTTTTCAAAAATAACTGAATAACATAGACAATATCCATATATAATTGGTAATGTCTTTTGCAGGGGGTTTAGACAAGTTGAATCTAGTTTTCTCAGTGAAACAAATGAAATCTGCCAGTTTTTATCTCTTTTATCACAGGTTGGATCATAAAAAATAAGGCAGAATCATAAAAAATGTTTTAGTATTTCTGATATTTTTCTACAATTAAAGAGGTTGACCATGAGCAATCACAAAGCCAAAATAAATAAATAACATTATGTACTAGAGGCAAAACTCATAGTACTTTGTTGCAATGTACAGTATTTACTTCACTAAGTTCTTATGTCTTTATGTAGAAATATAGCAGGAGATGAAGATAAGCCTTCATTTCAGAAGGACAATTTGGAGAAGGCTCATAGTAGTCACTGAAGATGGTTTCCACCCCATGCAGGAGCTACTGACAACATTGTAAAATCCAGCTCTGAGCCTAGAAGTTCATGCTTATGATCCCAGCATTCCAGAGACAGAGCGGGAGTAAAACAAGCTCTAGGTCAGTCTAGTAGACATACCAAAACCCTCTCCTTCAAAAGAATAATAGAAAACCAGCAGCAAAAACAAAGTGAACAAGTTCTGGGGTGGGAAAAGATAATCCATTCAGGGACTGAAGGAATTAATGCTGGTAAAGTTCCCAGACTGAAAGCACTGGCTACTTTCCTCATAATATGTCAGAAACCCCCATGGGGAAAACAAAATGAGGAAGAAAAGCTGGCCTATGGCTTAGGATTTCAAGCAGGGATGAGACCCAAAAATAATAGGGAATATAAATGTATTCTACTCAAGAATATTGCACAGAAGAATGAGTTATGTCTTTATATTGAAATGAAAGGCAGATAGATTGAATGTTAAATATAGTCTATGAAAATTTGGAGTTTTAAAGACAAAACATTAATGCCTGGCCATCAACAAAAATACATATTCCAAGACATAGACCATGATAGGTTGCCAAATTTAATTTGTGACAACTTGAATTATAATTAGCTAGCCTCATACGTACAACAAGAAACAAGATGAAAACAGTGGAATTACAAGTATTAATTAGGAAATACAACTCAGAAATTCTATGCATATGCTATTATTCAAACATAAATGCAAATGCTTTCATATATGAGAATACACAAATTACAGGTTTTATAATTTCTTAATAAATAATGTATAAGAAAATAGAATTAAGTTAGCCAAGAACACTACATAGAAAAAGTAACTGTAAGTTGAATAGCAGAATGAATGAAAATTAAAGCTGTATAACATAGTAACCATGCTAGTGGCGTTAAGGGGCACATTGTTAAGGGAATGGGACGTAATAGGTTTGGGAAGTTGGCTTATTTCCTTTTGTGTGTTTGATTAATAAAAGAAGGTCAAAATAACACTTAAAGTTGACAACTGAAGCAGTAATGGCATACATGTCATTATATTGCCACAGTGCATAGTTCTAAGACAAGTTCTTCCATAGATGATTGATAGGCTTTTTCCATTAATTAATTAATTTATTCACTATGTAAACCTGATCATAGCACCAACTGCTCCTCCAAATCTCTCCCTTACAAGGCTCCTCTCCCTCCCACTTCCCTTTTACCCCTGAGAAGGGTGAGGGCTTTCCTAAGAAATCAATCCACCCTGGCACCTCAAGTCACTATAGGACTAAAAATATCCTCTCCCACTGTGGCCAGACAAAGAAGCACTCTTAGGGGAGCAGGATTCACAGACTGAGAATAGAGTCAGGATAAGCCTGTGTTCCAGTTGTTGGGGTACCTGCATGAAGACCATGCTGTTCATCTGGTGCATATGTTCTTGGTGCTTAGGTCCAGTGCTTGTATGCTCTTTGCTGGTGTTTCAGTCTCTGGGAGCCCTCAATTGTTGTTGGTCTCTTGTGGAATTCCTATACTCTCGGGGTTCCTCTAACTGTCCCCTAACTCTTCCATAAAACTTCAGTTATAGGAATGGCACAAGATGTATAGAAATCACATAGATTGTCACTGTTATACAGTGAAGAGAATTTTAAAACTGTAAAAAGGAATTTCAGTAGAAGAATAAAAACCTCTCGAACAACCTTCTGCTAGAAGCCCACAGGCATACGGAGCAAGCTAAGAATAAGCATCTGTACCCTGAATGTAGTCACTGCCTCTTTTGTAAACAAAGAGTAACAGCACACAGATCCACTCTCCATTACAGCCAGATGCTCTTAGTACCTAAAAGACAGGAGTTAAAGTTTTGATGATGTTTCTAATGTTACTATTTTGTGTATTTAAATTTTCACTGTGACAGTGTTAGGTGCCCTTTAGCTACTTGCCTCTGTTCTAAGTTATTTCTTCAGGAACTAATTATTTTTTCATTAGCCATGTAATTTCCATAGGTTTTGAGTTACTTTCTTCTAGCCCTGTTCTCAGAAGATTTGCTTTTTCTAAAAAGCAATTTAGTAAAACACATTTCCCCCCTTTGGCAACTGAATCTAATGTGTTAGGCGAGAAATCATGGGATGTTTAAAGTGTAAATCTGAAAACCAAGAAAAATAAGTTAATTTACTAAATGGAATAGTCATGAAGAATGAAGGGAGCAAAATTAAATTAAATATAACCTTGGTTGCTACATTACATAATTTATAAGGAAATAGAAATTTGGCTTCAGCAATGGCTTAGCAAATAAAGCACTTGCTGAGCTAGCATAGTGCTAGCTGAAATCCATAATTTAAATTCCCAGATAGAAAATTGGAAGCAACCTGCTATCCCAGTAGGACCTCCATTCTTCCCCACCTCTCCTCACACCTTCATCAGACCTGATAGGTCTGAAACATACAGCTAAGCTTCCCTTCTCTCACCCATCTTTCCTGTTCTCTGAGTCTACTGAGAATACCTCCATTCTCCTGCCACCTCTCTACCTATCTTCATTGGATCTGTGGCTACTGAACCATACAGACTTGCAGATATGGAGCCATAAAGCCCAATGATATCCATCAGAGGCCTGCCACATGAGTATCATCAAGGTCAACCCCCTACCAGTATCTACAATAACAGGAAAATCTGGGGACCAAAGTCATCCAGATGGCTAAAGGCCCTCAAAAGAACACAATCAACAAAAGTCAGAGCAACATGAAACATTTATAGCACAGCTACCATTCAAAGCAAATCCTGGATATCCTAACTCAACTGAAGCACAAGAAAATGACCTTAAATCCAATCTTATAAATATGATAGGTCCCTTTAAAGAGGAACTAATTAATCTTTTAAAGACATATAGGAAAATACAACTAAACAGGTGAAGGAAATAAATACAACTGTGCAAGACTTGAAAGTGGAAATAGAAACAATAAAGGAAAAACAAACTGAGGAAATCCTGAAGATCTAAAATCTAGGCAAAAGAACAGGAACAATAGATGCAAGCATCACCAACAGAATACTTGAGATGGAAGAGAACATCTCAGGAATAGGAAAAAAAAAAACAATAGGAGAAATTGATACATCAGTTAACGAAAATGTTAAATCTAAAAAATTCCTGACACAAAACATGCAGGAAATTGGGATGAAAAGACCTAACTTAAGAATAATAGGAATAGAAGAAGGTGACATGTCCCAGCTCCAAAGCTGAGAAAATATTTTCAACAAAATCATAACAGAAAGATTTCTCAACCTAAAGAAAGAGATGCCTATAAACATATAAGAAGCTTATAGAGCCCCAACTAGACTGGACAAGAGAGGAAAATCCTAGCACATAATAATCAGAACACAAAATCTACAGAACAAAGAAAGAATATTAAAAGCAGTAAGACAAAATAGCCAGGTAACATAAAAATGCATGCCTATAAGCATCATACCCAACTTCTCAACACAGACTCTAAAAGCTATAAGGGCCTGGACAGATATCCTGCAACCTCTAAAAAACCATAGGTCTTAACCTAAACTACTATACCCAACAAAACTATCAATCACCATAAAGGGATAAAATAAGGCATTTCAAAACAAAAGCAAATTTAAACAATATTTATCCACAAACTCAGCCCTATAGAAAATACTAAAAGGAAAACTCCAACCCAAGAAAGAAAACAATGAAGAAAACACAGGAAATAAGTTATTCCATACAAACAAAAACAAGGAAATCACACACAACTCTTTCTCTCTCTCTCTCTCTCTCTCTCTCCTCATACACACACACACACACACACACTCACACACACACGCATACACATGCACACTAACACTAACACTACCAACATCAATAACAGGAAATAAGTCACTAGCAAATGATATCTCTCAATATCAATGGACTTTATTCCCCAATAAAAAGACACAGGCTAACAGAATGAATGCAAAAACAGAATTCATCATTCTTGTGCACATAAGATAGACCTCAGCCAAAAAGATAGACATTATCTCAGAGTAAAGGGCTGGCAAAAAATATTTCAGGCAAATGGACCCAAGAAGCAAGCTGAAGTAGCCATCCAAATATTTCATAAAATAGATGTTCTTTTGTTGTTGTTGATATTAGTTTTTTTTAAATTTTAATTGGTTATTTTATTTATTTTCATTTCAAATGTTATTCCCTTTGCCAGTTTCCCCTCCAAAACCACCCTATCCCACTCCCTCTATCCCCTATTCCTATGAGGGTACTCGCCCACTGACCTACCCACTCCTGCCTCACTTAGCATTCTCATAGGCTGGGGCATCAAGCTTTCACAGGACCAAGGCCCTTCCCACCCAATGATGCCAGATAAGGCCGTCTTCTATTACATATGCAGATGGAAACATGGGTCCCTCCATGTGTATTCTTTGGTTGGTAGTTTAGTCCCTGGGAGCTTTGGGGGTCTGGTTGGTTGATATTGTGGTTCTTCCTATGGGGTTACAAACCCCTTCAGCTCCTTCAGTCCTTCCTCTAACTCCTCCATTGTAGTCCCTGTGCTTAGTCCGATAGTTGGCTGCAAGCATCCACACCTGTATTGGTAAGTCTCTGGTATAGCCTCTCAGGAAACATCTTTATCAGACTCCTGTCAGCAAGCACTTCTTGGCATCAGCAATAATGACTGGTTTGGTGGCTGCATATAGGATGGATTCCCAAGTGGGGCAGTCTCTGCATGGACTTTCCTTCAGTCTCTGCTCCACTCTTTGTCCCAGTATTTCCTTTAGACAGAAGCAATTATGGGCTAAAATTTTGAGAAGGGTGGGTGGCCCTATCCCTCAACTGGGAATCATGCCTAACTTCTGGATATGGACTCAACAGGTTCTCTCTCCTCTTTGTTGGATATTTCAGCTAAGGTCATCCCTATTGGGTCCTGGGAGCCTCTTGCTTTCCTGGCATCTGGGACTTTCTGTTGACTACGCCTCCCAGTTCCCTATGCCCCCATTGCTACACACCTCTGTTCAATTTCATGACCCTCTGTGCATTACCCTCCATCTCCTCCCATACTTGATCCTGCCCCCTTTTGTTTCCTCTCCCCCTCCTCTCTTCCTCCTAAGTACCTCCAACCCTCTAACTCCCATGATTATTTTATCCCTTCTTCTAAATAGGACTGAAGCATCCATACTTTGGTCTTCCTTCTTCATAGGTTTCATATGGTCTGTAAGTTGTATCATGGATATTTTCAGCTTTTTTCCTAATATCCACTTATCAGTGAGTACATACCATCTGTGATCTTTTGTGACTGTATTGTCTCCTCAGTATGATATTTTCTAGTTCCATCCATTTACCTGTAGATTTCATGAAGTTATTGTTTTTAATGTCTGAGTAGTACTCCACTGTCAAAATGTACCCCATTTTCTGTATCCATTCAGCTGCTGAGGGACATGTGGGTTGTTTCTACTTTCAACCAAAGTTAATCAAAAGAGACAGGGAAGTACACTTTATACTCATTAAGTGAAAAAATCTATCAAAATGATATTTCAATTCTGAACATTTATGCCCCAACACAAGGGCACCCACATTTGTAAAAGAAGCATTTCCAAGCTTAAATCACACATCAACATCCACACATTAACAGTGGGAGACTTCAACACCCCTCTCTCACCAATTGATAGGATAACCAGACAAAAACTAAACAAAGAAACAATGAAACTAATAGACATTAGTGGAAATGGAAATAGATCACAATCAAATGGAAATAACAGACATCTATAGAATATTTCACACAAACACAAAAGAATACACCTTCTTCTCAGAACTTCATATAGTCATTCACAAAATAATCCTCAACAGATACAAGACAATTGAAATAATGCCTTGTATCGTATCATATCATCCTGGATTAAAGCTGCACTTCAACAACACCAGAAGTACAGGAAAGCCTACACACTCTTGAAAACTAAAGTCTCTATTCAACGATCTCTGTGTCAGAGAAGAAATAAAGAAAGAAATTAAAGACTTTCTAGAATTCAATGAAAATGAATTCACAACATACCCAAATTTACAGGACACAATGAAAGCATTGGTAAGAGGAAAGTTCATAACACTGCCTCCATCAAGAAATTGGAAATTTAGAAATCCGGCCTACATAGGGCCACAAGCCTCATCCGGTCAGAAAAGCACCAGGGCAGCTAGGGCGCAGGGTCTGCTGACACTCGCCAGCTACCCACAACACCCGCCACAGGATCTTAAGACTTCTGGTGAGTGGAGCACAGCTTCTGCTCCAATCCAATTGCGCACGGGACCTGAGACTGCATTAGTTAGGGAAGCAGAAACCGGCCTGAGTAGGGCCACAGGCCTCATCCAGCCGGATCAGCGCCAGGGTAGCTGGAGAGCAGGGTTGCCTGACACCTGCCAGCTACCCACGACCCCCGCCGCAGGATTTTGGGACTGCTGGTGAGTGGAACACAGCTTCTGCTCCAGTCCAATCACACGGGACCTGAGACTGCTCTGGTTGGGGAGAGAGAAATCCGGCCTACATAGGGCCACAAGCCTCATCCAGTCAGAAAAGCACCGGGGCAGCTGGGGCGAAGGGTCTGCTGACACTCGCCAGCTACCCACAACACCCGCCACAGGATCTTAAGACTTCTGGTGAGTGGAACACAGCTTCTGCTCCAATCCAATTGCGCGCGGGACCTGAGACTGCATTAGTTAGGGAAGCAGAAACCTGCCTGAGTAGGGCCACAGGCCTCATCCGGCCAGATCAGGGCCGGGGGTAGCTGGAGCACAGGGTTGCCTGACACCCGCCAGCTACCCACGACCCCCGCCGCAGGATTTTGGGACTGCTGGTGAGTGGAACACAGCTTCTGCTCCAATCTTTAAACAGTGACAACAATAACAACTAACCCCAGAGATTACCAGATGGCGAAAGGTAAACGTAATAATCTTACTAACAGAAACCAAGACCACTCACCATCATCAGAACCCAGCACCCCCACTTCGCCCAGTCCAGGGCACCCCAACACACCAGAAAAGCTAGACACGGATCTAAAAGCGTATCTCCTGATGATGATAGAGGACTTCAAGAAGTACTTTAATAACACACTTAAAGAAATGCAGGAGAACAATGCTAAACAGGCAGAAGACACTAAAGAGGAAGCACAAAAATCCCTTAAAGAATTGCAGGAGAACACTGCTAAAGAGTTACAAATCCTTAAAGAAAAACAGGATAACATAATCAAACAGGTAGAAGTCCTTACAGAAAAACAGGAAAACACCTCCAAACAGATGATGGAAATGAACAAAACCATACTAGACCTAAAAAGGGAAGTAGACACAATAAAGAAAACCCAAAATGAGGCAACACTGGAGATAGAAACCCTAGGAAAGAAATCTGGAACCATAGATACGAGCATCAGCAACAGAATACAAGAGATGGAAGAGAGAATCTCAGGTGCAGAAGATGCCATAGAGAACATCGGCACAACAATCAAGGAAAATGTAAAATGCAAAAAGATCCTAACTCAAAACATCCAAGAAATACAGGACACAATGAGAAGACCAAACCTACGGATAATAGGAGTGGATGAGAATGAAGATTTTCAACTCAAAGGACCAGCAAACATCTTCAACAAAATTATAGAAGAAAACTTCCCAAATCTAAAGAAAGAGATGCCCATGAACATACAAGAAGCCTACAGAACTCCAAATAGACTGGACCAGAAAAGAAATACCTCCCGACACATAATAATCAGAACAACAAATGCTCTAAATAAAGATAGAATACTAAAAGCAGTAAGAGAAAAAGGCCAAGTAACATATAAAGGCAAGCCTATCAGAATTACACCAGATTTTTCACCAGAGACTATGAAAGCCAGAAGATCCTGGACGGATGTTATACAGACACTAAAAGAACACAAATTCCAGCCCAGGCTACTATGCCCAGCCAAACTCTCAATTAACATAGATGGAGAAACCAAAGTATTCCACGACAAAACCAAATTCACAAATTATCTCTCCACGAATCCAGCCCTTCAAAGGATAATAACAGAAAAAAAACCAATACAAGGACAGGAACCACGCCCTAGAAACAACAAGAAGGTAATCCCTCAACAAACCTAAAAGAAGACAGCCACAAGAACAAAATGCCAACTTTAACAACAAAAATAACAGGAAACAACAATTACTTTTCCTTAATATCTCTTAATATCAATGGACTCAACTCCCCGATAAAAAGACATAGACTAACAAACTGGCTACACAAACAAGACCCAACATTTTGCTGCTTACAGGAAACTCATCTCAGAGAAAAGGATAGACACTACCTCAGAATGAAAGGCTGGAAAACAATTTTCCAAGCAAATGGCATGAAGAAACAAGCTGGAGTAGCCATTCTAATATCTGATAAGATTGAATTCCAACCCAAAGTCATTAAAAAAGACAGGGAGGGACACTTCATACTCATCAAAGGTAAAATCCTCCAAGAGGAACTATCAATCCTGAATATCTATGCTCCAAATACAAAGGCAGCCACATTCATTAAAGAAACTTTAGTAAAGCTCAAAGCACACATTGCACCTCATACAATAATAGTGGGAGACTTCAACACAACACTTTCACCAATGGACAGATCATGGAAACAGAAACTAAACAGGGACACAGAGAAACTAAGAGAAATTATGAATCAAATGGATCTGGCAGATATCTACAGAACATTCTATCCTAAAACAAAAGGATATACCTTCTTCTCAGCACCTCATGGTACCTTCTCCAAAATTGACCACATAATTGGTCACAAAACAGGCCTCAACAGATACAAAAATATTGAAATTGTCCCATGCATCCTATCAGATCACCATGGACTAAGGCTGATCTTCAATAACAAAATAAATAATAGAAAGCCAACCTTCACGTGGAAACTGAACAACACTCTTCTCAATGATACCTTGGTCAAGGAAGGAATAAAGAAAGAAATTAAGGACTTTTTAGAGTTCAATGAAAATGAAGCCACAACATACCCAAACTTATGGGACACAATGAAAGCATTTCTAAGAGGAAAACTCATAGCTCTGAGTGCCTCCAAAAGGAAACTAGAGAGAGCACACATTAGCAGCTTGACAACACACCTAAAAGCACTAGAACAAAAGGAAGCAAATTCACCCAAGAGGAGTAGACGGCAGGAAATAATCAAACTCAGGGGCGAAATCAACCAAGTGGAAACAAGAAAAACTATTCAAAGAATCAACCAATCAAGGAGCTGGTTCTTTGAGAAAATCAACAAGATAGATAAACCCTTAGCCAGACTCACTAGAGGGCACAGGGAAAGCATCCTAATTAACAAAATCAAAAATGAAAAAGGAGACATAACAACAGATCCTGAAGACATCCAAAACACCATCAGATCCTTCTACCAAAGGCTATACTCAACAAAACTGGAGAACCTGGATGAAATGGAGAAGTTCCTAGACAGATACCAGGTACCAAAGTTGAATCAAGATCAGGTTAATGATCTAAACAGCCCTATATCCCCCAAAGAAATAGAAGCAGTCATTAATAGTCTCCCAACTAAAAAAAGCCCAGGACCAGATGGGTTTAGTGCAGAGTTCTATCAGACCTTCAAAGGAGATCTAATCCCAGTTCTTCACAAACTATTCCACAAAATAGAAACAGAAGGTACTCTACCCAACTCATTCTATGAAGCCACAATTACTCTGATACCTAAACCACAAAAAGACCCAACAAAGATAGAAAACTTCAGACCAATATCCCTTATGAATATTGATGCAAAAATCCTCAATAAAGTTCTTGCTAACCGAATCCAAGAACACATCAAAACAATCATCCATCCTGACCAAGTAGGATTCATCCCAGGGATGCAGGGATGGTTCAATATACGGAAATCCATCAACGTAATCCAGTATATAAACAAACTCAAAGACAAAAACCACATGGTCATCTCGTTAGATGCGGAAAAAGCATTTGACAAGATCCAACACCCATTCATGATAAAAGTCTTGGAAAGATCAGGAATTCAAGGCCCATACCTAAACATGATAAAAGCAATCTACAGCAAACCAGTAGCCAACATCAAAGTAAATGGTGAGAAGCTGGAAGCAATCCCTCTAAAATCAGGGACTAGACAAGGCTGTCCACTTTCTCCATACCTATTCAACATTGTACTTGAAGTCCTAGCCAGAGCAATTCGACAACAAAAGGATATCAAAGGGATACAAATTGGAAAAGATGAAGTCAAAATATCACTTTTTGCAGATGATGTGATAGTATATATAAGTGACCCTAAAAATTCCACCAGAGAACTCCTAAGCCTGATAAAAAGCTTCAGTGAAGTAGCTGGATATAAAATTAACTCAAACAAATCAATGGCCTTTCTCTACACAAAGAATAAACAGGCTGAGAAAGAAATTAGGGAAACAACACCCTTCTCAATAGTCACAAATAATATAAAATATCTTGGCGTGACTCTAACTAAGGAAGTGAAAGATCTGTATAATAAAAACTTCAAGTCTCTGAAGAAAGAAATTATAGAAGATCTCAGAAGATGGAAAGATCTCCCATGCTCATGGATTGGCAGGATCAACATTGTAAAAATGGCTATCTTGCCAAAAGCAATCTACAGATTCAATGCAATCCCCATCAAAATTCCAAATCAATTCTTCAACGAATTAGAAAGTGCAATCTGCAAATTCATCTGGAGTAACAAAAAACCTAGGATAGCAAAAACTCTTCTCAAGGATAAAAGAACCTCTGGTGGAATCACCATGCCGGACCTAAAGCTCTACTACAGAGCAATTGTGATAAAAACTGCATAGTACTGGTATAGTGACAGACAAATAGACCAATGGAATAGAATTGAAGACCCAGAAATGAACCCACACACGTATGGTCACTTGATCTTCGACAAGGGAGCTAAAAACATCCAGTGGAAGAAAGACAGCATTTTCAACAAATGGTGCTGGCACAACTGGTTGTTAACATGTAGAAGAATGTGAATCGATCTATTCCTATCTCCTTGTACTAAGATCAAGTCTAAGTGGATCAAGGAACTTCATATAAAACCAGAGACACTGAAACTTATAGAGGAGAAAGTGGGGAAAAGCCTAGAAGATATGGGCACAGGGGAAAAATTCCTGAATAGAACAGTAATGGCTTGTGCTGTAAGATTGAGAATTGACAAGTGGGACCTCATGAAACTACAAAGCTTCTGCAAGGCTAAAGACACCATCAATAAGACAAAAAAACCACCAACAGATTGGGAAAGGATCTTCACCTATCCTAAATCAGATAAGGGACTACTATCCAATATATATAAAGAACTCAAGAAGGTGGACTCCAGAAAGTCAAATAACCCCATTAAAAAATGGGGCTCAGAACTGAACAAAGAATTCTCACCTGAGGAATACCGAATGGCAGAAAAACACCTGAAAAAATGTTCAACATCCTTAATCATCAGGGAAATGCAAATCAAAACAACCCTGAGATTCCACCTCACACCAGTCAGAATGGCTAAGATCAAAAATTCAGGTGACAGCAGATGCTGGCGAGGATGTGGAGAAAGAGGAACACTCCTCCATTGTTGGTGGGATTGCAAGCTTGTACAACCACTCTGGAAATCAGTCTGTCGGATCCTCAGAAAATTGGACATAGTACTACCGGAGGATCCAGCAATACCTCTCCTGGGCATATATCCAGAAGATGTCCCAACCGGTAAGAAGGACACATGCTCCACTATGTTCATAGCAGCCCTATTTATAATAGCCAGAAGCTGGAAAGAACCCAGATGTCCCTCAACAGAGGAATGGATACAGAAATTATGGTACATTTACACAATGGAGTACTACTCAGCTATTAAAAAGAATGAATTTATGAAATTCCTAGCCAAATGGATGGACCTGGAGGGCATCATCTTGAGTGAGGTAACACAATCACAAAGGAACTCACACAATATGTATTCACTGATAAGTGGATATTAGCCCAAAACTTAGGATACCCAAGATATAAGATATAATTTGCTAAACGCATGAAACTCAAGAAGAATGAAGACCAAAGTGTGGACACTGTGCACCTTCTTAGAATTAGGAACAAAACACCCAGGGAAGGAGTTACAGAGACAAAGTTCGTAGCTGTGATGAAAGGATGGACCATTTAGAGACTGCCGTATCCAGGGATCCATCCCATAATCAGCTTCTAAACGCTGACACCATTGCATACACTAGCAAGATTTTGCTGAAAGGACCCAAATATAGCTGTCTCTTGTGAGACGATGCCGGGGCCTAGCAAACACAGGAGTGGATGTTCACAGTCAGCTATTCGATGTATCACAGGGCTCCCAATGGAGAAGCTAGAGAAAGTACCCAAGGAGCTAAAGGGATCTGCAACCCTATTGTTGGAACAACATGATGTACTAACCAGAACCCTGGAGCTCTTGTCTCTAGCTGCATATGTATCAAAATATGGCCTAGTCGGCCATCAATGGAAAGAGAGGCCCATTGGACTTGCAAACTTTATATGCCCCAATATAGGGGAATGCCAGGGCCAAAAGAATGGGAATGGGTGGGTAGGGAAGTGGGGGGCGCTATGGGGGACTTTTGGGATAGCATTGGAAATGTAATTGAGGAAAATATGTAATAAAAATATTAAAAATCAAAAAAAAAAAGAAATTGGAAATTTCTCATATCAGAAATTTAAAACTACAAAGTGAAAGCTCTCATTCAAAAGAGGAGTAGAAGGTAGGAAATAATATAAAAAATAAATAAGGGCTGAAATCAATTGGTTAGAAACAAAGAAAACCATCTAAAGACTCAATGGAACAAAGACCTGGTTCTTTGAGAAAAATCAACAAGATAGATAAACCCTTAGCCAATCTAACCACAAGGCCAAGATACACTATCCAAATAAACAAAATCAGAACTGGAAATAGAGACATAACAACAGATTCTGAGAAAATTCAAAGAATCATTCAGTCTTACTTCAAAAGCCTGGACTCCAGAAAATTGGAAAATCTTAATGAAATGACAATTTTATAGGCAGATACTACTTAGTAAAGTTAAATAAAAATCAGATACACTATTTTAAAAGCCCTAGAGCCCCAAAGAAGTGGGAAGAGTCAATAAAAGTCACCCCCCCCAAAAAAAACAGGGCCAGATGGTTTTAGCATGCAATTCTTGCTAATACCAATACTTCTCAAACTATTCCACACTGCTAAAATCATTCTGAGATCACAGTTACACTGATGCCTAAACCACACAAAAACTCAACAAAGAAGAACTTCAGACCAATTTCTCTTAGGAATATAAATGCAAAAAATACTCAATAAAATACTCACAAACTGAATCCAGGAGCAAATCAAAAACATAATCCATCATGATCAAATAGACTTCATCCCAGGAATGTAGGGATGATTCAAGATATGAAAATCCATCAACACAATCCACCATATGAACAAACTGAAAGAAATAAATCACATGATCATCTAATTAGATGGAGAAAAAGCCTTTGACAAAATCCAACACTCCTTCATGTTAAAAGTATTAGCGAGACCAGGGATACCTGCACATAGGCAATATACAGCAAGAAAATAACCAACATCGAGCTAGAAGGAGAGAAACTTAAAGCAATTCTACTAAAATCGGGGACAAGTCAAGGCTTCACTTTCTTTTCCTATCTATTCAATATAGTACTTGAAGTTGTAGCCAGAGCAATAAGACAAATAAAGGAGATCAAGTGGATACAACTTCGAAAATTAGTCAAAGAATTGCTATTTGCAGATGATATAATATTACACAAAAGCGATCCCAAAAACTTTACCAGAGAACTGCTATAGCTGATAACCTCAGCAAAGTGGCTAGATACAAAAATTAACTAAAAGAAATTAGTAGCCCTCCTTTACACAAATGTTAAACTGGCTCAGAAAAAAATTAGGGAAACAAAACCCTTTACAAGAGCCATGCATAATATAAAATATATTGGTATAACTAGCCAGCAGGGGAAAGATCTGTATGACAAGAACTCCAAGCCTCTGAAGAATGAAAATAAAGAAAATATCAGAAAATGGAAAGATCCCTCATGCTCATGGACAGGCAGGATTAACATACTGAAAACTTCAATCTTTCCAAAAGAAATATACAGATTCAGTGCAATCCCCATCAAAATTCCAACACAATTTTTAATAGAACTTGAAAGAGTAATTCTCAAGTTGATCAAAGTAATCAAATCAAAGACCCAGAAATGAACCCATACACCAATGGATACTTAATAATGAAGCCAAATCATACAATGGAAAAAAGAAAGTATCTTCAACAAAAGGTGCTGGTCTAACTGGATATCTACATGTAGAAGAATGAAAATAGATCCATGTTTATCACCCTGAACAAAACTCAAGTCCAAGTGGATCAATGACCTCAACATAAAACAGGATACACTAAATCTCATATAAGAAAAAGTGAGAAATACCCTTGAATGTATTGGTACAGGTGACAACTTCCTGAACAGAACACCTACAATCAGGCTCTAAAATCAACAGTTGATAAATGGAATCTCATTAAACTGAAAAGCTCTGTAAGGCAAAGGACACTCAATATGATAAAATCATAGCCCACAGATTGGGAAAGGATCTTCACCAATCCTACATCTGACAGAAGGATAATATATCCAAAATTTATAAAGAAATCAAGAAATTAAACATCCACAACACAAATAAGCCAGTTAAAAATGGGGTACAGAGCTAAACAGAAAATTCACAAGTAAGTAATCTTGAGTGGCCAGGGAGTAGTTAAAGAAATGATCACTCTTCAGTTGAGGGACATGTGGGTTGTTTCCAGATTCTAGCTATTATAAATAAGGCTGCTATGAGCATAGTGGAACACATGTCCTTATCGTATGGTAGAATAACTTTTGGGTATATTCCAAGTAGTAGTATAGCTGGGTCTTAAGGTAGAGCTATATGCCATTTGCTGAGGAACCACCAGATTGTTTTCCAGAGTGGTTGTACCACTTTGCAATCTAACCAGCAATGGAGGAGTGTTCCTCTTTCTCCAAATCCTTGCCAACATCTGCTGTCACCTGAGTTTTTTTTTTTTTATCTTAGCCATTCTGATTGCTGTGAAGTGGAATCTCAGAGTTGTTTTGAATTGCATTTCCTTAATGATTAAGGATGTTGAACATTTCTTTAAGTGCTTCTTGGCTATTCAAGATTCCTCTGTTGAGAATTCTGTTTAGTTCTGCATCCCATTTTTAATGGAGTTATTTGTTTTCTTTTTAGATGTCCCTCAACCAAAGAATACAGATGGAGAAAATGTAGTTCATTTACACAATAGAATATGACTCAGCTATTTGAAATGAGGACATAATGAATTTTTCAGGCAAATGGGTTTAAATAGACAATATCATCCTGAGTGAGGTAACCCAGACTCAAAAGGACATGCATGGTATTTACTCACTGATAATTATATATTAGCCAAGAAGTTCAGTTTACCCATAATACAATTCACAGACCATAGGAAGCTTAACAAGAAGGAAGGCCCAAGTGTGGATACCTGAAAGCCACTTGCAGGGAAAAAAATTAATCATGGGAGGCAGAGGAAGGGAGTAAACTGTGTCAGAGAGGGAAGGAATGACAGGAAAAAGAGGGGAAGGATCAGATATGGGGAGAGACAGGAGGAATGCCCAGAGGGTCAGGAGAATGAATCAAAATATGCAGCAGTGGGGGCTAGGGGGACAAGGGGAACCTCTAGAATGTTTCAGAGATATGGGATGTGGAGAGGCTACCAGGACTCAATGGAGATGGCAATAGCCAAAATGCCCAACACTGGGGAGATGGAATTGGTAGAGACCAACTCCAGTAAATAGACATGGCCCCTCGTTGAGGCAGGGGACCACCCACCTGTCTCCAGAATTTGAAACTCAGAATTATTTCCGTTTCAAGGAAATGTAGGGACAAAAATGGAACAGAGACTAAAAGAAAGGATACCCAGTGACTGGTCCAACTTGGGATCCATGCCATGCATGCACATCAAATCCTGACACTATTACTGAGATCATATTATATGTGAAGAGAGGAGCCTGACATGGCTGTCCTCAGAGAGGCACTACTAGTTACTGACTGAGATAGATGCAGATACTTACAACCAACTATTGGATTGAGGTCAGGGAGCAATGTGAAAGAGCTAAGGGAGGGACTGAAGGAGGTGAAGGAGATTGCAACACTGTAGGAAGAAAAACAGTGTCAACTAACCCATAACTCTTAGAGCTCTCAGAGACTAAGCCAGAAACCAAATATCATACATGGGCTGGTTTGTGGCCTGGGCACATGTGTAACAGAGGACTGCCTTGTATGGCCTCAGTGGGAAAGAATGTGCTCAACCCTATAAAAACCTGTGCTCCAGGGAAGAGTGATGCTGGTGGGGATAAGGTATGAGTAGGTGGGTAGGTGGGTGGGTGGGAAAGCACCTCTCAGATGTGGGAATGAGGGGGTGAAAAACTTGGGGGGGGGGCAGGGAAGGGGTACAACTTGTGGAATATAAACAAATTAAATATTAAATAGAAATAAAAAAGAGATGTTCAAGTTATTAGTCATCAGGGAAATAGAGATCAAAACAACTCTGAGGTTCTATCTTACAGTGGCCAGAATGGCTATGATCAAAAAACTCAAGTGATGGTGCATGCTGGTGAAGATGTGGAGTGAGGGTAACATTCTTCCATTAGTAGTGGGAATGCAAACTTAAAAAACCACTTTGGAAATCAATTTGGCAATTTCTCAGAAAACTGGGAATTGGTCTACCTCAAGAACCAACTATACCCCTCCTGGGCATATACCCAAAAATACTCCACCATCCCACAAAGAAACTTGTGAAACTATGTTCAAAGCAGCTTTATTCATAACAGCCAGAAACTGGAAACAGTCTAGAGCCACTCAACTGAATAATGGATACAGAAAATGTGGTACATCTACACAGTGGAATACTATTCAGCTATTAAAAACATCATGAATTTTACAGGCAAATGGGTGGATCTTGAGAAAATCACCCTGAGTGAGGCAATCCAGTCCCAAAAGAACATGCATGGTATATATTAACTTATAAGTGAATCTTAGCTATAAAATACAGGATACCCATGCTACACTCCACAGAACCAAAGAAGCAAAACAAGAAGGAAGGCCCAAGCAAGGACGCTTGAATCTTACTTAGAAGGGGGAATGAAATAGTCATAAAAGGCAAATGGAGGGAAGGAACTAGGTAAAAGAGGAGATGGGGAGGGGATTGGGGTCCTTCAGAATCAGGTGTGGGGAGGGACAGGAAGGGTGGCTACATGGCTATGAGAATGAATGGAAGTCTGCAACTGATGGGAGTGGGAAGGTAGGGAAAATCTCCAGGAATAGACAGAGAACTGGGATGAGGAAAACACCCAAGAATCAATGAGGATTTCCTTACCTGTGACTTACAGCACTGGAGATATGGAACCTGAAGAGGCCGCCTCCTATAGCCAGGCAGGAACCCCAATGAAGCAATAGGGACACCAACCTACCCACAAAACTTCCAACCCAAAATTTATCTTATCTACCAGAAATACAGGGAGGGACCAGGGATGCTGTAGAGACTGAGAGAATGGCTCAACTTCAGACCCATCCCCTGGGCAAGCATCAATCCCTGATACTATCAATGATATTCTGTTATGCTTACAGATAGTAGTCTAACATGACTGTCTTCTGTCAGGTTTCACCTCACAGTTTACTCAGACAGATGCAAACATCCACAGCCAAAAAGTAGATGGAGCTTGGGGACTCTTACAGAACAGGAGGAAGGATTGCAGCTGCTAAGGGTGTAGGAACTCAACAGAAAGAACAACAGAGTCAACTAACCTGGACCCTCAGGGCTCCCAGAGACTGAACTATCAACTAGACAATATTCATGGAATGAATCTAGGCCTCCACATACATATCTAGCAGAAATGCAGCTTGGTCTTCATTTGGGTCCTGAACAACTGGAATGGGGTCTATCCCAAAAGCTGTGGCCTGTCTATGGGATATATTCTAGCTGGCCTGCCTTGTCTGGACTCAGTGGGAGAGGTGTGTCTAGCTTCATAGAGACTTGATGTTCAAAGCTGAGGGTTCCCCAGAGGAACCCCACCCACTCAGGGGAGAAAAGGAGGGGGAGGATTGTGGGAGAAAGTGACCAGGAGGGGGCAGTGAGCAGGATGTAAAGTGAATAAGTAAAAAAATAAATTATTAATTAAGTAAATAAATGTAAAAAAGAAGTTGGGTGAGTATAGATTCTGCCTATATCCCACCAATTAGGAGGACATGCAGGAAACCATGGAGAAATCTGACTCGTTAGGCTAACTGAACTGGTGAGCCCCATGTTCAGCCTCTATGAGTGAAGTATAGAAGGGTCAAAAAAGACACATAATATTAACTTGTACCTTTTGCATGCACCCACACACATGTGAGTATGTGTAAACACACAAAAAACACATGTAAAACTCAATATCAACTTCCACCCTCTATGTCATGGCACCCATACATATGTGAATATGTGTAAACACACACAACACAGACTTACAAGTAATGTTTAGTGTTTAATCTTTTAAAAATAGTTAATTTAATGAATGAATATAGGTTGAATCTTGTGGTACACTCCTCTAACCCCCTAATAAGGGACACACATTGGAGGTTTATCCAATCTGCATAGTGAGGCCCATCTCAAAAGACAGAAGAGAGAGAGAGAGAGAGAGAGAGAGAGAGAGAGAGAGAGAGGAGGGAGGGAGGGAGGGAGGAAGGAAGGAAGGAAGGAAGGAAGGAAGGAAGGAAGGAAGGAAGGAAGGAAGGAAGGAAGGAAGGAAAGTATTCAATTTAGCTGTTAATTGGCAAAGATCAGACACTAAATCTGACCACCAGGTCTATGGGGGTTGGCTTTGAGAATTGACAGAAAGCACTCTCCAGTAAGAGTGGAAACCACACTCCAAGTTAACTCAGATGGCTAATAGAGATTTAGAGCCATCTTCATCATTAGCATCTCCAATATTAAATTGATTTCTAGACCTGTCCATGATTGAGTCAGAATAACTTCTGGTCACACTAAATGAAAGAGAAGAGTCATCATAACTTCTCCTGCTGATTAATTTTTCTAAGTCAGTTTCCACAGTCTCCATGTTCTCTGTCCCACAAGGTCTAAAAGCTTGAAGCAAGGCAGCTTTTCCAATCTGGGATATAGACAAGGAAAGGTAGGTCAACAACATGTGTCTAATACAGCTTTCCTGTCACCATTGTCAGGGCACTCAGCAAGCTCACAGGTCAGCATCATCCTCTGTCCCAGTATCAGCATGTCACACCAATAATTCTGGCAGCTAGCATACTCCTGCAGCATCCTGCAGAAAAAAATACAAACATGCCATATTCCCCATATTAAATATATTCCCCATATTAAATATCTGATCAGGATCATGCCATCTGCCAGTAAGTGGATCCTTCATTTCACCTAGGTATAATAAGTGTGCCTAGTTGTAAGGTGACATGGACACTCAGCAGACAGGTCCTTGGTATCCAAATCTAAAATTTTTTAAAATAAAAAGTATGATTTAAATAATGTGGTATACAGAGATATAATTTCCCTCTTTTGTTTTCAAAGATGATATTGTTTTAAAGTTCCACAATATCTTGTCCTTGAGAATTATAAGAATCCCAATAATATGGGTAATATTAAATTGTTGACAAAACATCTCAAATGCTTGAGTGTACTAGCCAGTTCCATTATCGTTTTAAACTGATTTGGAACACCAAACAAAGAAAAACATTGCAGGCAATGACTAATTACATTTTTAGTTGTTTCTCCTGTTAAAACAGTTGCAACTAGAAAACCTGAAAAGGTGTCAATAGTCACATGTGCATATTTTACTTTTCTAAAATCAGGAATATGAGTACCATCCATTTACAATAATTGATTAGATATTGACTTATCCTTGAGGACCTATATGTGGTACAGGTAGAAATTAAGGACACAATTTGATATGCACATTCTCTAGAAATACCAAATTATTGTCTCAAGCCATTACTATTTTGAAGAATGAAATTGTATAGCCAATTGTTCCTGTAAGGCCTATAATCTGGCTGGTATAAAAATCTGCTGCGGCATTACCTTAAGGGGTCTGTCCAGGTGATTCAGTATGAGCTTTTAAATGTCCAAAGGCAGTCCTTTAAAGGACTTTCTCTTGAGTTATATTTGCATATATAATTGTAAAATCTGAGAATTAGCAGTATTGAAAAAAAGGTAACAATTTCAAGCAATTGCAAACCATGAGCTATATGTTGATTTTTCAACGTTTTAAAAACAATGGCTACAGTAGGAGCCAGGGAGGAAGCAGGACTTCTCCTGACCTCCTGCTGTCCCTAGGAGAGCTCTGAAATCCATTTTCCTTATTTTTTGCTAACACATACCAGACAGGGGACAATGATTTTTCTCAAACCTATTCTCTCTCTCACTCTCTCTCTTTGTCTTGTCATATCTGTGTTTGCCATTCCTACGTCTGAGAACCATGCACAGCACAAATATACTTGTGCAAAGAGTTTTCCTAACATCTGGTTATTGTTGTGGTGGTGGTTGTTTTGTGTTTTTTACTCTTTCATATTATTTTACTGTATTTTATACCCTACTCATCTTGCCTGAACCAGCTTTTGGCTGTAGATGAATGCATTTGCCTGATGTAGTACTTGACTGCTGGCAATTGCCTATATAGAATTCCCTGTCCCAACACACTGTCATCCCTAGATGATATCAGCATTGGGCTGATGCTGACTTAGTCTAGCCTGTATTCATTTTACACCTCCTGCAATCAACAGCCTTCAAAAGATGAAATTTATAGTGCTAAGATTAATGCTGTATGTTGCTTACCATGCAGGATACCATAATTTCTTTCATTTTCTGTGGAGCTCTACCAAAGACAGCATTCCTCATTTGGTCCCCCCCACACACACCCCATGTTCAAGCCCCTCGTTCAGGTGCCACCTGTAGCTGTCCATCAGCCACGGAGAACTCGGTACACCTGAAAGGGAGGCTGGGAACGAAATAGGATATGGAGGTGAGAGAAGAGTGAAGACAAGACAAACATGTCTGATCAAGGCTCAACGTTTAATTTTCAGCTCTGCCTGTGTGTGTGTGTGTGTGTGTGTGTGTGTGTGTGTGTAAAACCTAAAGACCTGTCCCTTTGTTTCAGCTGGTTTCTGTTACAAAACTAGCTCAGCAGGCAGTCAACTCCTCAAGGCTTTGTAGGAAATGCAAATTTAGCAAGGCCAGTCACAGACTCCAGTCAGGTTGTAAAACCTTCAGTGGTTTGTTTAGCCTATTCAAGGCTGGGAGAAGGGCACAAGGCAGAAAAATCTGTAAGAGTCAGTGGGAATGAAGGACACCAAGAACACAAGGCCCTCTAAATCAACCAAGCAAAGCTCGTATGAACTCACAGAGACTGAAGCAGAATGGGAAAGGCCCACATGGGTCTACGCCAGGTCCTCTGTATACTTTGGCTTCAGTTTAGTATTTTTATGAGATTCCTGAGGGTGTGAATCAGTGGGTTTAGGATGCTTTTTACTCTTGGGCTCTTTCCTTCTGTTGCTTATTTTGTCCAATATTGACATGATCATTTTTGCTTAATCTTATAACTTATTTCACTGGTTCTCAATTTGGGGGCCTAATGACCCTTTTATAGAAGTTGCCTAAGTCCATTTGGAAACATGGATGTTTACATTATGATTCATAACAGTATCAAACTGTTATGTTGTGAAGTAGCAGAAAAAACAGTTTTTATGGTTGGGGTCATCACAACTGTCTTAAAGTTGACAAACTGTATTGAAGACACATAACATGAGGAAAGTTGAGAAACGCTGCTTTATTTTGTTAAGTTCTATTGATAGCTCTTAGAAGTCCACTATTTTCTAAGAAGACAGAAAGGATTGGATGAGAGGTGAAATGAGGGTGAACAGAGAGGAGTAGAGGGAAGAGAAACTGTATTCAGAATATATTGCAAGAGAAAAAATATTTTCCTCAATAATTTGTTTTTTATTTACTTTACATCACCTTTCCTCCCAGTCCCACCCTTACAAATTACCCCATTACCTCTTCCCTTCTCCCAAGAGAAGGGGACCTCTCCTTGGGTAACACCCCACCCTGGAACATCTAGTTCCAACAGGACTAGGTCCAGTCCCTGCATTCTCTTTGGTTGGTAGCTCAGTCTCTGTGAACCTCCATGGTCCCAGACTAGTTGACTCTGTAAATTTTCTTGTGGTGTCCTTGACGTCTCCTGCAAGCCCACTTCTATCCCTGACTCCTCCTCAAGCCCTCCCTGATGTTTGGCTGTGGGTTTCTGCATCTGCCTCTATCTGCTGCTTGATGAAACCTCTCAGGAGACAATTATGATAGGTCCCTGTATGCAAGCATAGCAGAGCATCATTAATAGTCCTGAGTTGTATTTCTCGCATAGGATGTGTTTCAAGTTGAGGCACTCATTGGTTGGCTGTGCTCAGTCTCTGCTCTTTATCCCTACACATGATATAGGCAAGATAAAATTTGGACTGAAGGTTTTAAGGGTGTAACAATGAAATTCACAAAAGTCTGGAGATATATCTTAAAAATCTATATTCTACTAAATTGGGAAATTTAGTAGAGATGATCATAGGATCATCTCAATATATGTAGGGAAAAATGGCAAAATCCAAATTTTCATCATAAATGTCACAAGAAACTAGGGATAGGAACAGAGCACAAAATAATAAGGGAACAGCAACAACAACAAAAATACAATTCCTGCAAATAAACCAACCAAAAAAAGAAAAAAGAAAAAACCAAAGATCTTTACATTGAAAACCTTAAGATACAGAAGAAAAATAGAAGACAAAGACCACCCATGCTCATGAATCTGAAGGATTAATATTATGAAAATGGTCATGACACTGCACACTATTTTGATTCAACACAATACCAATCAAAATCCCAAGGTTAGTCTTTGCAGATGTAGACTAGAAATTCAAAATTTACATAAAAACTTAACAAGAGTATAAAAGGCAATTGTAAATAAAACAATGACTGTCAGAGTTATCATTGCCTAATTCCCTGTTATTCTGACACTATGATGATTAGAGGTATTGCTTTAAATTGTGATAGCAAAACCTAGTATTGATAAAACATCAATTCTCCACCAATCTGTAGAATTTCTCCAAATTCCATCTCATATGGTGCAAAGTAGAATATATTCTAAAATGAACATAGCAATACAAGAACTCAATAGAACTAGGGAAATATTAAAGGAAATATTAAAAAATGGTAGTCCATATATCATTAAGTATCAGAAATTATTATAAGTTTAAAAATGTTATAATGATAAGTAAGCAAAGAGTAGACAAATAATTGAGGAAAAATAAGGAAGTTCAGAAAGAAACTCAATCAAAAACACTATTGTTCTTAATTGTAAAGATTCTAGGATATTTTGTGTGCCCATGTAAAATGAGTTCAACTAATTCTTATATAATAATATCCCTCTAGCCCAACACCCACCAGAAGTAGTGGAAAGGAAAGGTGAAGAGAGCAAAGGATGATTTAGACCTGATTAGAAATAGTTCTTTGGAGCAAATCCAATCTGTGTTTTTGGATATGGGCAGTTCAGTTCATATGAATCAGCAGCACTGCTCAATCCACTCAAAAACACCATTTACAAATCAACAACAGCAGGTCAATCCAAAACAACAACAACAAAAACAAACAAACAAAAACCTCTGAGGCTCAGGCAAGCAGCAAGAAGCTGCTGGAACTAAACCAGAAAATTTTTGGTGACTTTCCCTGAAGTCAACTACAAACAATGGCCAGCAGAGAATGGTAAGGCATACCAATACCACCCAGTGAAGTCAGATGGCCTTCATCATCAGCAAAGTCCAATGATGACCAGCAAAGGATGGTAAGGCATACTATTGTCCATTGTCTATTGAATTATATTTATACATTTCCCAAACATTATGTGTTCTCTCATGCATCCACTGTAGGTAAACTTCACATGCCCCTTTCCCAGGTTGCTACCACAAAAACACCATGTATCTGTTCTTAGCAAAACATCCTCCCACATGTCTATTTCAACAAAAGTATCCTCTCATAAAACAATTTCCAGAAAAACATCAAATGACATAAAAGAATCTCCAAAAAAAACAGACATTTCCACTTCACCTGACTAAAACATATTACACCAAATGTGGAGAAAAAATAACATGCCAAACAGATACAGTAACTAGACTAAAGATGACTCATTATTAACAAGTTTACTATATATACCCTCAGTCCATGTGCAGAGTCATACACACTGAGATCTTGTGATCTTATAACCAAGCTGTATGTGGTGTTGAAATTTGGTAGATTCTCTTGCTCCTAGGAGTAAATGGATTCAGAGCATGTATACTACCTCTAGCAAAAAATACAGCACACTGAGTGTTGCATACTTTCTGAAACATTTATGTGCTTTCAGAGGCACTTATTTCATTAACTAAATCACACTTTACCTTCACAATTATTGAACTAAGAAATTCAAATATGATCAAATATCTCCCAAACCTAATACCCAATAAAGATTAAGAAATATGCTAAATCAGTGTCCACTTTCATAAGTAAGCATTTTCTTCTAAAAAGCCATTACTTAATTTTAGGTAGTAGCCTCTTGTGTCTGGAAAGTTCTACTGGTACTCAGTAAATCATCTCATCCATTATGTAGCACTTAGAAGAGACTAAATCATCAGCAAGTTAAATATGTTATGAGTCTAAAGAAATCAGCATTTTAAGTTATCAGATAAAGTTTATTGGACTAGTTATATAGCTGAACCATCACTCAAATTAATAATCACTCTGTAGACCTAGTTCATGAGACTGATAAAAATGGTGGTACAGGCCATTTGTCCAAGGGTGGACACAGAGTGCTCTTCCTAGCCTGTTAAGAAACATTCCCAACTCCCTGTTGCATGTTCACAAACTACAGCATGATGGTTCAAGAGATGGTTCATGATGGTTGAAAAGTAAAAGACTCCTGTGTCTGCTAGCCTTTCTTAGGCTCTAAAATTTATTACATCATTTCCACTTTATTTCCCTGAGCCTTTGTTAAATAAAAGACATTAAAAATAGAACAAAACCATATAACAAACTGTCCTGCCATTTTATCCAATAAGATAGTAGCAGTATGTAGAAGTAGAAGAAAGGAGAGAATGTTCTACCCTCCACTTGCAGATCATGAGATGGGTTGCTGGCTCACTTCTATGTCATCTATGCCTGATGGGAGGTCAGCTTGGTCAGGACAGGAATAATTTTTAAGACATTGAAAACTATATATTAAGTTGTTGTTTAAGCAGTTAAAAAAGGTCTTTGGTAAAAACTTCCCAATGTCAACAACCAAAATGTAAAAATAAATAAAATGATGGGACCTGGGAAATTCCTAATATATTTTTCTTAAATTACAGAGTTCTCATATAACAAGGATAGTTTGCATATACTGTGAAATAAATGAATGCACTTATATAGCTAAAAAATAAAGCTGACACAGTGAGAGGATAGTCTACTTTAAATGTGGACAACACCATTGTCTGAGCAGAAGAAAGCAAGCAGTGTACAAACAGTCATCTCTCGGTTCCTTGAACACTGATGCAGTGTCACCATTTACTCCATACCCTGCCACAACACTCCCCACCTGGATCGATTTTTCTTTTGAATGGTCACCCAAAATAAACCCTTCTTTCCTTAATGTTCTTTGTTGTGTATTTTGACACAGAAACCAGTAAAGCAATCAATACAGGCACTCAAATGACATTACTACAGGAGTAACTTTTAAAAAGCAAACGTACTGATAAGATGTGATCAGATAAACCTAAAAGGCCATGGACAAAACCATTGATTTACTCACTGTTCTCAGATAAATTGAAAACTAATTTTAAAGTATTAGTTTCTTTCTAATACTTTCATCTCTTTTCCTGTGATAAAATATCTTAATGAAACTATGAAAAACAAGTTGGGGGTGATGGGGATTTATTTCAGCTTATAATTTCAAAGCTTCAAATTACAGTCCATCACAGTAGGAAAGTCAAAGCAGGAATTTCAAACAACTAGACACATCAGATCCAAAGTCAAAAATGAAATGAAATAAATATGCACATATCCACTTGCTTGTGCTCAGTTTTATTGCTCTTCTCATATAATTCAGTATCTGCTGCTTAGGGAATGGTGCTGCTCACAGTGAACTGAGACTTTCCATAGCAATTAACTTAAGCAGTCCCCCACAGACCAAGCAAATTGAGACGCTCGGGTGAAAAAGTGAACCATTACAATTTGAATATTTCAATAGGAACTAAAACAAATATTAGCTCTTATCATGGATATTTAATTCCTTCTCATTAGTATTGTAAGAAAAAAATATAAAAGTAGGGATCATCACAAAAGGCAGTCTTCCAATTATAAATGATCACAATATACAAAACAAGACACCCAAACCTCCAAAAAACTATCCTCCTGTGAACAACCAACCATCCCGGTCAGGTAACTTGAACACTATTCTAGTGGATAGAAAAAAGTGGAAGCTAGGAAAGGAAAAGGTCAGTAACTTGTTATTTTCTTTTATACAGTAGTTACTAGCAAAACTATGCTAAGAGTCAGAGTAAATGAAATATGTTCAAATATACTTTGCATATACATAAAATATCAGAATTGGTTCCATTATTATGTAAAATTAATGCATGATACTAAGACATTTTAATAAGTAAAAAAGAAATTAGAACCACAGATTTAAGATGTGTTCTTAATTCACTGTGAGCACCCACAGCTCCTCACAGACAGTGATGGTACATTTCCCACTTAGGCAACTAGATCCTCTCTAATGTCTCATTGCATTGAGGTTCTGTATATGAACAATGTCAAACTTATCAAGTTTCACTAGGAATTTCAAGCGTTCTGTGCATAGACATTTTGAGGATTTCTCTAATGATCCTCATCTGCATACACAAAGAGTGGAACTAAAGCATAAGACAGGAAAATTAACTTACCAAGCCACTGGTAAACAACAAATCTAGGAGTTTAACCTTCAACTGCTAGAGGCAAAGCCATCATTTTCACCAAGAAAACAAATGTTTTGTAAAGGCAATGAATTGTTGCCACAGGCTGACTGAAAATAACACTTTGTATTCTAGAATTTATATACTGAATAAAGACAAGTAGACAGTGTTTGCCAACTCATAAAACCTTTCCTGTCTTGATGTGAAAATCCTCAGGTAGTTATGACTGCTAGAGAAGTAGTTTCTAGATAATTGGTATATTGAGAAGAAACACTCAAGCATTAAATTTTTGAATCATGTATTGTCATTAAAATAATCACAAATTAAAATTAAAAATAATTGTAAGCTCCTCCATTTCAGAAATTTTGTAGTCATCCCATACTCTCCTAACCCTCTGTTGGGACAAAACTTACTCTCCAAGATAGGGGCCCAGATACACTGCCTGCCCCATGGGCTGCAACTAACTGGCCCAAAACGAGAGCCCATGGGCGGAGGAAAGACCTCTCCGACTGACCCCTGCCTGCCAGGAGCTGAGGCTACCTGGTTAAAGACAGGAGCAGTTTCCTCCATGAAGGTCAAAGACAAGTGGTTGCTGCTGTAGCAGAGGGCACAAATGTCATCTGAGCAGAACTTCTACCCACCCACCTACCCCCACATGTCTGCGCAGAAAGCAGAGCTAATTGCCCTCACCAAAGCCTTGGAACTTGGGGCCAGTAAGAAAAATAACATCTACACAGATAGTAGGTATGCCTTTGCCATAGCCCACGTATATACGTAGCTATATACAAAAAAAAAAAAAAAAAAAAAAAGGACTGCTCATCTCAGAGGGAAAAGAAATAAAAAACGAAGTATGAATACTTTCATCCTTCTTACAAAGGGGAACAACATATGCATGGGAGGAGATAAAAAAAAACCAAAACCAAAACCAAAAAGTATTGAGCAGAGACAGAAGAAAAGGCCATCCAGAGACTGCCCCACCTGGGGATCCAAACCATATACAGTCACCAAACCCAGACACTACTGTGGATGCCAACAACTGTTTCCTGACAAGAGCCTGATATAGCTGTCTCCTGAGAGGCTCTGCTAGTACCTGACAAATACAGAAGTTGATGCTCTCAGGCAACAACTGGACTGAGCACAAAGTCCACAATGGAGGAGCTAGAGAAAGGACCCAAGGAGCTAAAGGAGACTGAAGCCCCATAAAAGGAACAACAATATGAACCAACCAGTTCCCCCAGAGCTCCCAGGGACTAAACCACCAACCAGAGGGTACACATGGAGGGATCCATGGCTCCAGCTGCATATGTAGCAGAGGATGGCCTTGTTGGACATTAATGGGAGGACAGGCTCTTGGTCCTGTAAAGGCTCCATGCCCCAGTGTAGGGGAATGCGAGGGCAGGGAAGCAGGAGTGGGTGGGTTGGTGAGCAGGGGGAGAGGGGATGGGATGGGAGGTTTTGGAGGGGAAATCAGGAAAGGACATAACATTTGAAATGTAAATAAAGAAACTATCTAATAAAATAATAATAAAAAGAAATTTAAAAATCAGGAAATCTTGGATCTGATGGATCTGATAAATCCAGCAACTATATGTATTATTCATTGCCCAGGACACCAGAAGGGAAGAGATTTGGTAGCCTGGGGCAATAACCAGGCAGATCAAGTGGCTTTGCAGGAACCTATCCTGGAACCTATGCCTGCAGAAGACATCCACTGGGGAATAGGACTGGACTAAAGGATGGCCTCCCTTAAAATATATAGAAGAAGAAATGACTCAGATTGCTAGCCACCATACCAACTATTACCTGAGAAGGAAGGATGATGGCACACACCAGAAGGGAGAACTATACTCCCCAGAAAGCATGCAAAAGACTTACTAGGCCAAATGCACAGATGGGTTCACTTAGGGGATAAAAAGCTTGTCCAAGCAGTTAAGGAATCTAAAGTATATATAATGGACCTTAGGATTTGAGCCAGAGAGAGAGAGAGAGTAGAACAGTGTAAGGTATGCCAGCAAATGAATGCTTATGTGGCCAAGAGTAAACAGGGCAAAAGACCTAGGGGAAAATGGTCTGGAGTATGGGAGGTCAATTTTACAGAAGTTAAGCCAGGAAAATATCATTACAAATACCTTCTAGTGTTTGTGGATGCTTTTCCTGGATGGGTTGAGGATTTCCCCACCAAGCTGGAAACGGCTACCATGGTAGCCAAGAAGATATTAGAGAAAATTTTCCTGAGTTTCAGAATACTCGAGGTAATTGGACCAGACAATGGTCCTGCTTTTGTTTCTAAGGTATGTCAGGGATTGGCAGAAATATTGGGGACTAAATGGAAGCTCCATTATGCGTACCATCACCAGAGCTCAGAGCAAGTAGAGAGAATGAACAGAACCCTAAAAGAGACCTTAACTAAATTGGCCTTGGAGACTGGGTGGTAGTCCTTCCTCTGGCCCTGTTCTGAGCCTAGAACATACATTTTTGAGATCTTGTTTGGTACCCCAACTCCCTTGGCATCCACTGGGCTCTCCCTGGAGGTATCCCAACTCACTGATAGGATCCTCTTCTTGAGGCTCCAAGCCCTTCAGTTAATACAACATGAGATGTGTTCCAATCTGTCTGCCTCAAATGCTCTAGGGATGACAGAGACCTCCTCACCACTTCCAGACTTGTGACTGGGTCTATGTAAGGAGACATTCGGCACAGTCACTAGGACCTCAGTGGAAGGGACCCTTCCTGGTACTGCTAACCACTCCATAGCCTTCAAGGTGGATGTCATTGTAGCCTGGGTGCACACTTCCATCTGAAACCTGTAGAGACCACACTCCAAGAGCCCCCCCACTTGTACAGAAGATGGACAATCAACTCAAGCTCAAGATCACTCAAACTTGATCATGACTGCCTGATGGTACCTTTGGATTCTGGTTCCTTCCCCATCCTATGTGCTCATCTGCCAAACTGGTTACAACACTCACGGTCTTCCTTCTGTTGGGGTTTCTTACAAGGGAAAAATTATGATAGAAAAATATGAGGGCAGCCATTGATTTAGATATATAGAGAATAGAAACTTCCATCAGTCATCTTCAAGAATCATTGACTTCATTATCAGAAGTAGTACTACAGAATAGGAGGGGAGTAAGCTTAACTTTTTCTCCAGCAAGGTGGGCTATGTGAGGGCTATGCCTTAGCTGAGAAGTGTTGCTTTTATATAGACCATTCTGGGATTGTTAAAGATTCAATTGCCAAGGTGAGAAAAGAACAAGCCAAGTGGAAGGGAGAAAGAGATCAGAGTCAGGGCTGGTTCAAGTCTTGGTTTAAGGCCTCTCCTTAATTAAATCACCCTCATATCTACCTTGTTAGGACCCCTAATTGTTCTTCTGCTGTTGTTGACCTTTGGACCCTGAATATTGAACAAGCTTATAGCCTTCATAAAAGAAAGAATAGGGACAGTGCAGCTGATGGTCCTGCACCAACAGTATGAGACCCTGAGGCCAGGACCTGAAAAATATGAGTTAGTTACTCAAGACCCCTGAGCATAGCTCCAGGATTGGAGCATGTACAAGAAAAGGTATGAGGAACTCTAAGGGGTTTTTCAGTCCCACACCCTCCTTGCAGCTTCCCCTCCTGCCGGGGTCAAGGCTAGGCCAAGTTCCATTCTCCACCCACAGGAACATTCTTGAGTAAAAAATTCTCAGAATGACTGATAGTTACCTGACCCTCTGAAAAGTCCCAGGTAGAGTTTAAATGCATGTCATGCTTGTTAGCCAATAAATTTAAAGGTCAATATGCTTAGCCAATAAGTTTGAACTGTAACCTTGCTGATGTAACCTGTGCTCCCAAAAAGTATAAAAACGTCTTGTAGTAACCATTCAGGATCACCTTCTCATCCCTCCTGTAGAGGGACTGATTGAGGGTTGACCCTGATGCACCGGAAAATAAACCTCTTGCTTTTGCATTGAGAAAAAACATACATACAAAAGTTTTTAGCTAAGTATTACTCACATTTAAAGACAAATTAATCTGCAGGATGTACAAAGCCACAAAATTAGTGCTGGATTCAGAGTCCACACCCTAGTGTGTCTAACTCCAAACCAGAGCGCTTTCTCAAAAGATCTTAGTATTTTGGATACACTTACCTTAAAAGAAATGTCAATCTTCTCTCTAATGTCTGTCTTCCTATGTGCCAGTCACCAAGTAAAAAGTGGGAAGCATGAAGACCTACATTTCTTCCAGGGAAAAAGCCATGCACATGGTGCATGCAACCCCAATGCTGGAGAGGTAGAGACATGAGGGACCCTGGAGCTTGCTAGCTAGACATTCCCGCAGGATCTTTGAGATTGAGGCCAGCAATAGATCCTACCTCAAAATCAAGATGGATAGCTCCTAAGGAATGAAATTTAGGGTTGTCCTCTAGGTTAAGAATGCTGTAACATGTAAGAGGCAAATATCCAGATAGAGTGTTGATACTTGACAAAAAAAAACAGAGATACATCTCCGTTTCTTTGAACTACATATATTACATGGGAAAGCATTTGTAGTAACAAGGGCAAAGTCCCATGATTTGCAGTTTGACGTTACATTAATATTTAACAGGAAAAGAAAATCTTAAAGTTTTCAAACGTAATTCAGGATTCTTCTATTAAGTGAATTTAAAACAAAACTCCACTTCCTTGTTCAAATTGTTTCCACATCAACACATGTGGTTACAAGTTTAGACACTTTCATGATAAATATAAATAATGAACAAAATTACCGAAAATTTGGCTTAACTTTAAATTCAGAAGTGTCATCACTTGGATACAGTTTTCTTCCAGTTTGAATAAGAACAGAAACTCTGCATCTTTGTTGATTGAAAACACAATTACCCACAAGAATAGGATGTAGTTGTTCAAAAACAAATAATTAAAATCTAACCACCAAAAAATAAAGCTTTTCTTTAAAAATAAAAATGGTTTGAAGAAAGAGCTTACTGACTTGCCAGGACTTTGTATTGAGGAATCCAACAGTTTAATGTTCAGAATTGGTGTTTCAGTCTGAGAAGATAACATCCCAAAGTCTTAGGCTTTCAAGGAAATTAGTGAGGAATATAAACTAGGGAAAACCGGAAAACCTTGTTAGCTGCTTCTAACACTCTAGCTTTTATAACTCAAATATACCTCTTAAAGCAGCTCATTCATTAATTAGCCTCCAAAATCATGAAATACTCTCGATTCTTCCAACAGAGAATTTTCTAAGCTGCGTGTAAATATATTAGGCATTTTAATACACTGTACATTATTTTATACAATTAATAGACACTTCGGAAATAATTTTCACTTATGAGAAATTATTCTTAATAATTCAGTTCACAGATTGATATATGACTGTTGTGTACACAAATATTTTTGTAAAGAAAATAATAACCTATCTGGCCTCAAGCCCACTAGCTTTGATAGATATTATAAAATTCTTGTATTGTAGATCCACCTCTAAAATAAGTCATCTTTGCACTCATAGACTATTATCAACTATTCAGCCATTACTTCTCACCTTCCTATTATATATAGGTGTACATGGTGACTAATGATCTAAAGTGTAGACTCTATGGGAGAGTATCTCCATTTCATGATGGAAATACGACTGGCAAGTGACAGGAAGAAAGAAGCTGAGAAATCTATTAGTGCTAGCACAGTGAAAATCAACAAGAAACCGAATCTGGGGACTTAACACTTAAATAGAAATAAACAATGGTTTTGCATCCTCAACGGAAATCACTACCTACCTAAAATAGCAGGAGAAATTCTAGAAAAAGTAGAGACATGTTAGAGTTCCAGTGCTGATACTGTTAGGCAGGGAATACATTTTGAAGGTTTTTGTGCAAATGTCATCATGTTATTGTGCCCTCTCCTACCTTCTGTACTCAACATCAGTTCTAAATGGATTAAATATTTAAATAAAATCTGCAAACTAACATGCTTAGCTTTAGTCCTATAACTGCCTATCCCTCCTTTTCCTTGAGCCATCTTTGTTAGATAACTCTAATTCCCATCTGTCACCAAGGAAGCTTCTCTTTACAGAAAATGGAAATCGTCACAGAAAAAGCACAACTGGACATACTACAGAAATCAATAGATCATGGGAGATCCCAGCCCCAGTGGATACAACAACATTGCAGCCCTTGAATCTTTGCCTCAGGGAATATTGATGAAAGGAGAATAGAAAGATTCTGAGAGCCAGAATACCAAAAACTGTGTCTCCTAGAAATGGTTTTATAAAATGACAATATCAATAGACATGCTAATGTGAAAGGGGAAATCTATCTCATGGGGTCACATCCATAGACAAACAATGACTGCTGACAGATGTGTGTATGTGGGGGTGAGAGAGAGAGAGAGAGAGAGAATTAGCCTATCCTAGAGATGATTCTCCTAATCTGTTACACAACTTGAAACAGTCATCCCTGAGCCCATATAAACCCAAAGGACAAAAATGAACTCAGCCAGCTGTATTAATATATTTATGTATGTATATATGTGTATAATATATGTATATATATTAATGTAAGAAGTTGGAAGTTAGAGGGAAAGTGACTTGGAAGCAGATAGAGGAGAAAAGAGAAAAGGAAACTGTAGAGTTAAAATGCATAGAAATAAATTATGAAAAATATTTAACTATAAAGCCTGATAGTATGGAGCTACTATAAGAAAATATACATGCTTTATTATATTTTCATGAAATGTTCCATGGCATTGTAATGGGCAAGGAGTTTTTGGATGAAATGCCCCCAAAGCTCAAGAAGCAGAAGAAAGATTAATTGTACCCAACCTGAAAAGCACCTACACAACAAAAGAAAGTCTGTAGAATAAGCAGAAAACCTCAGAATCTGAGAAAAAATTTGCACATTATCCACCTGAAATTATAATATCCACCATATGTGAAGAACCCAATAAGATACAACAAATAACCCAATAAAACAAGAAATAACTGACCCTACTAAACATTTCTCAAAAATGATGTAAACATTGTCAACATACATATGAAAAAAAAAAACCAATCAATATAATTAGACAGCAGAGAGAACCAAGGTCAAACCACAACAAGGTAGCACACCATTCTAGTTACATCAGCTGTAATGCAAAACACAAATGATCGATAACACCTACAGGTGTTATAAATGAGAGTGTAACAGTCCAGCCATTATGGAAATAGTATATCACTTCCATAACATATTAAAATAAATTCATTAAATAACCAGAAAATTCATTCCTTGGTATATCTGCAGTAACTCTGAGATCAGCACATTTCAGAGACATTTGCACTCCTGCTTTTACCACAGCATTATCCACAGTAGACAGAAAGTGAAAACAACTTGTGTCCATAAACTGTAAGTGGATAGTGATTACGAAATACATATATTCAATAGAATACTATTATTTAAAGAAAATAGGACACCCTTCCATTTGTAACATATGATAGAAATAGAGTAAAATATAACTATTTCACAAAAAGGAAAATATTGCATAACCCCTCTCTGGTAGAATCTAAAAGAAGATAATCTCAAAGAAACTGAAGGTAGATTAGTTGTTATCAGAGGTTGGAGAGATGAGGATAAGAAAGTTTGGTGAGTGTATACTAAGCCATTATTAACTAGAAATAATTTCTGTTGTACTACTACACATAAGGGTGATTATTCACACTGGTAATGTAGTGTATGATAGTTAAGTTATAAGAAAGTATTTTTTTAATCTATTCCCACAAAGAACTAGTAAATAATAGCCATACTTAGCTTGATCTGGACATGAAGCAATATATACATGTATTTACGACCTTTCCTGCCCCATCAATATGTACAGTTTTATATGTCAACATTCTCCTGCCCCATCGATATGTACAGTTTTATATGTCAACATACATTAAGTGATCAGTTGCTCTACCCACTGAAATCTTCATTCCTGTAGCATAGCCCAACGTATCCCATAAAATCCATACTTAATATATTCAGCTTTGATTTCATAAGAGTAAGAATACCAGTTGTTTTTACTAGTTGTTGATTTCTCCATATCTTAGTTAGGACTGGGTATGCGAATGTATAATTAATGAATTAGAATTGAGTTGAAATTTTGATGGAGATTGCATTGAATCTGTAGACTGCTTTGGTAAGATTTTCACAGTGACTATGTTAATACTGCTGATCCATGAGCATGGGAGGTCTTTCCATGTTCTGAGGTTTCCTTCAATTTTTTTCTTCGGAGACTTAAAGTTCTTGTTGTACAGATCTTTCACTTTCTTGGTTAGATCACACCAAGATATTTTACATCATTTGTGATTATTGTGAAAGTTGTCATTTCCCTAACTGCTTTTTCAACCTGTTTATCCTTTGAGTAGAGGAAGGCTACTGATTGGTTTGAGTTACTTTTATCCAGCCACTTGCTGAACTTGTTTATCAGCTGTAGTTCTCTGGCAGATGTTTTTGGGTAGCTTATGCATACTATCAAATCATCCACAAATTGTATCCCTTTGCCCTCCTTTTGTTATCTAATTGTTCTAACTAGGTCTTCAAATACTATATTGAATAGATACTGGGAAAGTGGGCATCCTTGTCTTCTCCCTGATTTTAGTTGGATTGCTTCAAGTTTCTCTCCATTTAGTTTGGTGTTGTCTACTGGTTTGCTGTATATTGCTTTTACTATGTTTAGGATGGGACTTGAATTCCTTATCTTTCAAATGTTTTAACATGAAGGGGTGTCAAAGGTTCTTTTTTCAGCACACAATGAGATGATCATGTGGGCTTTTTTTCCCTTTGAGTTTGTTTATATAGTAGATTACACTGATGGAGTTTCATATATTGAACCATTCCTGAATCCCTGGGATGAAGCTTATTTTATTGTGGTGAATGATCATTTTGATGTGTTTTTGGATTCTGTTTGCAAGAATTTTATTTTAGAGTATTTTTGCATCGATTTTCATAAGGGAATTGTTCTGAAGTTCTCTTTCTCTGTTGGGTCTTTGTGTAGTTTAGGCATCAGAGTAATTGTGGCTTCATAGAATGAATTAGGTTGTGTTTTTCTGTTTCTATTTTGTGGAATAGTTGGAAAAGTACTGTCTCTGGTACCATCTGGTTAGTTTGGCTAAAGGTTTATCTATAATGTTGATTTTCTCAAAGAACCAGCTCCTGGTCTCTTTGTGGAGTTCTCATTGTTCCTACTTAGTTGATTTCAGCCCTGATATTATTTCCTGCTGTCTGCTCCTCTTGGGTGCATTTGCTTTTTGTTCTAGAGCTCTCAGATGTGCTTTCAAGCTATTAGTTTATGATCTTTCCAATTCTTTATGGACTCACTCAGAGCTATGAGTTTTCCTCTTAGTACTGCTTTCATTGTCCCATAAGTTTGGGTATGTTTTGCCATCATTTTCATTAAATTCTAAAAAGTCTTCAATTTCTTTCTTTCTTTCTTTCTTTCTTTCTTTCTTTCTTTCTTTCTTTCTTTCTTTCTTTCTTTCTTTCTTTCTTTCTTTCTTCCCTGACCAAGTTATTATTGAGTAGGGTGTTGTTCAGCTTCCATGTTTATGTTGGCTTTCTTTTGTTTTGGTTGTTATTGAAGACCAGCTTTAGTCCAAGGTGATCTGATAGGATGCATGGGATTATTTCAATCTTCTTGTAGCAGTTGAGTTTGTGTGTGTGTGGGGGGGGGGCGGTGCATGCGCCAGATTGTATGGTCAATTTTGGATAAGGTAACATGATGTGCTGAGAAGAAGGTATATTATTTTATTTTAGTACGAAATGTTCTGAAGATATCTGTTAAATCCATTTGGTTCATAACTTTTTTTTAGTTTCGCTGTGTCTTTGTTTAATTTCTGTTTCCATGATCTGTCCATTAGTAAAAGTTGGGTGTTGAAGACTCCCACTATTATTGTGTGAGGTTCAATGTGTGCTTTGAGCTTTGGCAATGTTTCCTTTACAAATGCTGATGCCCTTCTATTTAGGGCATAGAGGTTCAGAATTGAGAGTTTATCTTTGTGTGTTTTTCCTATGATGAGTATGAAGTGTTTTTCCCAATCCCTTTTTTTTTTTTTAACTTTTTACTGAAGTTAATTTTATTTGATATTAGAATGGCTACTCCAGTTTGTTTCTTGGGACTATTTGCTCAGAAAATTTTTTCCAGCCTTTTACTCTGAGGTAGTGTCTGTCTTTGTCACTGAGGTTTGTTACCTGTATGCAGCAGAATGCTGGATCCTGTTTACTTCACCAGTGTGTTAATGTATGTCTTTTATTGGTGAATTGAGACCATTGATGTTAAGAGATATTAAGAACCAATGTTTGTTGCTTCCTGTTATTTTTGTTGTTAGAGTTGGAATTATGTATGTGTGGTTTTCTTCTTTTGGATTTGTTATAAGAAGATTTATTTCTTGCTTTTTCTTGGGCGTAGTTTCCCTTCTTGTGTTGAAATTTTCCTTTTATTATCCTTTGTAGGGCTGGATTTATTAAAAAATATTGTTTACATTGGTTTTTTGTAGCTGTCCAGCAGCCAAAGATGAACTGGGTATACCTGAAAGGGAGACTGGAAATGAAAAATGACGGGTGGGCAAGAGAAGGATGAAGCCAAGACAAAGGTTTCTCATCAAGGCTCAAAGTTTAGTATAATTCTAATAGGTTTGCCTTTATATGTTACTTGACCTTTTTCCCTTACCACTTTTATTATTCTTTCTTTGTTCTGTGCATTTGGTGTTTTGGTTTTTATGAGATGGGAGAAATTTCTATTCTGGTCCAATATACTGGCATTCTGTAGGCTTCTTGTATGTTCCTGGGCATCTCTATGTTTAGGTTAGGGAAGGTGTTTTCCCCCATGATTTTGTTGAAGAGGACTTTGAGTTGGAAATTTTTGCTCTCTTCTCTGTCTATTATTCTTAGGTTTTGTCTTTCCATTGTGTCCTGGATTTCCTGAATGTTTTGGGTTAGCAACATTTTACACTTTGCATTTTCTTTAACTATTGCGCCAATGTTTTCTATGGTATCTTCCACATCAGATACTCCCTCTTTTATCTCTTATATTGTTAGTGATCCTTCCATCTATGACTTCTAATCTCTTTCCTAGGTTTCCATCTACAAACAAAGAATATTAAAAGTGGTAAGGGAAAAAGGATGGATATATGTAAAGTACAACTATTCACATGGATGGATAGAACATAAAGAAAGTCTTTTCCATATGATACTGACACTGGGAAGCTAAACATTTGATGACTTAGCCAGCAAATGACAGCAAAAATTGGTAGGCAGTAGTGGTTGACCAATGTTTCCATTTTTTTTGAAAGAGAACTAAAGGTTTAATTTTTAGTTGTTTTATGTTTGTTTGTTTTCTACAGATCTATCTCTCTGAACACTAGCATTCACAGTAGGTTCCCAGTTCTGTCTTCAGGCTAGGGGATATTGTTGAGGATAGCAGTTATCCCAAACTTCAGTAGCAGACACATGGAGAATGAAGCTTATAAGCTACAGTTGCCTTAACTGTCAATGTAGTCAGAAATCTGGGGAAGAATAAATTATAATGTAGGAGTCATATATTAATCAAAAAATGACAGAGTTCATCTATATTCCAAACAGTTACCAGGTCTCTTCTGTCTCCATGGAAACTTGGGCTGAGTCAATCTGGCTTTCAAGCCCAGAAGACAAAAAGCCTTTTCTCTGTGGAATAGAGAATGTATGAAATTAGAAATGTCTCACTTTGACTTAGACAATATGAGTCACTTGTACCATGATCTGTTAGGCTCTGTTAGGCTTTGGGAGGTTCTGTCTGTCATAAACTTAAATATATTAATATATATTAGCAGACCTCTGACAAGATTGAGAGATGTATCTATTGGTCATATCTGAATAGAGAACACCATAATTTAATTGCAGTAGCAAATATCATTATTTACCAAGGCAGGATATATATATAGTATAGAAAAACACATTTTGCAAATGCCAAGACTTTCTCTACTAATGCAAGATGTGTTTTTCTATACATACAAACCTGTCAAAATTACTTAATAATTAAGATCTTTGTTCCTAGCTTGACATCTAAAAAACAGACCTACCACCTTACCCTAAGGTAATCCACCACTATATTTACTCATTAATAAATTTGTTAACTAGTTAAGACTGCCAGATTTCTTAAAGAGTTCACGATAAATGACACACAAGTTCAGATGTGCAAAAACTGTTTCCAGCAACCAAATTCTTCATGTTTCCTCCTCTTGCTATGCCACTGTCCTAACATTAAACATTCCACTTTATGATCCAATGATATAATACCAAATTCAAATTTTAAGTTTATTCCTTTGGTTGTCTTTTTACTAAATTTAAAGTTATATATATTTAGACTCCAAGACAGAAGCAAACATCCTTTCTAGCTCCTTCTCTGCCACAAAAGGCTCATCAACTGTTCATGTTGTTAACTTATGTTGTTATCTCTTTTGTAAACTTATAAGCTACAGGAAACCTACACCCCAAGCCTGTTCCTACATTCCCATGGCCTGCCTGCCCACTCATTTTGTGTCATAGGCCCACCCACCTGCTCAGTTTGTTTCACAGGCCTAAACCAGCTGAGACAGACTCTCTGTCACTATGGTCTCAGGCTACTGCTGTCAACTCTCTTATTTCTTTACATTCTGGCCTAGGGTGTGGGAGTGTTGACCTCTTCTGTTTCCAACCTGAGCTAGTCTGAATGTGAGAGACATGTGCCTGAGCCTGTGGCATGGGATGTGCACAGCCTGAAGAGCACAGATTTCAGGGAGTCACAATAACAGCGTGAGCGCCTCAGGTAATGCTGTACTATTATACAGAAAACTAAACAGGAGCAAGCTATCCATGAGATGCTAGTCATTTTCATATAAGATATAGTAAATAGAATGTCAGAGGGAACTCACAGAATATTAGAAAAAGTGCTAAGAAAAGCTCCTTTTCCCATTTAGTTCCTGTGGTAAAGAAGCAGAACCATGATAACTAGAGCTTTCCAAGCACCTGAGGTCTGATTCCAGAACTCACTACAAGTGGTTCCTAACTGTCAATAAAACGAGCTCCAGATGGTCTGATTCTGTCTCCAGGCCTCCAAGGGCATCTGCATACATGTAATTCACATAAAATCATACATGCAGATATACCTACACATCACACCAATTTTTAAAAATATTTTTAAAGACTAGGAGAAGCAAACTATTCTCTTTCAGGACACATCATTGTCCTGAACTTGTTATTCCCACTATGGAAAGAGGGTTGTGACTTCAGCAGACATTGTATAATAAGATTCATTTCCAGTACTGTCTAGTAAGAAGTTCCACTGCTGTAATAAAACACCATGGTGGGGGGGCAACTTGGGGAGGAAAGGGTTTATTTCAGCTCAAAAGTCCCAGGTCATACTCCATCACTGAGGAAAGTCAAGGTATGATCCCAAAACAGGAACTGAAGCAGAGGCCATGGAGGAATGTTGCCTTGCTTCTCCTGGCTTATTTAGTTTGCTTTCTCATAGACTCCAGGGTCCCTTGCTCAGAAGTAGCACTATCTACAGTGGGCTGAGCCTTTCCACAAATGTCATTAATCAATAAAATGCTTCACAGACTTCACAGCACAAAGTGTGATGATGGCATTTCCTTAATTGAGTTTACCTCTTCCTAGATGACCTTAGCCAGTATCAAGTTGACATTGAAAAAAGGAAGGAAGGAAGGAAGGAAGGGAGGGAGGGAGGGAGGAAGGAAGGAAGGAAGGAAGGAAGGAAGGAAGGAAGGAAGGAAGGAAGGAAGGAAGGAAGGAAAGTAGTTTCCCTCAAGTTTCTGATTGAATAAGTTGATTCCAGAAATTTTCATTTTAATGAAAATAAAAATGCATCTAATAAGATGTATTTTTTTGAGTCGTTACAATAGATAAAATATAATTGTACTGGTCAAAGTTCTTCAAGGAAACAAAAATAATTAAACATATGTCATTATAAAGCAAAATCTGATTCTTTTTATTTCTATTTCATTTATTTAAGCCCCAACCTTGTTTATTTATCTAATGCTTTTTGGTTGTTGTTTGTCCTTGCTTCTTGAACATCTTCAATGTGTCATTTAGTTATTAATTTAAGATTTCTCAATTTTTAAAAACTCTTTATTGGTTGCTTGTGAATTTCACATCATGCACCCAATCCCACTAATCTCCCCTTCCCCTTGTACACACCCTCAATCCATTAAACCTGCCTCCAAACAGAGAAAAACATTTCACTGTGGAAACTGGTGTGTCACAGTGCGTCCCACAGTATATCCAGTATACCCTTTCATCCACACTTCTCTGCTGGCAAATGTTCATTGCAATGACTGATATGGTGTGGTATGAGGCCTCTGGCTTCTGCTACTCTATCAATACTGGAATCTCACTGGGACTTTTCTCAAATATCATGTTGTTGTCCTGTGTCATGGAGATCCTGTAGGTTTGAATCTGTAGGACCTATCTCTCCATGCATTCCAGCAGTTTATTGATGGAATAAATGGAACTATTGATGGGAGTAAGCAAATTCAAAGCCATGGATCTGGCCCTGAGAGGTATCTGAGCTGGTCAGCCCTCAGGGTCCATTCAGCGACAACCCCTGCAACTATGGCAAGCTCTATCCTGCTGCCCAGGCAAGGTGATGGTGAGGGGGTAAAGCCATTTCTGAACAGCCTTCAGACATCAACATGTTCTTGGGCAGAAGTCCAGACCAGGGATGCCAATCTAGACTTTGCTGGTAACAGAACCCTGCTTCTGTGGAGCCAGATACACACGTGACTAGCAGCATAGGATCCCACCAGAGTCCCAAGTGAAATCACCTGCTACTCACATCAGGCAGTTCCTTAATATCCTCAAGTCCCCATTTCTGCCTCTCTTCATTGTGCCTACCTCCTTCTCTTTCTCTTCCATTTCTTTACCACTCACTTGCTCCCCTTAGTGATGCCTGGGGTCTCCGAGTGTCTGGGCTCATCTCAGGAGTGGTCTCAGGAGTGCTATTCCCTATTTATGTATTATGGTACTGAGCTTTTCACTCAGTCCACCAAAGTGACCCCTCACCAGGGTCTTCTGTCTCAGGCTTACTCCCATGGAGGCTGAAGTAACCCCAGGCAGATTCTAGTCTCAGGCTCTCTCCCTATCCTGAGAGTCTGTATAGTCTATATAGTCTATATAGCTCAGACTGGTTGTTGTCTCAAGCTAGCTCCCTTTTCGGATAACTTGGCACCAGACTGGTGGGTGTCTCAGATTTGATGTTGTTTTGTTTGTTGGTTGGTTGGTTTGTTTTCGGGGAAAGTTAGGCAATTAATCATTCAGATAGGCACAGATCAGAATACTGAGCCTCTCACTTCTCTGCCACCTTCTGAAGCACAGGCAACACAGCCACACCTGTAATGCCTCTTGGGGAAGAAAGACCACTCACAATTTTTGATTTAGGCACTTAGTACTGTAAACTTTCTTCTTATGATACCTGCATTGTGTCTCATATATTTTGTTATATTGTGTTTTCATTTAATTCACTTCTAACATTATTAAAGTTTCCTTCCTGATTTCTCCCATAACCTATTTATTATTCAGTAGTTTTGATGGTTTTATGAGTTTGTGTATTTTCTGTAGCCTCTATTGCTGTTAATATCCACCTTTATTTCTTGGTGATCAGATAGAACGTAGGATATGATTTTAATCTTCCTATATTAATTAAGACTTCTATTATGTTCTAATATGTGGTTGATTTTGGAAATAGTTCAGTGGCCTGCTGAAAAAATATATAGTCTTTTAGTGTTTGGGTGGAATGCTTTGTAGATATCTGATAGATCCATTTGATCTATCTTTGTAAAAGAAAGTATGTAATGTGGGGCTCACCCTTTCAGAGAGTTAGACCCCATGACTAGCATAGGAAGCATGGCTATAGGCATGCAGTTAGGCACAGGGCTAGAGCACTAGTTGAGAGCTTACATCTTGATCTGTAAATGTAACTTTTATTCTCCTGCTGTCGTTATCTCCAAGGCTGACTGCCATTGTCTGCTTACTGAGACCTAGTCCTGGAAGCTTCTTGGCCCCATACAATCTTATCTAGGCTAAGAATGTCTTCAGCCTATTAGACTTACTGGTATATCAGATCATCCTTCCTAGTTCCTTCTGAACTCTGGCTGGCTGGTTCAACTCAGCTGTTCTGGCTCAAACTCCTCTCCAAGCTGACTGATTCAATCTGGCTTGTCTATCAGTCTCTGACTGAATTGCTCTGCTTGGCTTCAAACTAACTCAGGCAATATGCTCTCATCTTCTGGCTCCTTCTCATTCTCTGGTTCATTCTGTTTTTACCTGTGTCTAACTTGATTTTCTCTTCAACATATCTTTGTACAACTGTCCCAGGAGAACTGCATCCTCCTACTCCTGTACTACTCTCTCTTAAATAGCCTCTCTTTCCTCTTTTTTGCTCCTGGGAATTGGACATTTCCCATTATGTCAAGTCTTTCTCTGATTAGTCACTTTGTCTAACACTCAACTGAACATCACTTTGGAACATGGGTGTTTCATTTACCAACTAATTTTACCTTCATTGTTTGGGATTAAAGTTATATACGCAAGGCATGTCTATATTCCTAAACTGTAGATCTAGGATGACAAGTCTTCAAAATGGCAGAGGATGCTCAAGCATCCTGATTCTTGGTGTACTGCTGGTGCAAGTCCACTGTCAAATGTTAAAGATTTTTTAAATATAATGTCAATAAATTACATTTCCTCAGTATTTCAAATTCCAGAAAGAGACAGATGCTCCTTCCATTCATCCCCAACCTGCCAGATAATGCTGCTTGCATTGAGGTTTCCTAATTATCATTCATGCCATTGGCACACTCAGTCATCACTGGAATCTGCCTTCCAGACAGCTCATAGTTGTATGACTTACCAATTCTGTGGACAGTCCTCAATCCAGTGAGTTATTACTGTTTTAGAAAACAAAACTGGTGTGCATTTAAAGGAAATCTCCCAGAGATTCCTGTCATTAGTAGCCTGGGAGACTCTGACTATAAAACTACACATCTCCTACACTCAGTAGTTGGCATTAGTCATGATTATTGTCTTCTCTAAAGTCTCTAACCTTAAAGAACAACTTTTATTTGAAAGAAAACACCAGGACTTGTGGTTTCAAATAAAAAAAAATACTTGGGCATGCTCTCTGACCCTTCAAAAGTAAAAATAAAATTATTAGCTTGAACCATAGAAAAGTGTGAATATTCAACCGTAGTAAAACTAAAATAAAACATCAATTTTCTACTTTTCTAAATCATTTTAGTTTCACCCTTTCCCACAAACCTGTAGCTATAAAGTCCTTCAGTATTTCTGTCCTGTCCCTCACATTAGTAAGCAGGTTATAAATAAGACAGTTCTATGAAGAAGAAATGATAATGAAGTTTCCATTTAGTTTATTTTTTTAAATTTCATTATTTCATTTCAGTTATGCCTTTTTTGCCACATATGTATCTGTGTAACATGTGAGTGCCAGGTGCTTGTGGAGATCAGAAGAGGGTGCCAGATCCCTTGGAAAAGGAGCTATTGATGATTGTGAGATGCCAAGTATGTGAAAGAACAGTGAGTACTCTTATGCACTGGACCACTCCTCCAGCTCCTGGTTTGTTTTTGGAATCATTATTTCTAAGAGGTCAGGTCATGTTTGTACTGGGAATGAGATCAATAGTAGCTGTTTTTCTGTGAAGCTCTTTGCTACTTTAACTTAATCCACAATCCTTTCTGACAGAACAGAGGAAAATAGATAAATAAATAAACCCACAGTGGACTACGATATCAGTCAGACAGCTTCTTAAGATTTGAGCCCTATGTTGTCTTAACAGTTGGCTGGAAGTTTGCTTAACAATCTACTAGAGAGAAACATGATGGACAAATTTCATCTCATGGAAGTTATTAGAAAGAACTAAGAAGATCAATATTTTTATTTTATAAACTTTTCCTGAGACCTTTTCAAGGCCCCACTAGGCACTGTGGGGATTTCATATGCAAACATGACCAAGTTCTTGCTCTCTAGATGGTAAAAAATAGAGTGGGAAAGGAGACATATGCACAAGCAATTACACTACAAGGTAGATCCTTTGATAAAAATTAAGATTCTAATAACATTTCTAATAAGAGAAATAAGCCTATGTTTGCAAAAAGCAGCTGGCGGAAGCTGAGCATTAGTTTTTCCCCTCACTTTTTGTTTTAGGAAAACACATTGAAAAGTTGTGATATCTTTTAGAACAATCAAAGAAGATTTCTCCTTTATTCTCCTTTGAGGTGAATCTTGGCATCTCAAGTCTCTAAAGTTAACATTGCATTTGTTTAGATAATTATTCAGAAATTATAGTTCATGCTCTGGAATTTCTAATCATAGTAGATAAGACATTGCAAACTCAGCAGAGATTCTGTTTAGCAGCAAGTCCATTTGAATGGATGCCTATGTTTGAGATGATGGAAGAAATTAGAGGGATGTTTAAGTATTCTCTCACTCTCAGGGGAAATGGAAACCTGTAGGGGATCACTGTTGTTTATTTCCATTTTTGTAACTAATTTATTTTGCCTTAAAACCTGATTTGAGATGGGACTCATCGTTTCCTAGGGTGTCATGAGTACTGTGGTAACCAGGTGTAGCAATGCTAAAGATGGTAAAGTCTCAATATAAGAGTGCTTCCTTGACCTAGGGATTGGCTAGAGGATCTCCAAAGGATTTTGTGTATTAAGTAGTCAAGTTTCAAGGCAGTTCAGAAATATGACTCTTAGACAGGACTACTGCTATGAATCAGTAGAGAAAAAGAAAGCTCCCCAGGAAATATCAACCTGAGACTGAGTAGTGCTGTCCTTCCTGTGAGTCTAGGGTAGATGCTAATGAGGACGTCCGACTTCACTACACTTAAAACCTATTGAGGCAACTTGTTGAAACACAAATTACTCATATAGTTCTATCCAAAGATTTAGAGATAAGATCCACAAATAGGAAAGAACACATGCTTTTGTCTTTCTGGGTCTGAGTTACTCCATTTGGTGTAGTATTTTGCAGTTCCTCCTATTTACCTGAAATTTTCATTATTTCCTCATTTTTATAGTAGAAAAGAATTTCAGTGTGCATGTGTATCACATTATTAGTATCTATTCATCAGCTGATGAATATTTTGGCTGTTTCCATTTCCTAGATATTGAGGTTAAAGTGGCAAAATGGTTGAGCAGGTTTCTGTGGAGTAAGATATCAAATCTTTAGGCATATGCCAAGGAGTAGTATGAGCCATGTGGTAGGTTTGTTACACTTTTTTAACATTTTCCACAACTTCTGTCATGACTACACCACTATAATCCTACCATTAGAGAATGTGGGGTTTCTTTCCTAAAATCCTCACAAGTACTTGATAGTAGCTGTTTTCTAGCTCAGTCAGGATAAAATGAAACTTCAAAGTAAATTGAAACTTATATTTAATTTGAATTTTTCTAGGATGTTGAACACTCTTTAGGGATTTCTTTAGACATTTCCATGTCTTCTTCAAAGACCTTTTTGTTCAGATCCATGGCTCATTTTAAAAGTGAGTTATTTGCTTCCTTGACTGCTTAGTTTTTTAGTTGTTTATATATTCTGGATATTAATCCTCTATTGGATTACAACTGGGAAAGAGTCTCTTTCTACTGTGGGCTGCCTCTTTATTAAATTTATTGATTTCTTTGTTGTCCAGGTGCTTTTCATTTTATGAAATCTCACTTGTAAATTGTTGGCCTTAATTCCTATGGAAATGGAGGCCCATTTATGATGTCCTTGCACATATATTTTGGAGGCTACAGTCTATGTCTCTTCTAGAAGCTCCAAAGTTTTGATTTCACCTTGGAGGCTTTGTATGATTTGAAGTTGATTTTTGTGTAGAGTGATAAATATATGTAATTTCATTCCTTTACATGTGGCTACCTTATTTCCCAGCAGAATATATTATCCAGTGTGCATTTCTAGCATGTTTGTCAAATACAAGGTGACTTTAATTCCATTAAATAATGTTATACCTTCTATACTGTTTCACTGATTTACAGGATTTTGTGCTCATACTGGTTTTATTACTATAGCTCTGTAATGTAGCTTGATATCTGTCATGGTAATTTCTCTAGCATTGTACTTTTAGGTCAAAGATTACTTTGTATATCTGAGTTCATTAATTGTAGGACTATATATATATATAATATATATATATTTCTGCGAAGAATCTCATGTTGATGTTGACTGAGAGTGTATTGAATCTGTAAATAGATTTTGTTAAGATGGTCACATTCACAATACGGCTTTGATACAAGTCTTAAAGAAACTGAACAGAAAGTGACCTGGAAGCCTCCGCCCTGAGGACTAACTAACTCTCATAGTGTTTGAAGATGCTATGTAAGTTGTCAAGGGAGAAAATAGTCACTGTATGCCTATGAACTGCAACAACCAGCCTAACAAGATAGCCTCACTGGTGGATTTATATATTAGGTGTGATCAACAGTAGTCTAATTGGGTTTGAAACGTGACTAATGGGGAAAGTGTTAAGCCTGGTAATATAAGCCTAGTCATGCACTGGAAAAGTCATGGACCATAGAGAAGACTCCACTAAACCAACATAATTTCTAACTATATTCTAAATGCTTTTTCTTATATCCTCAGATAAATGTGGTTCTCACCTCTCATCAAAAAGCTGCTTTTTGCAGTTGATGGAAATGTTTGAAGAAATCTAAAACCAGTTAAAGTACAGAGAATTGAGCATGAGGCTCCCAACCACCAATTAATACATCTAAGACATAACTCGTCTAGCTAGGGCTCAGGGTACATGTGTAAGATAGGACAGGCATGTCATAAGAGCAAGAGAACCAAGATATCCACTGCACCATTTCTTCTAGACAAGACAGTAAGCTGCACTTATGAAATCTCAACAACATGATTACTTCAACGAGTTGTGTATAATGACAACATCGGTTAACATGCCACCAGGAGAGGAGAACATCTCTCAAGAGCATTTCTCTTAGTTAGTTTCATTGCTGCGAAGAGACACACTGACCAAGGCAACTCTTAAAAGGGAAACCATTTAATTAGGGCTGGTTTATAGCTTCAAATGTTCAGACCATTAACATCATGGCAGGAAGCATAGCAGCATCCAGGCTGACATGGTTCTGGAGAAGGAGCTGAGAGTTTTAAATTTCGATCCTAAGGCTACCAGAAAACTATCTTCCAGGCAACTAAGAGGAGGGTCTCAAAGCCCACCTTCAAAGTGATACACTTCCTCCAACACCATTCCTACTCCAACAAGGCCACATCTAATAGTGTCACTCCCTGGGCCAAGCATATTCAAACCATCCCTAAAGTGACACACTTCCTCCAATAACATCACACCTACTCCACAAGGCCACATCTCCTAATAGTGCAACTCTCTGGTACAAGCATATTCAAACCACCACAAGTACACTCCTGGTTGAATAGCTAGAGGTAATCAACATCTTTTGAAAGAGGAAAATTAGTCTACTCTCTTATTAGATCCCTGATATATTATATATGTATATATAATACATACTTGCGCTCAATAACAAATGCTGAAAAAAGAAACTATGATTTTGAAGAGCAGGGAGAGGAATATGGGAGAGCTTGAAGGGAGAAAATGAAAGGAAGGAATATTTTACAATAAAATAAACAAATTAGCAAACAACAACAAAAAAGAAGCCCATGAGCCTCTTAGAAATATAAAACTCTGTATCATTCCTGGATATTTTGGCACCACTCAAAAAAGAAAGAGAAATATTTGAACATGATTCAAGTTTCAGATTAGTGATAGGACAGATAATTAAAAGATGATATTGGGTTGGATCCTTATAAGATCAAACTAAATAGAATTGCACCAATGAGTACATAGATTGAAGAGCTGCCTCCACTGTAAATTTGGAGTAGCCAATCAAAGCAGATATGCTAAGCAATGGAAAACAAACAAGCACCGAATTAAGGCTAAGCCATACCATTCTCCATAGCCCAGGACATTGTGTTTTCTAGCTTCTTTATTTATTTTGTGTTAAGTTGAGAGGATAAGCCCCTCACAGTAGCCTCTGGGCACATGACAGTGTTTTATAAGAAATGGTCTACAATTACTGTATAAGTTCTGACCAGCTTAAAGTGAATACCAGCTCTGTTATGTAAAAGGATTTCTGGTTTGTTTCAACTTGAAAGTGATTTAATAGGAAGCCCACAGAGAAAATCTTTCTCAGTAATCAAATTATAACAAGTAAGGATTAAAAGTATTAAGAAGTTTAAGCAAACTTCTCAGCTACACTGTTTTGTCCAGGAGGGGCACATTTGAAGTTGGCTATGGGAATATGTGCAACAAAACTGTAAGAAAGAAGGACACGAAATCTTCACAACTTTTGGGTCCATTATGTGTCTATAGCCACAGTGTTTTTCAAACACTTGGATTTGGCCAAATTCTAGGCTCTCCTTCCCCAAAGACATTTTGCCACTCTCTATAGTTCCTTTTCTGATCATATAAAAACAACTATATTATACATGTAAACTTCATCTATATTTTCAGATTCATCTATGCCCAGTCCATCAAAACATTCTGTTTTGAGTACCTCTGTGTTTGGAGAAAGACATGTGATTTTTTTTATTACATTTTTGAACCCTTTTTTTCTTCTTTTCTTAGAAACAGGAAGTCACTTCAGACAAAAGCAAACAGGGGTAAACTACAGAGTGTTAGATTGGCCTTCACATTTAGAAGACATGGCTCCAAATAGGTCTTGAGCTTGGCAAAACATTCCTTCCCTTATTTATTAGGTGAGAAGAAAACATTTAGGATAAAAGGAGAAACTATTCAAATGGCAATGCATTCCTTAGTCTTTTATAAGAAAAGACAAACCCATGGATTCTTGGTCCATTAAAAGGCACCAATATCTTTAAAACTTTGTTAAAAAAATAAATGTTGTATTACTTTTATCTTACACACTGTAGATATTTGTGACATATGTATGCACAGATTTTTAAAAGGCACACTTTCCATTAAGAAGTTATTCAGCTATTGCTTTAAAAAAGTGAATACATTGTGTTATGGTAGAATTTACTGACAACAAAAGATTTCCCCGAAGTACTTAAGGTTAACTCAATAGGTTCTTAATAGTAAAGCTCTTCAAATATGAAAAAGCAACCCAATCTTAAACTGACTTGTGAGATAAGATTAAGAATAAATGGATAAATGGTTTTTAACAAGATAGTATGGGCAACACTAGTCTGGTGTTTTTTGTTTTTGCTTTTTTTTTTTTTTTTTTTTTTTTTTACTTTCTAAATCTCCAATAAAAACAGGGAAAGTAGAATAAGAAAACAAAACTTCATGGCCAACATCTACAGAAAAATTCCAAGGAGAGTCTTCCAAACCCCCAAAACCTGGACCTGCCATCAAGTTTACATGTTATCAGCAGCTCTGTGGGGGGAAGAGAACAGTTCTGATGAGAGTGAGGGCCAGAAGCCAAATTCCTAGCAGATATTTACCCCATAAACATGATGTCCTTGCTAATGTTGAAAGTGTAGTGAGCCAGGGTTAGTTCAGTAGACAAGTCTTGGAAGGTTCTTCAGAGACTGTGGTTCAAGAGTGAATTTAAAGGGCTACTAAACTTGAAATCAGGGTTGAAATTTTGATGCCAAGACCTGACCAAACAGAACAACTTAAAGCCCATTTCAAAACAAATGGCCAACCTAAAAGAGAGAGAGAGAGGGAGAGAGAGAGAGAGAGAGAGAGAGAGAGAGAGAGAGAGAGAGAGAGAGAGAGAAGTGTTTTCTCAGAAACACAAGCATTAGAAACAGGATGAGAGCACTAGGGCAATGGAAAGAGACACTCAAAAATAAATATGGAGAATCCCAAAGTTAAATGTCTAAGGTAGGTCATATGACCCTCTCTTTGCATAAATGAAAGGCCTTCACAGCTAAAGAACCATGAAAAGGGATATATTCTTGACAAATTTTACACAAAATTATCTGAGGAAAAAAGAATAATGTGCAGAATAATATTGATCCTGCAATAGAGCCATGCCAGAGAATAGATTAACATATCTCCAATTAAGGAAAAATAATTTCTTAGAAGCCAGTAAAAATGACTCAAGGAAACCAGAATTAGAAGTAGAATCAGAGGTAAGCTGATAGAGAGGGAGGGATATTTGAAAATGAAGAGAACCAAACAAAGGCTTAGCAAACAGATTAAAATCATTACAAAACTGATGACTAACCCAGGAAAAATAAAAATAAAAATAAAAATAAAAATAAAAATAAAAATAAAAATAAAAATAAATGGATTTAGAGAATGGCTACAGCCTTTGGATACATGGATAATGCCATATGAATAACAGAATATAAGGAAGAGGAAATTAAAAGCAAATGTGAAAGTAAAAATAATTAAAAACAACTTAAGGTAGTAGTAAGATAAAAAAGAAATTAAAAAAAAAATGACATCAACGCTCACACTGAAATGGGCCCCATTGAAGTCAACTGAATCATATGAGTTGGGGGAGAGAGGTGAATATCTTCAAAACATACACAAAACACTCAAAGAAGTAATTTTTTTTAAAAAATTAAATGAGATTTTTTTTTCAACTACGGTTCCTTAAAAGCATTCATCAGTTAATGCCATGTAAAAAAATGTCCTTTAATGGTGGCATCAGAAAGGAATCTTATTCAACATAAAGGTGATGCATGCATCAAACCTGAGGGAACATTGCTCAAGATGGTTGAAAAAACATAACCCATGTGAATGAGAAGGTGTGCAGGAAAAAGCTTCTTCTATACATGATGTAAGCATCCCACTCACGAATTCCCTGCCGCTGTGATTCTCTACTCAAGACTTACACAAGACTAGGGTCCTCCACATTGGGTCAGGAAAGAGGTGCCTGTCAGCTCCAACCCCTTTCAGAGATACTATAGGCAATTAATCTTGCTTGGAGAAGAGGCACAGCATTTTTTTAGTGGCCTGGGCATACATAAATTGCCAGCACTCTACTAAACAGCTTCCTTCCCACTCAGCTAGTAATTCGAATAAAACTTAGTGAGAGGAGAAGACACACCCCGAAACAAAAGTTATAGAAGTCAGACAGGAATAAGTTGAGAAAGTGAGTACTAGCAGAGGGGGGAGGTAAAAGTGACTGAAATGTACTATATAAATGTACATAACTGTCAAAGAATTCAAAAGAAAATAATAGAAAAAGTGTGTACCTTAATGTTCTCCTACACTAAGTTTAAAGAACTGTTACGATGATAGAACTATCGTACATAATTACATATAATCACTGGAGTTTTAAAAAGAGAACAGGGGTGTCTGTTAAAGTACTTGTCTGATAAAGCAGCAAGCTAGAACTGGAGTTCCTCTGTAAATGGTTCATGGGTATAGATGCCCACCTGTAATTCCAGAACTGCCTAAGCTATTCACATCCTTGAGCTCGAGATTTGATTAAGAACCCCTTACTCAATAAATAAGGTGGGACCAACATGAAAGACAGCTAACATTGGGCTTCGGTCTCCACACACATGCACTCACATGTCCATGAGAACCCACACTCTTACATGCATACATAAATGCATGCTCACCATATACATAGACACTAGAAAAAAAAGTAACAAGAAACAAGACTGTATACTGAATAATAAGGGACAGCATCAATAAAAAATACTCCACTTCCCTTGAGCTATTCTAGTACCCATATTACCACTACATAGTTATCCCTTGCTACCCAATGCCTAAAATACCAGAGAATAGTTGTCAATGTAGAATCCTCTTGTCTGGAAAAGCCAAGTGCTTCTGACTAGGAAAACTGCCAACTAATCAAACCTTCTCCCCAAGGTTGCTACTGCGCACATCTATCTCTAGAACTTAGAGGACTCTGTTTGGTAGAACATGGGTCGTATATAAAATCTTGGCTTTAAAAGAGTCTAAGATATACACCTTTTGCTTTTTAGTCTACATCCTACCAAAGTTGTGTTGGAGGGGAGTCACATGATCTCCCTATCTTCTCCCTATCTTCATTGTCTTATAATAGTTAAAAATCAAGCTACACCTTATTACACGCATAGATGAATCCTCTAACTCTCCTCCAAAGGCCATTCTTCCACCATATCGTTAATTATCTTTATTAAGCTTATGATGTATTTCCTACACCTTTATGAAAATACTATTAATCCAAACTCTGTGTCTAATGTGCTCACCTAATACAGAGCAGAGCAAAGGGTGGTTTTCTGGAAGGCATGTGACTACTGAACTACGTTCTACATTCTGACCTTCATGGAAATCAGTTTCACTGGGCAGATCTATGTTCAACTTTTTAGTTTAATCCTTTGTCCTTCTGTAAACCTACACTTACTGCAGTATATATTAATATGTACTCCATAGTTACATCTATAGTTTGATTTTAAATGACCTTTTAAAGTCACAAAAATTTTAAAAGAATGTGATTATTTTAATGAATATTTAGAATATAATTTAAGTATAGAATGACATTAATATTACCATACTATTTTTAAAATTACCCCTCAAGTGACATGTAATAAAACAATTCTAAAATTCATATTTTTTTACATTGAAAGGCCAATGACTCCTTTTCTCAGTCCATGGTTCATAATTCATGGCCTCTTGGAGGCTTAAAGAAATCATGGAAAGTTTGTTTAATATTTTTCTTAAATTTGGCTGAGTCCTTTTCTTTTCTTTTTTGACACTGTAGCTGTCTTTAGACACTCCAGAAGAGGGAGTCAGATCTCATGGATGGTTGTGAGCCACCATGTGGTTGCTGGGATTTGAACTCCGGACCTTCGGAAGAGCAGTCAGGTGCTCTTACCCACTGAACCATCTCACCAGCCCTAAATCCTTTTCTTAAAATCCTCTTTTCGGGGAGAGAGAGAGAGAGAGAGAGAGAGAGAGAGAGAGAGAGAGAGAGAGAGAGAGAGAGAGAGAGAGAGAGAGAGAAGCATTGTTTAAAGTATTTATAGATTCACTGAACTGTAAGGACAGTACAGTAAGTGCACTTATAAATACTTTAATTCCTCTAAGCCCACCTACCACAGGATCTTGTTTAAACATTGCATAAGAATGTTCACAAAGTGTGAAAGAAAACCAGAGGGAAAACCTACTTCAGAGAAGAGCTTGAGCTAAAGCTAGAGAAGGCTAAAACATATCATGACAAGTAAGAACTGGCTGGAGGCAAGAAAGGATGGCTTGAATGCGATTCAGAAAATGCTCAAGAGCTAGCAAGTGGTTCAGTGATCCTAGACAATGTCAGGATTGCTCCCACAGTCTCCTGAAGTGGATTCACATATAAGAGTGGAGGCAGTGTTTATAAATCTTTGCTTCCACTGGCCTAAAGCAGGCTGCATTTCAATCTTCTCCCGTATCTAGCAGCTTGCAAATAGCCGCAATAAGAAATCAAACTGGTACAAACATTTATAATCAAATATTAGTGGTCAGCTGCTCAGAGTGATGTCAAGTGAGTTGTTGATGGAACTTCTCAACCAGCATAATAGTAAGAATAATGAAACAAACAAACAGACTAAAGCAGAGTGAAGGCTACAAACTACAGTATTCCTCATTCCCTCCCCAAGGAAGTTTAATAAGTTGGAGAGACCAGAGAATGGCTGGAAGTTCTGAAGGCTTTCTTTTTCCTCTAAAGTTATTAGAGCCAAAGTTGGAGGCAGTGACCGGCCTTTCTCAAGCTGGCCCAGGTTGTCTGGCAAGCAAAGTTCAGATCTCTGGATGATATTTGTACACATACTCTGAAGTACAGGCCCTGCCCTTGTGTTTTCCATCTGGGCTTATTCTCCAGTCAATTAAAAAGATAAGCAGTTTCAGAAACATATGGTCTACATTCTACATTGCTTTAGAGAAGCCATACAGTATGTCCATAAAAATCTATAATTTAACAGAGACTACATATCTCCACCATAGTCTCAAGAAACTTGCCACTTCAGACTGCTCTCTCGGGCACAGTATATATTTCACTATTCTGAGTAGGTGCAATGATAGGATAACCAATGCAATTGGAACTTTTAAATCTTCCTCTTTTTGACATTTACCAAAAAATATATACCTCTGCTATTCAGAATAGCAACATGCATTCTATTGTACATACGTTTGCCACTATTAAACTATTAAAAAGACATTTTTCTCATTACCCCTGCAAAGATAAATATATTAAACAGTAATTCTACCCATTTCTATTAATGTATTCTGTTTAATTGAAAATACATTAGTCAACAAATGCTTTCAAAAATACCTTCATTTTTAAAATCATTTTCTAAATGACATAAGTATTATTTAAAAGCACACTCTCTAACCCTAATTGCATTGAAAAAATATTGGTTTGAGGGCATCCTGAGTACTGTCTGGGAACATCTTTTGAATAAAGTGGTGTTTTGTTTCCAAGGATGATGACACACCAGTTTAATTTATAATGTAGATTAACCATACTATTTTATAGCACCATTTTTTTTTTTTTACTTTTCTTCTTGTCTTTATTTTTAGTTCCTATGATGTTTTGTCCCCAGATGTGGGAATGCAGCTGAACATGGGATGGTGCTCATTACTGGGCAAGTATGCATATGAAATCCAGATGTTATTATGTATGATCATTTTTTCTATTAGCAAATAGATTTATTTTTGTGTCGAACTAAGATCAGATAAGACTTCCGATATGTTACCTTAGTCATTTGGAGCCCTTTAGGTATTTTTCCCCCTACATATTATTCCACTTCAGTCTCACTTAGGGTCAGATAGAAATGAATACTTAATACATGCTTATTATGTTGCTAAACATACTTAAGGTTTCAATCAGAATAGAAGCCTGTATAAAAGAGGTATTTCATTTTTTCTTTATAAAGTAAAATGTTGAAAGTAAGAATAAAAGGAATAAAGGAGAGAGAGACAGGGAGAGAGACAGAGACCAATTTGCAATGGTTGGTCAATGGTTTGATAAATGTGTATTATATAAAAGTGACATGGTGTTACATGCCTGTAACTCCAATCTAAGAGAAGTTGAATCAGAAACACCATAAAACAGGGCCCATCCAGGGATACATAGTGAGTTCCACATCAGTCTAGGTTCCACATGGAGACTGTGTCTCAAAATAAATTATTTTAAAATTTAATTCCAATTTTATTTAGTATGCCTATGCTTCCTAGAAATATAGATATCCATATGCAATGGCCACAATGCTTTTTGGAGGTAATTTTCTACAACAAAAACATATTCATATCATTTCAAGCTCTCTAGACATTTTAGTTGTGATTGTTCATGTTCACTGATACTTGACCCTCTAGCATCCTCTGAGAAGAGACTGTCAAAGATTTACTCACTGGATCAGGTTGGTCTGTGGGCATGAAGGACTAATTGTCTTGGTTATGTGAACTTAGGTGGTAAGACCCACTCAGCATTCCCTGGGTGAGGATTTTAAACTACTTTTTTTTGTTTTTGTTTTTGTTTCTTTTTAATATTTTATTAGGTATTTTCCTCAATTACATTTCCAATGCTATCCCAAAAGTCCCCCATACCCCCCCACTCCCCTACCCACCCACTCCCACTTTTTGGCCCTGGCGTTCCCCTGTACTGGGGCATATAAAGTTTGCATGTCCAATGGGCCTCTCTTTCGAGTGATGGCCGATTAGGCCATCTTTTGATACATATGCAGCTAGAGTCAAGAGCTCTGGGGTACTGGTTAGTTCATAATGTTGTTGCACCTATAGGGTTGCAGATCCCTTTAGCTTCTTGGATACTTTCTCTAGCTCCTCCATTGGGGTCCCTGTGATCCATCCAATACCTGACTGTGAGCATCCATTTATGTGTTTGTTAGGCCTCGGCATAGTCTCACAAGAGACAGGGTCCTTTCAGCAAACTCTTGCTAGTGAATGCAATGGTGTCATCGTTTGGAGGCTAATTATGGGATAGATCCCTGGATATGGCAGTCTCTAGATGGTCCATCCTTTTGTCTCAGCTCCAAACTTTGTGTCTGTAACTCCTTCCATGGGTGTTTTGTTCCCAATTCTAAGAAGGGGCAAAGTGTCCACACTTTGGTCTTTGTTCTTCTTCAGTTTCATGTGTTTTGGGATTTTAAACTATTCAGAGTATGGAAGATGAGCTATGTGTGTGCTGCACACATGACATCACTGCTCTTTGATCGTGACTGTGATGTGATGGGACCCAACACCTTTCTCCTGGTGCCGTGATTTCCCTTCAGTGATGGATTGCATGGAAGTCAAATAATCTTTCTTTTCCTTAGTTGACTTTGTCAAGGAGTTTACTTATAAGAACAAGAAACTAGTCTAACACATTTGCATCCTAACTGGACAAAGGACACTTGAAAATGTGCATTCTTCTCATTAGCTTTCCATGAGAAATGAAATTAAATCAAAGCAAAAACTGATAACCTAAAGTAAAATGTCAAAAAATTTAAAATTGTTATGGTAATTTAGATAATTTCTTATTCTTACAAACTTATCCTTAAAAATATTTTTTAAGGCATTGTTCAGTTACTCTGTAAATATTTAAATGTATTTTCCCTTGTAACAATGGCTAGGAGAAAAATCCAAGATACACTCCAATTCCAAGCTCTATGTGTGCCCAAACTGAGGTCTAACATTGCAACATCTTCCCACTATCCAACAAGACAAGAAAACTGTCTGTTGTCTGATTAGGCTCAAGTTATAGAGTCTATGGCCTTCAATAAAGTTGACTGCAGTTGAGCCAAATACTTATATATCTGACAGGTTTTTGTAAGATTTTGTTATATAGAAGGATCTATATTGAGATAATATAAATATAACTGAATATATTTTTAAAATTTCTAACAAATTTCTTATGGCAGGCAAGTTTTGACATAGTTTTTCATGAACCCTTGCTTAAAAGAATTGGTACATCCAGTCAAAGGACAGAGTCAGTTGATGTCTACAAGAAAAACAGTGTTTTCTTACTCAACAGAACAACTCTACATATGAGTTCCAACAAGTTGTAGCAACATGTGCAAGACCTGTGTGACACCAAGCCAGACAAAAATCCCAACTTGGAGGAGGATGGTGGGTAAAATATTTCACCCCTGTTGTAGGCACTCTTCAAAAGTGATGGCTTCTAGAAGAGGGAGAGTTGGTTTGCTTTAATGACATACCCCTTTAAGTAGCCAACATTTCTGTGGATGACTATACACTTTTGAAATATGTGTGCGTGCGTGTGTGTGCGTGCGTGTGTGTGTGTGTGTGTGTGTGTGTGTGTGTGTGTGTGTGTGTGTGTGTGTGTTTGTGTGTATATATAGCACAAATTGGTCTAAAAGCCTTTTTAAAAAAATGAAGACAAAAAATACTGAGGGTAGGAAATGGTAGCAGATCTGGGAGAATTTAGAAGGGATGACTATTATCAATATGCATTGTATAAAATTCTCAAAGATTATTTTTTTAAAAAAAAGATTTTGGGCTGGAAAATGACTCAGCAGATAAAGTATTTGCCAGGGTAAACATGGGGAGACTTCACATCCCTAGAATCCACATAAAAAAGCCTGACAGGTGTGACTTGCTTGGTACTTGGGAGGCAGGGATGGAGGATCCTTGGTACAATGTGGTTAGATAAAATAACGAGAACTGCCAGTATTAAGATTTTAGAAAGATACTGCCTCAATAAAGTGATGAGTAACTGAGAAAATAAAATAAACAAATAAAAATAAAATAAAAGTCACTATTGGCTTAATTAGTGCTGTTGTTTCTAACCCATAACATCTTGATGACTAAAGTAGGGTGAACAAATGTGTTATGCCAATTATCTGACAAACCCTATGAAAAAAACAAAATCTCAAAACTTGTTCAAGCCATTTGCTTCATGTGGTACTTGAACACTCACCCTCCAACTCTTGGCATCTGCATAAAGGAAAAAACCATGGGAATTAACCCATCAGTTTAGCGCCAGAAAGCAAGACATGTATCTAAAAGAGATCAGGTGTTTAACTGCAAATAATATTCCATTTTCCACTAGTAACCTTAAAATTCAACATTTAGCCTAGGGACACAGGGAGAAAGAGGTAGTTAAAATAGATATTATTACACAAGAGAGAAATTTAAACATTTTTTTAACCTCAAGTAAAATTTTTATGATTATTAATCTTTTAAAATATTTTCCAAAGTTGCTGTTTTTGGTATTGTGCCACATATTTTAGCAGCTCAGACATCTATCTGCATCTTAGTATCATAAGAACGGTTGGAATATTGACCTACCCTGAAAGATTGATCAATGTTTACTTTTAGTCCAGTCTTTTGAAACTCCAATGTGACAGTTATCTACAAACTTCTTGTCTAAAACAGCATAATCCACTACCAAAAGATTATCAGGTTTTAATTAAGTTTTATAATTTTTTTTTTAGACCATACACATAGGTCTTCCAGCTGCAGGATAAACCCACCTGGATTTACAGTAAGGAACTCCATAGCTGACTGAATGTAAGAAAAAATTGTCATCATACTGCTCACTAAGGAAGAATGCTTAAAAGATATTCAAGGTTGAGTCTATGGTTGCTTAGTTTCAATTAAAAGAACATGACTCCTTATTAGTCTCATCTAACCCTACATTTTGAAAACCAATAATGTTAAAAGTATCTTGCTCAACTTCATTTTCCTTAACTATTCAGTTTCGAGACCAAAAGACTGAAAATATCTCAAAGATAATCAGCAACCTCTCCTGATTTTCAGCAGGATTGTGCCAGATTATCTTGAAAACAGGCCAGCCCCTTTTCTGTATGGGTTACAAAACATGAGTCCGTATGTGACAAAACTAAGAACACACTCAAAGAGTGCACTCAAAATCACACAACAAATGCATGCAAAATTACACACTCAACAAAACCACACAATATTAATGAGTGTTGAAGTTTCAATGGGTTGATCACATCAATGTCATTTTCTTTTGAGAGTATCTTATAGCTGTACCAGGTGGTGCTGGACAGGACTAGGTCGATGGCAAAAAGTCTACAGCAACTCTATTCTTACAGCTGCTTATAAACCTACAATGAGATTAAAGCGGTCAGTGTGTGCTATATAACTTAGAAAATGCCCTTTTGTAGTATAATTTCATATAAAATGAATATTAAACAATGAAAGCATTAAAAATTCTAATAAAAAAACAGCAAAACTAAAAAGAAAATAGACTTTTCATATGTTGATAAGAAAAAATATAGAAAATTCTTTTTTTATTAGATATTTTCTTCATTTACATTTCAAATAGAAAATTCTTAAGGCCATGATGTTTCTAGCCCCAAGCATCTCACTATCAGAAAGACTGTGTGTTTAACATTATAAGCCTTCGCATTCACACTGACCTCAGAGCACTAAACTCTAAATGCTGAGTTAGACCCTGATAGCAGTGAATTCAGCTGCTTGCGCATAAGTACTCCATAGTAGCTCCATAGTAGCACATAGTAGCTCCTGCACAAACATCATGACCAAGAAGCAAGTTGGGGAGGAAAGGGTTTATTCGGCTTACACTTCCATACTGCTGTCCATCACCAAAGGAAGTCAGGACTGGAACTCAAGCAGGTCAGGAAGCAGGAGCTGATGCAGAGGCCATGAAGGGATGTTCTTTACTGGCTTGCCTCCCCTGGCTTGCTCAGTCTGCTCTCTTATAAAACCAAGACTACCAGCCCAGAGATGGTCCCACCCACAAAGGGGCCTTTCCCCCTTGATCACTAATTGAGAAAATGCCTTACAGTTGTATCTCACAGAGGCATTTCCTCGACTGAAGCTCCTTTCTCTGTGATAACTCCAGCTGTGTCAAGTTGACACAAAACTAGCCAGTACAACTTGTTATTCAATTTATTAAGAACATACCAGATTCTTGACAGCCAGAGCTTTCTCAATGCTAGTAAATTATTATCCGTGTGAGCTTTGGGAAGAGAGCGTGATCCAAGTTTTCTCATAAAATTCGTACTGGTAAGGCACAACTCAGTTCAAGTAACCTGGCCTCTTGTTTTAAGCAAGAACACTGAGAAATGAAAGTTATCACAGAGGGTTAATTATGTAATGTGAACTGCAGGATTTAGCAAGATATGAATATTAAGTTACAGAATCTCCATAGTACATGAGATACAATAAAATACATAGTTGAACCAAAGTACCTAGAATATCCCTCCAACATAAGAGAAGATAATGTACTTTGCCATTCTCACATGATTGAAGAACTGAATCAAATTTTAATTTTCTCTGTTTTACAGAGGCATTCAAACTTCATTTCATGGACAAGAAAGAAATACTGGATGAGGAAATGCAACTCCTACCACACACCTTTAAATACGCCGGGATGGTTTACCATGGAAGACATGGCGACTACTACCTTAAAGTATGAGGGGAATGCTAAGCTACTGCTGTAGACTCTGACAAGATAAATGAGTACTTAAAATGCTGACAGCGATCATTTTAAAAGTTAACAAGGGAACAAATTGAGATTATTGTATTCTTTTGTTATGTGGTTAGAAACATTAAAAGGCTGGGAAGAAAGGCCATGTTACCTGGATCTTTGAAGAAAGGGCAGCCAGTGATTAGTGTTAAATGGCTAAAACTGGAGTCCTTTTTTTTTTTGATTTTTAATATTTTTATTACATATTTTCCTCAATTACATTTCCAATGCTATCCCAAAAGTCCCCCATAGCGCCCCCCACTTCCCTACCCACCCATTCCCATTCTTTTGGCCCTGGCATTCCCCTATATTGGGCATATAAAGTTTGCAAGTCCAATGGGCCTCTCTTTCCAATGATGGCCGACTAGGCCATCTTTCGATACATATGCAGCTAGAGACAAGAGCTCCGGGGTTCTGGTTAGTACATCATGTTGTTCCAACAATAGGGTTGCAGATCCCTTTAGCTCCTTGGGTACTTTCTCTAGCTTCTCCATTGGGAGCCCTGTGATACATCCAATAGCTGACTGTGAACATCCACTCCTGTGTTTGCTAGGCCCCGGCATCGTCTCACAAGAGACAGCTATATTTGGGTCCTTTCAGCAAAATCTTGCTAGTGTATGCAATGGTGTCAGCGTTTAGAAGCTGATTATGGGACGGATCCCTGGATACAGCAGTCTCTAAATGGTCCATCCTTTCATCACAGCTACGAACTTTGTCTCTGTAACTCCTTCCCTGGGTGTTTTGTTCCCAATTCTATGAAGGTGCACAGTGTCCACACTTTGGTCTTCATTCTTCTTGAGTTTCATGCGTTTATCAAATTGTATCTTATATCTTGGGTATCCTAAGTTTTGGGCTAATATCCACTTATCAATGAATACATATTGTATGAGTTCTTTTGTGATTGTGTTACTTCACTCAAGATGATGCCCTCCAGGTCCATCCATTTGGCTAGGAATTTCATAAATTCATTCTTTTTAATAGCTGAGTAGTACTCCATTGTGTAAATGTACCATAATTTCTGTATCCATTCCTCTGTTGAGGGACATCTGGGTTCTTTCCAGCTTCTGGCTATTATAAATAGGGCTGCTATGAACATAGTGGAGCATGTGTCCTTTTTACCAGTTGGGACATCTGGATATATGCCCAGGAGAGGTATTGCTGGATCCTCCGGTAGTACTATGTCAAATTTTCTGAGGAACCGCCAGACTGATTTCCAGAGTGGTTGTACAAGCTTGCAATCCCACCAACAATGGAGGAGTGTTCCTCTTCCCCACATTCTCGCCAGCATCTGTTGTCACCTGAATTTTTGATCTTAGCCATTCTGACTGGTGTGAGGTGGAATCTCAGGGTTGTTTTGATTTGCATTTCCCTGATGATTAAGGATGTTGAACATTTTTTCAGGTGTTTCTCTGCCATTCGGTATTCCTCAGGTGAGAATTCTTTGTTCAGTTCTGAGCCCCATTTTTAATGGGGTTATTTGACTTTCTGGAGTCCACCTTCTTGAGTTCTTTATATATATTGGATATTAGTCCCTTATCTGATTTAGGATAGGTGAAGATCCTTTCCCAATCTGTTGGTGGTTTTTTTGTCTTATTGATGGTGTCTTTAGCCTTGCAGAAGCTTTGTAGTTTCATGAGGTCCCACTTGTCAATTCTCGATCTTACAGCACAAGCCATTACTGTTCTATTCAGGAATTTTTCCCCTGTGCCCATATCTTCAAGGCTTTTCCCCACTTTCTCCTCTATAAGTTTCAGTGTCTCTGGTTTTATGTGAAGTTCCTTGATCCACTTAGACTTGACCTTAGTACAAGGAGATAGGAATGGATCGATTCGCATTCTTCTACATGTTAACAACCAGTTGTGCCAGCACCATTTGTTGAAAATGCTGTCTTTCTTCCACTGGATGTTTTTAGCTCCCTTGTCGAAGATCAAGTGACCATAGGTGTGTGGGTTCATTTCTGGGTCTTCAATTCTGTTCCATTGGTCTATTTGTCTGTCACTATACCAGTACCATGCAGTTTTTATCACAATTGCTCTGTAGTAGAGCTTTAGGTCCGGCATGGTGATTCCACCAGAGGTTCTTTTATCCTTGAGAAGAGTTTTTGCTATCCTAGGTTTTTTGTTATTCCAGATGAATTTGCAGATTGCACTTTCTAATTCGTTGAAGAATTGAGTTGGAATTTTGATGGGGATTGCATTGAATCTGTAGATTGCTTTTGGCAAGATAGCCATTTTTACAATGTTGATCCTGCCAATCCATGAGCATGGGAGATCTTTCCATCTTCTGAGATCTTCTATAATTTCTTTCTTCAGAGACTTGAAGTTTTTATTATACAGATCTTTCACTTCCTTAGTTAGAGTCACGCCAAGATATTTTATATTATTTGTGACTATTGAGAAGGGTGTTGTTTCCCTAATTTCTTTCTCAGCCTGTTTATTCTTTGTGTAGAGAAAGGCCATTGATTTGTTTGAGTTAATTTTATATCCAGCTACTTCACCGAAGCTGTTTATCAGGCTTAGGAGTTCTCTGGTGGAATTTTTAGGGTCACTTATATATACTATCATATCATCTGCAAAAAGTGATATTTTGACTTCATCTTTTCCAATTTGTATCCCTTTGATCTCCTTTTGTGGTCGAATTGCTCTGGCTAGGACTTCAAGTACAATGTTGAATAGGTATGGAGAAAGTGGACAGCCTTGTCTAGTCCCTGATTTTAGAGGGATTGCTTCAAGCTTCTGACCATTTACTTTGATGTTGGCTACTGGTTTGCTGTAGATTGCTTTTATCATGTTTAGGTATGGGCCTTGAATTCCTGATCTTTCCAAGACTTTTATCATGAATGGGTGTTGGATCTTGTCAAATGCTTTTTCCGCATCTAATGAGATGACCATGTGGTTTTTGTCTTTGAGTTTGTTTATATACTGGATTACGTTGATGGATTTCCGTATATTGAACCATCCCTGCATCCCTGGGATGAAACCTACTTGGTCAGGATGGATGATTGTTTTGATGTGTTCTTGGATTCGGTTAGCAAGAACTTTATTGAGGATTTTTGCATCAATATTCATAAGGGATATTGGTCTGAAGTTTTCTATCTTTGTTGGGTCTTTTTGTGGTTTAGGTATCAGAGTAATTGTGGCTTCATAGAATGAGTTGGGTAGAGTACCTTCTGTTTCTATTTTGTGGAATAGTTTGTAAAGAACTGGGATTAGATCTTCTTTGAAGGTCTGATAGAACTCTGCACTAAACCCATCTGGTCCTGGGCTTTTTTTAGTTGGGAGACTATTAATGACTGCTTCTATTTCTTTGGGGGATATAGGGCTGTTTAGATCATTAACCTGATCTTGATTCAACTTTGGTACCTGGTATCTGTCTAGGAACTTCTCCATTTCATCCAGGTTCTCCAGTTTTGTTGAGTATAGCCTTTGGTAGAAGGATCTGATGGTGTTTTGGATGTCTTCAGGATCTGTTGTTATGTCTCCTTTTTCATTTCTGATTTTGTTAATTAGGATGCTTTCCCTGTGCCCTCTAGTGAGTCTGGCTAAGGGTTTATCTATCTTGTTGATTTTCTCAAAGAACCAGCTCCTTGATTGGTTGATTCTTTGAATAGTTTTTCTTGTTTCCACTTGGTTGATTTCACCCCTGAGTTTGATTATTTCCTGCCGTCTACTCCTCTTGGGTGAATTTGCTTCCTTTTGTTCTAGTGCTTTTAGGTGTGTTGTCAAGCTGCTAATGTGTGCTCTCTCTAGTTTCCTTTTGGAGGCACTCAGAGCTATGAGTTTTCCTCTTAGAAATGCTTTCATTGCGTCCCATAAGTTCGGGTATGTTGTGGCTTCATTTTCATTGAACTCTAAAAAGTCCTTAATTTCTTTCTTTATTCCTTCCTTGACCAAGGTATCATTGAGAAGAGTGTTGTTCAGTTTCCACGTGAAGGTTGGCTTTCTATTATTTATTTTGTTATTGAAGATCAGCCTTAGTCCATGGTGATCTGATAGGATGCATGGGACAATTTCAATATTTTTGTATCTGTTGAGGCCTGCTTTGTGACCAATTATGTGGTCAATTTTGGAGAAGGTACCATGAGGTGCTGAGAAGAAGGTATATCCTTTTGTTTTAGGATAGAATGTTCTGTAGATATCTGCCAGATCCATTTGATTCATAATTTCTCTTAGTTTCACTGTGTCCCTGTTTAGTTTCTGTTTCCATGATCTGTCCATTGGTGAAAGTGGTGTGTTGAAGTCTCCCACTATTATTGTATGAGGTGCAATGTGTGCTTTGAGATTTACTAAAGTTTCTTTAATGAATGTGGCTGCCTTTGTATTTGGAGCATAGATATTCAGGATTGATAGTTCCTCTTGGAGGATTTTACCTTTGATGAGTATGAAGTGTCCCTCCCTGTCTTTTTTAATGACTTTGGGTTGGAAGTCAATCTTATCAGATATTAGAATGGCTACTCCAGCTTGTTTCTTCATGCCATTTACTTGGAAAATTGTTTTCCAGCCTTTCATTCTGAGGTAGTGTCTATCCTTTTCTCTGAGATGAGTTTCCTGTAAGCAGCAAAATGTTGGGTCTTGTTTGTGTAGCCAGTTTGTTAGTCTATGTCTTTTTATCGGGGAGTTGAGTCCATTGATATTAAGAGATATTAAGGAAAAGTAATTGTTGTTTCCTGTTATTATTGTTGTTAAAGTTGGCATTTTGTTCTTGTGGCTGTCTTCTTTTAGGTTTGTTGAGGGATTACCTTCTTGTTGTTTCTAGGGCGTGGTTCCTGTCCTTGTATTGGTTTTTTTCTGTTATTATCCTTTGAAGGGCTGGATTCGTGGAGAGATAATGTGTGAATTTGGTTTTGTCGTGGAATACTTTGGTTTCTCCATCTATGTTAATTGAGAGTTTGGCTGGGTATAGTAGCCTGGGCTGGAATTTGTGTTCTTTTAGTGTCTGTATAACATCCGTCCAGGATCTTCTGGCTTTCATAGTCTCTGGTGAAAAATCTGGTGTAATTCTGATAGGTTGCCTTTATATGTTACTTGGCCTTTTTCTCTTACTGCTTTTAGTATTCTATCTTTATTTAGAGCATTTGTTGTTCTGATTATAATGTGTCGGGAGGTATTTCTTTTCTGGTCCAGTCTATTTGGAGTTCTGTAGGCTTCTTGTATGTTCATGGGCATCTCTTTCTTTAGATTTGGGAAGTTTTCTTCTATAATTTTGTTGAAGATGTTTGCTGGTCCTTTGAGTTGAAAATCTTCATTCTCATCCACTCCTATTATCCGTAGGTTTGGTCTTCTCATTGCGTCCTGTATTTCTTGGATGTTTTGAGTTAGGATCTTTTTGCATTTTACATTTTCCTTGATTGTTGTGCTGATGTTCTCTATGGAATCTTCTGCACCTGAGATTCTCTCTTCCATCTCTTGTATTCTGTTGCTGATGCTGGTATCTATGGTTCCAGATTTCTTTCCTAGGGTTTCTATCTCCAGTGTTGCCTCATTTTGGGTTTTCTTTATTGTGTCTACTTCCCTTTTTAGGTCTAGTATGGTTTTGTTCATTTCCATCATCTGTTTGGATGTGTTTTCCTGTTTTTCATTAAGGACTTCTACCTGTTTGATTATGTTATCCTGTTTTTCTTTAAGGATTTGTAACTCTTTAGCAGTGTTCTCCTGCAATTCTTTAAGGGATTTTTGTGCTTCCTCTTTATTGTCTTCTACCTGTTTAGCTGTGTTCTCCTGCATTTCTTTAAGTGTGTTATTAAAGTCCTTCTTGAAGTCCTCTATCATCATCAGGAGATATGCTTTTAAATCCGTGTCTAGCTTTTCCGGTGTGTTGGGGTGCCCTGGACTGGGCGAAGTGGGGGTGCTGGGTTCTGATGATGGTGAGTGGTCTTGGTTTCTGTTAGTAAGATTATTACGTTTACCTTTCGCCATCTGGTAATCTCTGGGGTTAGTTGTTATCGTTGTCACTGTTTAAAGATTGGAGCAGAAGCTGTGTTCCACTCACCAGCAGTCCCAAAATCCTGCGGTGGGGGTCGTGGGTAGCTGGCGGGTGTCAGGCAACCCTGCGCTCCAGCTACCCCGGAGCTGATCCAGCTGGATGAGGCCTGTGGTCCTACTCAGGCTGGTTTCTGCCTCCCTAACTAATGCAGTCTCAGGTCCCGCGCAATTGGATTGGAGCAGAAGCTGTGCTCCACTCACCAGAAGTCTTAAGATCCTGTGGCGGGTGTTGTGGGTAGCTGGCGAGTGTCAGCAGACCCTGCGCCCCAGCTGCCCAGGTGCTTTTCTGACTGGAAGAGGGTTGTGGCCCTATGTAGGCCGGATTTCTCTCTCCCCAACCAGAGCAGTCTCAGGTCCCGCGTGATTGGACTGGAGCAGAAGCTGTGTTCCACTCACCAGCAGTCCCAAAATCCTGCGGCGGGGGGTCGTGTGTAGCTGGCCGGTGTCAGGCAACCCTGCGCTCCTGCTACCCTGGCGCTGATCCGGCCGGATGAGGCCTGTGGCCCTACTCGGGCCGGTTTCTGCTTCCCTAACTAATGCAGTCTCAGGTCCCGCGCAATTGGATTGGAGCAGAAGCTGTGCTCCACTCACCAGAAGTCTTAAGATCCTGTGGCGGGCAAAACTGGAGTCCTTGATCATGGCTTTTTTATGTCCCTTCAGGCCTTGGATTTTACAGTTGATTCTCAGGAACAAACGTATTGGGGGTTTTTTAATTTTATTTTATTTTATTTTTGGTTTTTCAAGACAGGGTTTCTCTGTATAGCCCTGGCTGTCCTGAAACCCACTTTGTAGACCAGGCTGGCCTCAAACTTAGAAATCCACCTGCCTCTGCCTCCCTAGTTCTGGGATTAAAGGTGTGCACCACCACACCTGGCAGGGATTTTTTTTAGTAGATGAGAAGCTTTGTAATCAATTTAAAAAAATTTAAAGTAAAGGTAATCACTTTACCCAGACCAGCCATAAAGCAACTGCTAACTTAGCCTAACACATATGTGACTGCTAGTGTGCCTCAGGCTGGAGGTAGACCCAGTGTTCACATTTAGAGGTAGACACACATGTTCACATCTGGAGACAGCCACAACTGTTCACATCCAGAGGTAGACATAAGCAGTCATGTCTAGCCAGTGATAATGAGCCCTGAGAATCAGAAGAAATTCAAGCATATGCTTTTATTACTGAATGCCACATGTACCACAAAAGACTCATTTCACTTATAATAGATTATTTACAATATTCAAAATGACCTTTAGGCCACCAGGTAGAATTTGTTTCCTTGGGGGACACCTGCTGGTTCACACATATTTTCGCCCTCTGAGTCTTGGCAAGCCTTATGTTGGTATCTAGCAAATACTTATCTAAAAAAAAGTGTTGGACTGCACAACCATAACTCGGAGTTGTACTGAAATCCAAATATGAATTTCCTGGAACACATACGGGAACATGCAGTCAATAGATTTCTGGAATTGCATACCAGCACTTTCCATAGCTGCTACAACTGCTTGCCTATCCTGGAAGAAAAAAAATTCTGTTACAGTTTGTTCTGATGAATTCAGAGTGAAACTGTAGCAGCTACAACAGCTACTTTACCAGTTGGCTTTTAAGTTTCCATATAAAAGTGGATAAAGGAAATATGTTTCTCATGAGTATATAAAGGTACACTACCAGAATGCCCAAAATGTAAAATGATAAAACTAAATCACTCAACCTAGTTCTTTATGGAAATATCTTTACTTTTATTCCTTTCCTACTCCTAGATCCCTCAGAATCTGAACAAGAGTGAGTGTAAGAATCAACTTTGTGATTTTGTGCATTTGTCTGATAGGAAGTTGTCCTGCATTGCCTTAGATCTATATTAACTACACTTGATTTCTTAAATAATCTGATTAAGATGTGGTCACATATATGTTTAACTTTCAAAAAATATATTCAATCTCCTTCCCATATTTCATTTCTTTAAAAAGTTTAATTAGTATACACAGTATTGACAATTATGTGAATACTAATATTATCAGAAAAAATATGTTCCTGACTGGACTCCCCATCATGTCCTGCACCCTTGTCACCTCTGACCCTCTCTTGAACTCTACCTCTGACCCTATTCCTCTTGCATAATCATTTCTTATTTCTATAAGATTCTACCTAAATATAAATTACTCCAAGTAGCTGGGCATGGTGGTGCACGCCTTTAATCCCAGCACTCGGGAGGCAGAGGCAGGTAGATTTCTGAGTTCGAGGCCATTCTGGTCTACAGAGTGAGTTCCAGGACAGCCAAGGCTATACAGAGAAACTCTGTCTCGAAAAACCAAAAGAAAAAAATTACTCCAAGCAGTAATTATACAATCTCCTAAAGTGAATGTATCATTCCTTATAATTTAAAATCAATAGCATTTTAAAGGCAACAAACATAAAAGATTGACACAGTCAGACTGCAAATGTAACCTAGTTGGTAGATGCAAAGCACTGCATTCTGTTTCCAGAGCTGCAAAACATGGGTGTGGTGATACACCCATGCAGGGAAAGAACTCAGCACTTGGGAGCTGGAACAGGAGGATCAGAACTCAGCACCCAGGAGCTGGAGCATGAGGGCCAGAATTCTAAAGTCATCATATCAAAGATCTGGAAATTTATCCAAATATCCAATATAGGACATTTAAGCCATGTTTAGGGCAATGGTTGTTTAAGGCTCTGGGTGGTAGGTGGTAAATAAATTTAGATGAGTCCATTTTAGAAAGACTTCAAGCAATCTAGGCAGAAGTTTATCTGTGATGCAAAGGATTGCTTAGGATAGATTTCCTTTTGATGTATGGAAGTGGAAAGAGTCCATCTGTACGGATAGAACTCAGTGGAATAGCCAAGGTCTAGTCTATATGTGATGTCTGTTTGGTGGCTTGGTCTTTGGGAGCTCCCAGAGGTCCAGGTTAGTTGATACTGTTATTCTTCCTATGGGATTGCCATCTGCTTCAGCTCCTTCAATCCTTTCCTAACTCTTCCATAGAAGTCCCCAACCTTGGTCCAATGGTTGGCTATAAGTATCTGCATCTGTCTCAATCAACTGTTGGTAGAGTCTTTCAGAGGACAGCCATACTAGTCTCCTGTCTGCAAGCACAACATAGCATCAGTAATAGTGTCAGGGTTTGGTGCCTGTGCATGGAATGGATCCTAAGTTGGGGTGGTCACTGGATGATCTACCTTGAATCTCTGTCCCATTTTTGTCTCAACATTTCTCTTAGTTAGGAACAATTCTAGGTCAAAAATGTTGAAGGTAATTTGGTCACCCCATCCCTCCACTGGAGGCCCTGTCTATCTACTGGAAATGGTCTCTTCAGGTTCCATCTCCTCACTATTGGACATTTCAACCAAGGTCATCCCTATTGAGTTCTGGTAGTCTCTCACATTCCAGGTCTCTAGAACTTTCTAAAGGTTCACACACACACCCTCCCCACAGCTGCATATTTCTATTTATTTTCCTGGCCTTCTGGACTTCTCTCCTGTCTCCTCCCCTCCCCTCCCCTCCCCTCCCCTCCCCTCCCCTCCCCTCCCCTCCCCTCCCCTCTCCTCTCCTCCCCTCCCCTCCCCTCCCCTCCCCTCCCCTCCAGGTCTTTCCCTCCCTCTGCCTCTTCTGATTATTTTGTTCCCCCATCTAAGTGGGGTTGAAGCATCCTCACTTAGGCCTTCCTTCTTATTAAACTTATTATGGTCTGTGGGTTGTATCATGCATATTCTGTACTTTTCAGTTAAAATCCACTCATCAGTAAGTACATACCATTCATACCATGCATTGATGCCCCAGAGAAGGGGCATGTGTGTGTGTATGTGGGGGGGTGAGGGCAGCGGGTGGGGGGGTTGAGGTGAGGGTTGGGGATGTGGAATGTGTTGGTCGGAGAGCACCCTCGCAGAGGCAAAGGAGAGTAGAAATCGGGTAAAGAACTTTTGACGTGGGGACCTGGCAAGGGAGCAACATTTAGAATGCAAATATATAAAACAATTAAAAATATAAAAATAAAATTCATATTCTTTTTTAAAAAACGTCTATTGCCTATCAGATTTACTTTCTAACTCTAGAGGACTACAGCCTAGTAAGACATAGCAATGGCAAATTTGAAAGAAAAACAAAAATAAAAATTATTTCAATTTGTGAAAACTTAGTAAGGTGCTGAAATCCATATACGTATGTATTTATACACATATATGTGTATATACATATATACATATTTCAACATCCAGAATATTTTGGGATAATCTGACTACTTAATACATTACTTGAGAATGTTAAATGTCTTTAGCTGAGGAGAAGAATTTGAAGTGTTCTAATCAATACAATCCTGCTCAGTGTGTTTGAAGAAACACTCCACAGATTTCATCCCTTCTATTTGACCAAGAATAATCCTTAAAGAATGGGGATTCTCCACCTGTTGCTTAGTTTTATTTTAGTTGATTGGTTCAACCTCCTTTTGAAATGTATCCCAACATTAGTATTCAAAGAAGAAAATAAAACAAGCAAAAGCACTGGGGTCAGAGAACTTGGAAGGTGAAAGGGAGAGTGGGTGTCCCTGAGATCCAGAGGCCGCTCCTCTTGCTACTTTGACATGCTAAAAAACTGTGTAGTGTTTTATATTGACAGCTTTTACGTCACAACTATGAGTATTATTGTATTTAATAACTTCTTTGGGTATAATAATTATACTTAGAATAAAAGAAAAGATAACCATTTCTGCCCAGTGATAACAATATCCTATGGCAAGTCTTTGTGAATGTGTGTGAGGAACGAATACAGAAAACATCCCTCTTGTTTTAAAAACCATGCACTAGATTAACTGAATTAGCTTTATACATGTCTGTTGATTTCCCCTGAATCTAGGCCCTTCCAGCATCCAGTACTCTAAAGCAAGTTTAAGCTCTTCCCATAGCACAGGATATAATAGTCTCAGCAGAAGCCACAATGAGGAAATCTTAGACTCAGGGGCAAATTCATACTCAGCCTGCCCATTTGCTTTGAATGTCTAACAAAGACACAGACAAAGAATAGTGAAACTATATTAACTATATTAATTAAACTATATTATATATTATATATACATATATATAATTTTATTTGATTCAACTATATACATAAAAAGATATAAAATTGAATTAAAGTATGTGTATTTTTTAAACAAATCATTCTTTTCTATTTTGATCACTGGCTCATCTGACTTAAGGGAGGTGAAACTGCCAAACTGATTCTTCCTTTATCAGTTGTTTGCAAAATTAAATTTACTATGAATTGTACACCTTATACCTGCATGTCACAATGCTAATAAATCAGAGCTGGAAGAGAACACAGGCCTACATAAAACTGCCAGTATCTATTCCAAATTCAGACACAAAGTCATTAACTCTAAATGCAGGCATTCCTGAATTAGTGCCTAACAGGCCCCAGAATGCTATGTGAGAACAGACATTTGGCCTGCCTGACCTTGAAGGACAATTCTTTCCCAAGTGAGGAAATATGCTGGGCAAATACAAGGGCATAGAGGAATGAAGAAACACATCAGAGTTAAAATACATCCTGTTCTCCTTGAAGAAAAGGCAAGAGGCATTTCAAGACTGTTCTCTACAAACTCTGGGAAGTGACTCCTTGTAAAAAATGACAGTAGGAAAAGGCACATAAATTATTTACAAAAACACTTTTTAAAATTTTTGCATGATTAATAAATAAATACAAAATAAATTGTGCTTTTTCAATTTAGAAACTTAGAAAAGAATAATAGTACTGTGATTTGGCAAGTTTTGAGGACAGATAGACATTCTAGATTTTTTTATCTTAAGAAACAATCATTGGTATTCAAGGAGACAAGCAACATACATATTAATAAGACTTTTTTTTCTATAAATAAAACCATTTGTGAAAGTTACAAGTCCAGCAATTTAAAAAAAGCTAAATAAATTACTATAACAAAATGGATATTAAGCACTCATTAAACAATATTTAAGGATAGAAATAATTTTGTAGGGTTCATGAGATTTTCTCAAAAAAAATTTTCTCCTCTGGAGAACTTTATCAGATATAGCAAAAGAATGCACTAACTCTAAATTTTCTAACCTTTGCAATACCTACATAATAACAAAATACAAATACTCTGACAGCTAAGAGGTATAGATCAATATGTTCACATCATTTCTAGGAAGCAGATGCAACATGCCTTTTTGCTCTTACTTGCATTTTATGAAACTCTACCATGTCCATTCAGTGCTCTTACAGTAAGAAAAATTGGTCATCCCACTCAACAAAAGAGCCCAGGCAGAGCTGTTGTTTCTGTGTTAGGACAAGAAAAGTTGCCAGTGAGTAACTCATCTTCCTTCTGGGAGAGAAATGAAGCACTTGGAATAGGGAGAGACTTTTAGAGCATCTTAATTCTGATAATAATCATTTGTAGTCTAAAGTCATATATTTGCCTGTTTTATGATTACTCTACCTAGCATGGCTGTGAACTCCCAAGTGTGTGTGTGTGTGTGTGTCTGTCCCACATTTGGAACTGAATAGGCAACTTTTAAAATCCACATTATAATCCAATCACAGCCCCCTCCCTCCTCTTCTCAAGTCTCACTCCTACAAATCCCCCCCAATCACCATCTCCCCTTCTCCGAAAAGAAGAGGAAGCCCCCTCCCCAAATACCTGGACATCTAGTCTCAGCAGGCTTAAGTATATCCTTTCCCACTGAGGCCCAACCAGGCAGTTCAGGTACGGGATGGGGATATAACAGCAAGCAACAGAGACAGAGACAGTTACCATGCTACTTCTTAGGGAATCCACATGAAGACCAAGCTGAAGATTCATCTGCTACACGTGGTATGTGTATGGGGGGTAGGCCCAGGCCTTGCTTGTTCTTTGTTTGGTGGGTCAGTCTCTGTAAGACCCTATGGGCCCAGGTTAGTTGACTTTGTAGGTCTTCTTGTGGTGTCCTTGACCTCTCCTGCTCAACTAGCTCTAACCCCTAGTCTTCCACAGGCCCCTCAAGCTCAGCCGAATTTTGGCTGTGGATCTCTGCATCTGCCTCTTTCTGCTACTGGATGAAGCCCTTCAGGAGATATTTGTGCTAGGTTCCTGACTGCAAGCATAGCAGAGTATCATTTATGACGTCAGGGTTTGGCTCTCTCCCATGGGATGGATCTCATGTCCGGCTAGTCATTGGTTGGCCATTCTCTCAATCTCTATAACATCTTTATCCCTGCATATCTTGTAGGCAGCACAAATTTGGACTGAATGTTTCAATTTCCCCGTCCTGCTGGAAGTCCTGCATGGCCACTTTAGGAGGTGGTCACTTTAGTCTCTATATCCATAGCTGGTAGGAATCTCAGTTAGGATCACCCCCATAGACTTCCTGTAGCTTCCCTGTCTCAGGTCTCCAACTAGTCCCAGAGATCCTCCCCCCAAACTGCTTCCATTCTCACTTCCAGCCCTCTTCAACCTCTTCCCCTACATGATTGCTATCCCATACCCATCCTTACCCCTTTGCCACTCAGTTCCCTCTCTCCATCCACCTCCAGTGACTGTTTTGTTTCTCTTTCAGATTGAGATACATACAACTCCCTTGGGTCCTCTGTATAACCTGTTTTTTGGATTGTAGCATGGTTATCCTGCACTTTATGGCTAATGTCCAATTATAAGTGAGTAAATGCCATATGTGTCATTCTGGGATTCTGTTCCCTCATTCAAGATAATATTCTGAAGTTCCATCCATTTGCCTGTAATGTTCATGATGTCTTCATTTTTAATAGCTGAATCATTTTCCATCGTGTAAATGTATCACATATTCTATATCCAATCTTTAGTTGAGGGGCATCTAGGTTGCTTCCAGTTCCTGGCTATTAAGAATAAAGTCACTATGAACATAGTTGAACAACTGTCATTGTGGTAGGACATCTTTTGGGTATATTCCCAAGAGTGGTGTATAGTTGGTTCCTGAGGTAGAACTGTTCCCAATTTTCTGAGAAAGAGCCAAATTGATTTTCAAAGTGGTTGTACAAGTTTGAAATCCCACCATCAGCGTAGGAGTGTTCTCCTTGCTCCACACGTATGCCAGCATGTGCTGTCCTTTGAGTTTTTGATGTTAGTCATTTTGATCGATAGATTCAGAGTCATTTTGATTTGCATTTCCCTGATGACTAAGGACATTCCATTTCTTTAAGTGCTTCTTGGCCTTTTGAGATTCCTCTGTTGAGAATTCTCTATTTAGCTCTGTACTCCATTTTTAATTGAGTTATTTGGTTTGTTGGTGTCTAAATTCTTGAGTTCCTTATATATTTTAGATATTAGACCTCTGCTGAATGGAGGATTCATGAAGATCTTTTCTCAATCTGTAGACTGACATTTTGTACCAGTGACAGTGTCCTTTGTCTTACAGAAGTTTTCCAATCTCATGAAGTCTCATTTATCAATTTTTGATCTTAGTGCCTGAGCCATTGGTGTTCTTTTCAGGAAGTTGTCTCCTGTACTAATGTGTTCAAGGCTACTCCCCACTTTCTCTTCTTTTAGATGTCAAAGTATCACTGTTTGCAGATCATATGATAGTATACATAAGTGATCCAAAAAATTCTACCAGAGAACTTCTAAAACTGATAAACACCTTCAGCAATGTGGCTGGATAGAAAATTAACTGAAAAAAATCAGTAGCCATCCTTTATACGAAAAATAAATGGGCTGAGCAAAAAATTAGGAAAGCAACACATTTCATATTAGCCACAAATAATACAGAATATCTTGGTGTGACTCTAACCAAACGAGTAAAAGACTTATATGACAAGAACTTCAAGTCTCTAGAGAAAGAAATTGAAGAAGGTATCTAAAAATAAAAAGATCTCCCATCTCATGGAAAGATAGGATTAACATAGTGAAATGGCCATTTTATCAAAAGCAATCTACAGATTCAGTGCAATCCATATCAAAATAATAGGACAAGTTTTTAAAGATCTTCAGAGAAAAATCCCGAGCTTTATATGGAAAAAATGAAAAAATCCAGTATAGCTAAAACAATCCTGAACAATAAAAGAATCTCTGGAGTTATCACCATCACTCATCTCAAGCTATACTATAGAGCAATAGTATTTACAACTGCATGGTATTGGTATAGAAACAGACAGCTTGATCAATGGAGTCTAATCAAAGCCCCTGAAGTAAACCCAGCCACCTACAGATGCTTGATTTTTGACAAAGAAGCAAAAACCATATGGTGAGGAAAAATATCTTCAACAAATGGTGTTGGTCTAACTGGATGTCTGAATTTAGAAGACTGAAAATAGACCCACCCTAAACAAAACGCAAGTACAAGAGGATCAAAGACATTAACTGGATATACTAAATCTAACTGGATAGGCAATTTCTAGGAGCTGTTTTTTCTCAAAAATGTTCTCCTCTGGACCACCTTTCTGGGATACCAAGAACTCTGAACTTTTTTTAAGTTTGGCAATACCTAAATATCAGCAAAATACAGATCCAGATCAATTAAACTATGAAGATATACTAAGTCTTGTGACATTATTTTAAAATGTATCTCAACTGATGGTCAAACTCATCATTTTTGTCAGTATTCCCAAACTTTATAGTTTATTCATTTTGGGTACAATGGTCTCTCTTGGCAGGGAGTCGGTTCAACATCTAGCTAAGAAAAAAATCTTAAGATATACATATATATATATATATATATATATATTGATATATATTGATATATATTGATATATATATATATATTGATATATATATCAAATATATAGACAGGAGAGTAGTAAATTCAACTCTGATTATCATAGCATTATAATAAATAATATAAAATAATAACTTTTAGGAAAACATGATTTTCCTGGTGAATCTTAATTAACCCAAAACAAGCTTTTATCCTGTGTGATACTTAAATTGTCTTGGTTAAGAGAATTAGGTGGCGCACACCTTTAATCCCAGCACTCGGGAGGTTAACGTTTAAGTTAGAAAAAAAAAATCTGGAGTCTCCCTTTCATTATTGTTAAATCTTTTCCTAATTGTGGTAGAGCATATTTTTATTTTCATAAGAGAGAGTTGTGCCTAGGAAAATTATGATGCTGAGTTCTTTCAGTCTCCTAATTTTGTATAAAGAAAATGAAAACAGTCCAACAAGGCCTTCCTCTACCACATATGCAGCGGGAGCCATGGGTCCTTCCATGTGTACTCTTTGGTTGGTGATCCAGTCCGAAGGAGCTGGGGGGTGGGGAGGGGGTGTCTGACTTGTTGACACTGTTGATCCCCCATTGAGCTGCAGATCAGAGGGAGGAGCAGCCCTTGGGCCTGAGGGTGTTGGAAGCCCCAGTGTAGGGGAATGCCAGGGTGGGAAGAAAGGAATGGGTGGATGGGTGAGGGAGCACCCTCATAGAGGCAGAGGGAGGGGGGATAGGATAGGGGGTTTCTAAAGGGGAGACCTGGAAAGGGGAAAACATTTGAAATATAAATAAAGAAAATATCCAATAAAAATTATCTATTTTTTAAAAAGTGAAAACAGTATGTACTTCCAGTATTCTATAGACTACATGACATGGTTCTTAGTGATGTCACAAAACAATGAAATAATTCTGATGGATGTAAGCACTTGGAAAGTAGCCCCAAGATTCTAGTTAATGACTTCCTTGAAATCCTTACTGCCCATATATCCTAATAGGCCAATTCAGGGGGCATGAGAAAGACAGAGCAAAGAATGCTGCTGATTGACTCAACAGTAAGAAAAAAATATATATACTAAAATCAGACTTAAAAAAAAATAACTTTATGGCCATTCCATACTGATTTTCAAGATAGATATGTAATGATTCTCACAAGACATAAGCTAAGTGTTTTAACTTTTTATGAAATTACCCACCATGACAAAGACGAAAGAAGTACTGAATTTAATAACTATTACTGAAGACAGGAAAATGTCACGGAGATGGCCAGTGATTCACACCTTACCTGTTGCTGTCACAATTCTAGTAAAACTGTAAAGAAAAAAGATGAAGATAGGCCTGTGAGATTCAGGTCTGAGATTGTCTACAAGACACATAACTTCGCTAGGCCAAGGTAGTTCACAACAGATGTAAGCATATAACCTACAGTAAATTCAGAAATCTGGGAAGTAAAACAGGACCACGATGGAGGCTGAGGGAGGGCAGAGAGAGAGGAATAATAGAGTAGAGGTGATTTGTAAGGAAAAATTGGTCGTTATCTAAGAAAGAGAGAAAGATAAACAGAGAAAAGAGAGGTAGGAGGTTAAATAACAGTAAGGTTGTCTAAAAAAGTTATAAGAAATCATATTATCTGTCTACCTAAATTATATAACATCATATAATACATGAATTGTGTAATCTATAACATATATATGTATATATATACATATACATATATATATATATATATATAATGTATGTATATATTCATTATATAGTGGAAATTTCTTATCTGGGGTAATTAATGCTCCCCCAAAATGCGATAGTCCATCTAACAAAACTCTAATATCAGGTATGAAAATATCCATTATAGGTGTTAGTAAGGGTTGCTTAAGATATTGCCAAAACATTACAGGCTATTGCTGTTGCCCTTGGCTTTCTTCAGAGATGAATGATAAATATCTATAGCTGAAGACACCATGCACATTCAAGAGAACACTGAGGGCCTGAGCTGGACCTGACATGAAAGCTTCCTCTATGAGGGTTAAATTTTTGGCGCCCTAAAGCACCAGGCAAGCTTCCAAGGAAGGGAAGCAAGCAATCACCCCACTCGCTATGATGTATATGGATCACAAGATTGACTTGCATGGCACCATAACTCTCAGTGTGCAATGAAGACACTGGTACCTTTCTAGGAACCAACAACTCTCTAGTTAGACTTAAGGCCCACTCAACATAAGGAGAAAATACTATGTACTTTCTTTTAATTGATTAATTACAAAATAAGTAGAGGTATCCTTAGCTGAGAGTTGAACAAAATACCTTTGGACATAGACATTTTGCTTTGTACTGTACAAAATAAGAATAAAAAAATGAGCCCACACAAAAATTCTAGTGAAAGATCTCAGGCAAATAAAAAGTAAGCTGAAATCACTTGCATATAACTATTTTTGTTTGTTTATTTGTTTTGTTTTCTTTTTTGTTTTAGTACTTGGAAATTTTTGCCCTTCTAGAGATAACAACCAATGAAAATTTAAAATCCCAACACACTTGCTCTGCCAATGTACAGCTCCTGTTCCTATGAGTAGACGTATAGACATCCCTTCAGTTTCTTTTAAAGAATTAATAGAGCCAAAAGAAATTACAGAATAGATAAAGAGCCTAGGAGATATGTTAAAGAATTTAAAACCTAGAAAAATGAGGTCTACTATAGAGCAAATGATAGAGGAAGTACAACTTTTCACATTGAAGGTATCAGAGATCGTTATATTCTCTTTATATAATAAACTAAAGTGTGATAAGATCACTAGTAGAAAATGGCTACAAGAGCCATGAAGATATAGACACAGGGAAAAAATTCCTGAATAGAACAGCAATGGCTTGTGCTGTAAGATCAAGAATCGACAAATGGGACTTCATAAAATTGCAAAGCATCTCTAAGTCAAAAGACACCGTCAATAAGACAAAAAGACCACCAACAGATTGGGAAAGGATCTTTACCTATCCTAAATCAGATAGGGGACTAATATCCAATATATATAAAGAACTCAAGAAGGTGGACTCCAGAAAATCAAATAACCCCATTCAAAAATGGGGCTCAGAGCTAAACAAAGAATTCTCACATGAGGAATACCGAATGGCTGAGAAGCACCTGAAAAAATGTTCAACATCCTTAATCAACAGGGAAATGCAAATCAAAACAACCCTGAGATTCCACCTCACACCAGTCAGAATGGCTAAGTTCAAAAATTCTGGTGACAGCAGATGCTGGTGAGGATGTGAAGAAAGAGGAACACTCCTCCATTGTTGGTGGGATTGCAAGCTTGTACAACCACTCTGGAAATCAGTCTGGCAGTTCCTCAGAAAATTGGACATAGTACTACCGGAGGATCCCACAATACCTCTCCTGGGCATATATCCAGAAGATGTTCCAACTGGTAACAAGGACACATGCTCCACTATGTTCATAGCAGCCTTATTTATAATAGCTAGAAGCTGGAAAGAACCCAGATGCTCCTCAACAGAGGAATGGATACAGAAAATGTGGTACATTTACACAATGGAGTACTACTTAGCTATTAAAAAGAATGAATTTATGAAAGTCCTAGGCAAATGGATGGGCCCAGAGGGCATCATCCTGAGTGAGGCAACCCAATCACAAAAGAACTCACATGATATGTACTCACTGATAAGTGGACATTAGCCCAGAAACTTAGAATAACCAAGATACAAGATACAATTTGCAAAACACATGAAACTCAAGAAGAACAAAGACCAAAGTGTGAACACTTTGCCCCTTCTTAGAATTGGGAACAAAACACCCATGGAAGGAGTTAGGGATACAAAGTTTGAAGCTGAGATGAAAGGATGGACCATCTAGAGACTGCCATACCCGGGGATCCATCCCATAATCAGCTTCCAAACGCTGACACCATTGCGTACACTAGCAAGATTTTGCTGAAAAGACCCTGATATAGCTGTCTCTTGTGAGGCTATGCCGAGGCCTAGCAAACACAGAAGTGGATGCTCACAGTCATCTATAGGATGGAACACAGGGCCCCCAAAGGAGAAGCTAGAGAAAGCACCCAAGGAGCTAAAGGGATCTGCAACCCTATAGGTGGAACAACAATATTAACTAACCAGTACCCCCCTGCAGCTCGTGTCTCTAGCTGCATATGTATCAGAAGATGGCCTAGTCGGGCATCATTGGAAAGAGAGGCCCATTGGTCTTGCAAACTTTATATGCCTTAGTACAGGGGAACGCCAGGGCCAAGAAGTGGGAGTGGGTGGGGAGGGGAGTGTGGGGGGAGGGTATGGGGGACTTTTGGGATAGCATTGGAAATGTAAATGAAGAAAATACCAACCTCCCCCCCCCAAAAAAAAAAACTTGGTAGAGTCAAAAAAAAAAAAAAAAACGAAAATGGCTACAAGAGAAATACATTTCAAGGGGGGGGGGGTGATTTTATGTTAGATATGAAGGACAAACTATGATCACAAAAATGTTACAAGTTAGAGACAAATTACAAATCTGGGTATAGGCCTTAGGAGGCTGAGTCAGAAGATAAAAAGTGTGGATTCTAACAGTCATAGCCTAAGTTGAAGGCCAGCCCTAGGAACTTGGTGAGACCCTGTCTCAAAGAGGCAGAGTGGCTTGGAATGTATATCTCAGTGGTAGACTGATCGTCTAGCATGTGCAAGGCCTTAGGTTCAATCACCACAATAGAAAAAAAGGAAGAAAATAGACATCACTTATCCTGCATGGTTCAAGCAGAAATGATGAGGTTCAAACTAGATAGTGCTGGAACTTTATATAATTTAGGGTTTTCCAATTCATACAAATTATATTCAGGCAACATTCAAACAGTGATTGCATTTTTTAAGTGATCTGAATCTGTTAGCAGAGTTGCTATTACTAGCTAGAACCAGCAATTCTATACATAAACAAAAGTCTATATTAATAATTTATTTCTCGTATTGTGTAGTCCATACACATACAGAACATAATCATCTTTGAAAAGTTTGGAAGAATACATTTTTAATTTTGTTAAAAAGATAAAAATTTTAATGTAGTAATTCCTCCTATGTTCAATCTGTTTAGTTACAGAGTAAAAAGAATCCTTCAAAAAGTGTTAGATTTTTGCAGTGTTAAAGATTTTGCAAGCTTTAAACTTAGAATCATAAGAAAGTCCAAGAAATGAAGGCCAATCAGTAGTCATGCCCACCCCACCCACCATACAAGCATAAAGTAACCAGCTGAAGCACATTGAGATGGTAGATAAGCCAGGATGGTTGTGCATACCTTATATTCTCAGGACTCAGTAGGCTGAAACAGGCTGTTCTCTGTGCGTTCAAAACTTTTCCAATTTATATAGTAAGTTCCAGATTACCCAGGGTTACATAGTGAGACTATGTGACAAACACAGAAAAAGCATGTTTTAAATGATAGTAGAGAAATGACACCTCTAAAGTGGAGGACAGAAACCACCTAAGCAAAATCTGGCATAGATTAAAACATCTGTTAATCCAGCCCTCGCTCTAAAATCACAACAATCCTGGAGGAACTTAATGTTTCCTCCTGCTCTATTTTCAAGTGTAAATACATTGTCTTTAGTCTCTCTTATACAAGATGTCTGGCTTTCAGCCAAAACTCTGGGGACAGAAAAGAAACAAGTGAAAAACAATGCCATGTAAAGGGACAAAGCAATCAAAAAAAAAAAAGACTCAGATGTGTTCCAGATGTTTGGAACCACTAGACAGGAAACTTAAAATAACTGTAAATAATATCCTTTTAAAACTTAGAGGAAAAGTCAGACAATATGTATCATCTGATCAAGAATGTCAGCAGAAGGATAAAAACTATTAGAATCAAATGATAATACTTGAAATTAGAAGCATAAATGGAGAAAAGAAGACTGTCTTCAATGGACATATCATAGACCTGACATATCTGAGGAGAGAATTGATAAAGTTAAAGAAAGGCCAGTTAGATATTACTCAAAGTAAAGCACAAAGAAAAAATTATAAAGACTGAAAACCAACAGAATGGTCAACAGCAGTAGGATAATACTTAACAGTCTTCATATGTGGATTAAGGATCACAGTTGGTGAGAGAGAAGAGGAAAGAGACATGTTTGGGAAGATAATGGCTGGGAAATGGCCAGCGTCAATTCCAGATGTCAAGCTACAGATTTGCCTCAGAGAACACCAAGATAAAATACCAAACAGAAGAAAATAAAAAATAACTGTTACCTCACCAAGCTAACAACAAGAAGCAGATGAACATCTGATGGATGTGAATAAAAAAATCCTGTTCACATACAATTTTACAAAGACAAACTCTCTAAATTAACAACAGGGCAGACACATTACAGAAGAAGACAAATAGCTAACCAATACTATATGAAGAGCTCAGTATCACTAACCACAACGAAATAAACTTGTATTCAATGAAGTAAGCAGCAATGACTGGGGCTGCTGCTGTGCAGGAGAACCATTCAGAAGTCTCACATCTTACTAATGGAGTGTAAAATAACCTGAGCACTCCGAAAAACCTCTGCTTATTCTCAACTAGAATTAAACCTGCATTTGCTACATGATCCAGCATTGCATCCTATAAAAGATGTGCTCAAGAATGTTCAGCTTTAATAATAGCCCAAAAATGTAATGCAAACCTAAATAGCAATAAAACTATGTGAACTAAATACAGAGACTATTTTGAGTCCAAGAAGCTAGATAAAATACTAATACTATTTCATTATATTTACATGAGCTTTAAAAATTAATATATGGTAATAGAAATCAGAAAAGATACAGGGATATTATTTGGAAAGGAATACAAGGAGACATTTGGAATGATTGAAATATTAATCAAGTTGAAGGTAATGCTTACAAAGCTCAAACCTGATTCAACAGTTTGTTGATTTTAATTATTAATTTAATAATTATTAATATTTATGTTACTGTATATACATGAAATCCCAACCATGTAGTAATGACATTAAAAATCAAAAGAAAACTGTATACAACTCTTTTTGTAATAAGGTTAGTAGCTTTGCTGAGGTTTCATTGACAAATAAAAATTGCCTGCCTTTTTAATCCTAAGACAACCTGTTACAATAATCACAGATATAAGTGACCCATACTAATAAGCAGAAAGTAAATTCTCAGAGTAGATCTCTTATGTAAATCCAAATCAACTCATCACTGAGAAGTGTAGTTGACAGTAGAATTCGGCAGCATGCATATGGTGCTGGGTTCCATCCTCAAGACCCAGGATTATTAGTTACTTCTGATAGTACCTTATAAAACATGATGCATTCTCCTTGTTCCTTGTGTCCATACTGTTTCATCAATTCCTTCTTTCCATGTGTCATTTTGATATTGAATTCAGAACTACATATTGTCCATCCTCAACAAGTATGCACAAGTGTGTTTATTCATATAAAACAAGGAAATATACAACTAGAAATAGTTTTCTATCCAAACTAACAGTTTTTTAACACATATATACATAAAAACCCACTATTGATAGCTATACCAACACTATTGATAGTTATACCTACATAGTAGCAGTAATCTAATGGTGAACCAGAAGACAACCTTAACATGTATGATCATACAGATGTAAGTGTCAAAAACGGACATAAAATGGACAAGACCTTGTTTAATAAATCGCCAAAACAATTTTTTAAATGTGACAGTTGAGATCAGCTTTGCAAAAGATGTAGGACTTATTAGTGAGAGAGATAATCAAAGTGGTCCTGGAAAGGGACCTGTAAAACATCGTTTAGTTTGGAAGGAGCACAATGATAAGAGGAATTTATGATGCCAGCCAAGCAGGTCACAAGCAATGGGAGTCATAAAGGTCCCGAAAGTTAGAGCAGCATGACCAAGCATATATCTGTCTAGGGACAATCTAGTCGCACTTTAGACAATGGCTCAGAAGACAGGATTGATGCAGGAAGCCAGAGAGAAATCTACTAGAAGATTCAGAGAGAGAGATTATTGATAAAGTTTTAGGTGGTTTGCAGTACAGATAGGAAAAGGTGACAGGTTGAGAAGATGATTACCTCATGGCTGAGTAAATACAAATTGTGGAGAGTGATGAATCAGGACTACAACCCAACCTTCTGGCTTTTGCCAACATTATGTGTTGTCCTTTCCTGTGAACTCTGAAAAGGGAAAAAAATCTCCAGGAAAAATACAGACACAATGTTATCACATGGTCAGTGATAATGAGCACACATCTCTCATGTATGACGGGGGCAGTTGTCTTGCATTGTGTTGGGCTAAAATGAAAAGAAGATGTAAAGGTCAAATAAATATTAAAACTATTCTTTCACATAAGAGTCATTGGGAGAACTGTGAAAGTCACCTGAGATTAGCTTTCCAAACAAAAGAACTCACTTCAACAAAATCAGCTAATGCACATACGACAAAAATAAAAGTCAAAAATAAATTCATGTGATGTGATTTCTAGTTCACTACCCCATGAATTTTCTTTCCTATTTTAAAACAAGTTATTTTATTTTGTTTTGTTTTGGGTTTTTGTTTGTTTGCTTGCTTGCCCTTTATTGTTTTTGTTTGTTTATTTGTTTTTATTTGTGTTTGTTTACTTGTTTTGCAAAGCAAGAAAACAGAAAAGTATGGCTCTGACTTTCAAACTTGCTTCTTAAAATCAACAGTGTAACAGTCTTTGATACAAGTAAAGGTCTTGGATGTTTTGAATTCCAGAGCTGAGCAATGTGGAACTCAATGGGGCAAGCCATGAAGATAGTGTCATGCAGTTTAATTGACTTTACAATGTAAATGAGTTCTCATAGATGAGTGAGATAAAGTTTCAGGTAGAGAAAAATATGTTTCTTCCCAGGAACATCACTAGGGCAAATTATTGCAGACAACAGAATTCCTAGGGTTATTAGAGAAACATTTTCCTAGTTTCCTACATGAAGACAAAGGCAATAGAAATCTTCTGGGTAAAACTCCTAGGGAGATGGAGCAGTACAACTTGAGTAAAAACTTAAAATAATCATCCTCATCTACAGCTATGAAGAGCAACCATCTCCCATATGGTATCTGTCTTGATGCCATGGCTATACTCAGGATGACAACACATTACTCAGAGTTGGAAGCGAGATGAAAGTGGCCTTAGGATTTTATCAGTTTGAGAGTGGTGAAAAACAAAATAGCAAGTGTGCACCAGGATATTGTGTTACAGTAAGAAGAAACAAGTTGTTTCAAATAACAAAGGACAAGTCATAATTCAGATAGTGTAAGATAGTCAGAATACAGAATTTTCTATATACAGTAGTCAAAATATACTGTTAATTGATGCAGCTAATAAGATTAATTAATGAATTACTAATTTAGAAAACAGAAGGATATAAGCAACCTTAAACTGCCCAGTCAGTTCCTATGTAAGGAAGAAAATACAAGATTTCCACTTATTCATTCAATAGGTATTTAATTCCCCATTATGTGCTAGATTATGGGCTATTTGGTGTTGAGCCAAGTATACTATTTGTCCCCCAATAAACTTAACATGTAGTAGGAGAGTTAAAAAATTAAATAATTATTTATTCACTCTCACTCTGATCTTGCTCATTTTCTTTTTTTTCCCAGATGACATGTCAGCCTGGTAATTGATAGATAGAAAAGGTACATTTGGTAGGTACCATATTAGTGCCTAAGAAGCCTGAATGACTACAAGTGTGTCATCAACTAAGTAAGCATTATCTATCCAACAGCTGAAACGCATTAGTTTTCTTAGGTAGTCCCATGAAATATGTCCTCCACCCAAACGAGAACAACAGTAGGTCCTGACCTTAGCTAGAAAGCAGACAACCAAATGTCCTGTATGTTATCCATCTGTGGTACTCACTATGACAACAGGAACCACTTCAAAAAATAATATGTGGCATTTGATAAAATAAAAGTTGCTGGAGGGGAGAGACATCGGTTTAGTGAAATGAGATCCAGCTGTGAGGAACTCAGGCCAAGGCTATCTGTAAATCGCTTTTTGCCCCTGCCCTGTACATTACAGCAATCGACTACAGATCACAAGAACATGGGCAAAAGCCATATGTTTGGCATCATTCAGACCGCATCTGGTATTTTTAAAGATACAACTAAAAAGGTTGAAAACACAGTAAAACAACTGCCATTCACTTAATTCTTATGCTTACATGTTAGCTCATGGATAGACTTATGACAAATAAACAGTTGAACTAACTCTCTGTTTAGTCACATTCTTTTATATGTTTTTTTATGTGGCAAATTTGGTTTGGTAGGAGAGTCCGTGTGTGTGTGAATATAAGCGAGCATGAGAGCACGCATGCTACTGTTGGTGGTGAAACGCTGATGTATAAGCAGAATGAAAATGTCTCTCAAGGTAAATTGAGCCAAAGAGACTAAAGGTCATAAATATTATTTACACTCAATTCTTTTTACTAGGTCAGTCAGTGTCTGGCTAATGTGTTTTATGGCATCCAGAGTTTAGACTTATATTACATAATAAAGAGAAACCCACACAGATCGTTGTTAAGAAAACACAGTTTTGCTGAGTCTTCTGAATTATATATTAACTTCTATTTGAGATCAAGGCTGCTCGGATATGGAAACTAATTGAGACATTTCTTTTTCACATGCTTACATGCCTATAATTAATAGATAACCCTAAAGCAGTTTGGAATATGGTTAGACTCTTTTTTTTTTTTTTTTGAGACACGGTTTCTCTGTGTCCCCTGGCTTTCCTGGAACTCACTTTTGTAGACCAGGCTGACTTCGAACTCAGAAATCCACCTGCCTCTGCCTCCTGAATGCTGGGATTAAAGGCGTGCACCTTAGCTAATGTCTAGACAATAGACCTGTGACATTTTTTTTTTTTGTCTGAGACAGGGTTTCTTTGTATAGTCCTGGCTGTCCTGGAACTCACTTTGTAGACCAGTTTGGCCTCAAACTCAGAAATCTTCCTGCCTCTGCCTCCGAGTGCTGGTATTAAAGGCGTGCACCACCATCACCTGGCTTATGTGACATCTTTCAAATCCAAACTCACAACTCAGATTTGCTTTTTCCTCTCTCATTCCATGATGATTCAAAAATAAATGGAACTACAAACTGTATTCATATATAAAGTGAGAAAAGCAAAATTATACTGAGAAGGGTACTTGTTTCTTTCTATGCTTGTTTACATGTTTGTTCATTTGTTTGTTAGACAACCAAGATTAACAAAGAGCCACAATATTCTGGAAATTTCTCATGTAATTTTCAAAATTAAGATTATTGGATAGAAAGCCCAAAATTTGTATTGCTTCCACTTTATTTTTTTAATTTTATTTTAAATTTATTTTCTACACTTCATATTCCACTCCCTGATCCCCACATCCACCCAACTGCTCCACATTCCACATCTCTTCTCCACCCCACCCCTTCTCCACGAGGATGCCCACATCCTCCACACAACCTGACATCTAAACTCCCTGAGGCCTCCAGTCTCTTGAGGGTTAGGTGCATCATCTCTGAATGAACAGAGACCTGGAAGTCCTCTACTGTATGTGTGTTGGGGGCCTCATATCAGCTGGTGTATGCTGTTTGTTTGGTGGTCCAGTGTTTGAGAGATCTCAGGGGTCAAATAAACAGTTGACCTTCCCTAATTCAACAACAGGGATCAGCTGCTTCTGTCCATTGGTTGGGTGCAAATATCTGCATCTGACTCTTTCAGCTGGTTGTTGAGTCTTTGGGAGGGTAGTAATTATAGATCCCTTTTTGTGAGCATTCCACAGCCTCAATAATAGTGTCAAGCCTTGGGACTCCGCCTTAAGCTGGATCCCACTTTGGGTACTGTAGCTGGACCTTCTTTTCCTCAGGCTTCTCTCTATTAACACCCTTGTCATTCTTTCAGACAGGAACAATTTTGGGTCAGAGTTGTGACTGTAGGATGGAAACCCCATCCCTCATTTGATGTCCTGTCTTCCTGCTGGAGGTGGGCTCTATAAGTTCCCTCTCTTTGAGTCCTGGGAGTCTCTCACCTCCCCACTTGTGATTGCTTTCTTCTCTCTCCCAAGTGGGACTGAGGTATCCTCACTTTGGCATTTCAGCTTTTTGAGTTCTGTGGACTGTATCTTGGATATTCTCTTTTTTTTTTTTTTTTGCTAATATCCACTTATTAGTGAGTACATACCATGCAGGTCCTTTGGGTCTGAGTTACCTCACTCAGGATGATATTTTCTAGTTCCATTCATTTGCCTGCAAAGCTCAGGATGTCCTTGTTCTTAATGCCCGAGTAGTATTCCATTGTGTAAATGAAACATATTTTCTGTATCCATTCTTCTGTCATGGAACATCTAGGTTGTTTCCAGCTTCTGTCTATCACAAATAAGGCCGCTATGATCATAGTGGAACATGTGCCCCTGTGGCATGATCTTTTGGGTATATTCCTAAAAGTGGTATAGCTGGATCTTCAGGTATATCTATTTCCAATTTCCTGAGTAACCTCCAGATTGCTTACCAGTTTGCAATCACACCAGCAATGGAGGAGTGTTCCTCTTTCTCCACATCCTCTCCAACATGTGTTGTCACCTGAGGTTTTGATCTTAGCCATTTTGATTGGTGTAAGGTGGAATCTCAGAGTCATTTTGATTTGCATTTCTCTGATCACTAAGGACTTTGAACATTTCTTTAAGTGCTTTTCAGCCATTCAAGATTCTTCAGTTGTGAATTCTCGGTTTAATTCTATACCCCATTTTTTGAATGGGTTGTTTAGTTTTTGGGTGATTAACTTCTTGAGGTCTTAATACATTTTGGATATTAGCCCTCTATTGTATGTGGGGTTAGTGAAGATTTTTTCCCAATCTGTAGGTTGCCCATTTGTCTTATTGACTATATCCTTTGCGTTATAGGAGCTTTCCAGGTTCATGAGGTCCCATTTATCAATCGTTGATGTTAGAGCATGAGCCATGAGTTGTGTTGAGGAAATTTGCCCCATGCCTATGAGTTCAAGGCTCTTTCCCGATTTGTCTTCTATTAGATCCAGTGTATCTGGTTTTATGTTGAGGTCCTTGATCCACTTGTACTTGAGCTTTGTACAAGGTGACAAATATGGGTCTAATTTCATTCTTTTACATACAGTCAGTCAGTTAGACCAGCACCATTTATTGAAGATGTTTTCTTTTTGCCATTGTATATTTTTGACGTCTTTGTCAAAGATCAAGTAACCGTGAGTGTGTGGTTTTATTTCTGGGTCTTCAATTTTATTCCACTGATCAGCATGTCTGTCTCTGTACAAATACCATGCAGCTTTTAACACTTGAATTCAGGGATGGTGATTTCCCCAGCTGTTCTTATTCTTAAGAACTGTTTTAGCTATTCTTTGGTTTTTTTGCCTTTCCAGATGAATTTGAGAGTTGCTCTTTCAATGTCTTTGAAGAATTGTGTTGGGATTTTGATGGGGATTGCATTGAATCTAAAGAGTGCCTTTGGCAGGATGGCTATTTTTACTATGTTAATTCTGCAAATCCATGAGCATGGTTGTTCTCTCCATTTTCTGAGATCTCCTTCAATTTCTTTCTTGAGAGACTTGAAGTTATTTTCATACAGGTCTTTCAGTTGCTTGGTTAGAGTTACCCAAAAATATTTTATACTATTTGTGGCTATTGTGCAGGGAATTGTTTCCCTAATTTCTTTCTCAGCCTGTTTATCCTTTGTATAAAGGAAGGCTACTCATTTATTTGCATTAATTTTATATCTGGCCACTTTGCTGAAGTTGTTTATCACCTGGAGAAGTTCTCTGGTAGAATTTTTGGGGTCAATTATGTATATTATCATATCATCTGCAAATAGTGATACCTTTATTTCTTCTTTACCAATTTGTATTCCCTTGATATCTCTTTGATGTCTTATTGTTCTAGCTAACACTTAGAGTGCTATATTGAATAGATGTGGGGAGAGTAGGCATCCTTGTCTTGTTCCTAATTTCAGTGGGATTGCTTCAAATATGTCTCTTTTTTAATTTGATATTGGCTGTTTGCAGTAAATTGCTTTTATTAGGTTTAGGTATGGGCCTTGAATTCCTGACATCTCCAATACTTTTAACATGAAGGTGTTGAATTTTGTCAAATGTTTTTTCTGCATCTAAGAAGACAATCATGTGATTTTTTTCTTTGACTATGTTAATGGATTTTCATATATTAAACCAACCTTGCATCCCTGGGATGAAACATACTTGATCGTGGTGAATGATGATTTTGATGTGTTCTTGAATTCAGTTTGCTAGAATTTATTGAGTATTTTTGTATTGATATTCATAAGTGAGATTGGACTGAAGTTCTCTTTTCTGGTTAACTTCTTGGTTGGTTTTGGTATCAGAGTAAATGTTGCTTCATAGAATGAGTTTTGTGGTGTTCCGTCTGTTTCTATTTATGGAATAGTTTGAGGAAAATTGGTATCATGTCTTCTTTGAAGGAATGGTAGAATTCTGCACTAAATCTATCTAGCCCTGGACTCTCCTTTTGGTTGGGAGGTTTTTTAATGACTTCTTCTATTTCCTTGTATGATATGGGCCCGTTTAGATAGTTTACTTACTCTTGATTTAACGTTCGTATGTGGAGTCTGTCTATAAAACCATCCATTTCATTTAAATTTTCCAGTTATGTTGAGTATAGGCTTTTATAGTAGGATTTTTTTGAATTTCCTTGGTTTCTATTGTTATGTCTCCCTTTTCATTTCCAATTTTATTAATTTGGATACTGCCTCTTGGCTCTTTAGTTAGTTTGGCTAGGAGTTTATCTATCTTGTTGATTATCTCAAAGAACCAGCTTTTTGTTTTGCTGATTCTTTGGATATTTTTCTTTGTTACTATTTGGTTGATTTCAGCCCTGAGTTTGACTATTTCCTGCCTTCTATTCCTCTTGGGTGTGTTTGCCTCTTTTTGTTATAGCGCTCTCAGATGTGCTGTTAAGTTGTTAGTATAAGATCTGTCCAGTGTCTTTAACAGGGCACTTAGTGCTATGAACTTTCCTCTTAGCACTGCTTTCATTGTGTCAAATAAGTTTGGGTATGATGGGTCAACATTTTCATTAAATTCCAGGAAGTCTTTCTTTATTATTTTTTCCTTGATCAAGTTGTCATTGAGTAGAGAATTGTTAAGTTTTTACATGTATGTGGGCTTTCTGTAGTTTTTGCTGTTATTGAAGACCAGTCTTAGGCCATGATATGATAGGATACATGGTATTATTTCAATCTTCTTATATTTGTTGAGGGTTGTATTGTGACCAATTATATCATTGATTTTGGAGATGGTACCATGAGGTGCTGAGAAAATGTATTCTCTTGTTTTAGGGTGAAATGTTCTATAGATATCTGTTAAGTCCATTTGGTTTATAACCTCTCTTGTTTTCACTGTATCTTGGTTTAGTTTCTGTTTTAGTGACATGTCCATTGTTGATAGTGGGTTGTTGAAATCTCCCACTATTATTGTGTGGGGTTCAATATATGTTTTGAGTTTTTTAAAGTTTCTTTTATGAATCTGAGTGCTCTTGCGTTTGGGGCATAGATGTTCAGAATTTAGACTTTCTCTTGAAAGTGAATTTTTTCCTTGATGGAGTGTCCTTCTTCCTCACACTTGATAACTTTTGGTTGAAAGTCTATTTCATTAGACATTAGAATGGCAACTCCTGCTTGTTTCCTGGGACCATATGCTGGAAAGTCCTTTTTCTATGTTTTACTCTGAGAAAGTGTCTGTCTTTTTCTTGAGGTATGTTTTTTGTATGTAGCAAAATACTGGATCTTGTTTGCATATCCAGTCTGTTAGCTTATTTCATTTTATAGGGAGTTGAGTCCATTAATATTGAGAGATATTAAAGAGAGATGACTGTTGCTTCCTGATATGTTTGTTTTTGTAGGTGAGTTTATGTGCTTGTCACTCTCTGCTTTTGACTTTGTTGTGAGATGCTTAATATCCTGTCATTTCTTTGGTGCAGTGTATCTTCCTTGTCTTGGAGTTTTCCTTCCAGGGTCCTCTGTAGGTAGGGCTGGGTTGGTAGATAGATAATGTTTGGATTTGGTTTTATCCTGGAATATTTTGGTTTCTTCATCTATGTTAATTGAGAATTTTGCTGGGTGTAGTAGCCTGGGCTGGCATTTGTGTTCTCTTAGAGTCTGCAGGACAGCTTACCAGGCTCTTCTGGCTTTCATAGTTTCTGTTGAGAAGTCTGGTATAATTCTGATAGGTCGACCTTTGTATGTTACTTGGCCTTTTTCCCTTGCAGCTTTTAATATTCTTTCTTTTCTCTGTGCATTTAGTGTTTTTGCTAATTATGTGATGAGAAGATTTTCTTTTCTGGTCCCATTTATTTGGTGTTCTAGAGCTTTCTTGTACCTTTAAGTCCATCTCTTTCTTTAGGTTGAGGAACTTTTCTTCTATGATTTTGTTGAAGACGTTTTCAGATCCTTTGAGCTGGAAATCTTCATTCTCCTCTATTCTGATTATCCTTAGATTTGGTCTTTTCATTGTGTCCCAATTTCCTGGATGCTTTGGATTAGAAATTTTTTATGTGTTGAATTTTTCTTTGACAGTTTTATCAATCTCTTCTACAATATCTTCTACACCTGGGATTCTCTCTTCTATCTCTTGTATTTTGATGGTAATAGTTATATCTGTAATTCCTGACCTCTTTCCTAGGTTTTCCATTTCCAGGTTTGCCTCCATTTGTGTTTTATTGTTTCTACTTCTACTTTTAGGTCTTGGATTGCTATATTCAATTCCTTCACCTGTTTACCTGTGTTTTCCTGTATTTCTTTCAATGAGTCATTGATATCCTCCTTAAAGCAATCTATTATCTTCATGAAATAGGATTTTAGGACAGATCCCTGATTTTTAGGTGTGTTGTTTTCTTGCTGTGGTGGGAGAACTGGGTTCTGATGATGCCCACGTATTTTGGCTTGTGTTGTTTATGGTCTTGCGCTTGCCTTTCGCCATCTGGATAGCTTGGTGTTTGTTGATCTGGGTGACTGTATGGAGTCTGCCTTTTTTGTCCCTGGCTTGCTTCATGTCTCCTGGTAGGCTTGCAGCCCTGGCTGTATCAGACTACCTGTGGAGTCTTCCAATTGGGGCTCTTCACAGGGGCAGAGAAGCTGCTGATTTGTTGCCCTAGCTGCAGTAGATCTCCTGGGAGGCCTTCAGACTGTTGGGTCTTCAGTGGAGAAGTCAAACTGTTGTCCAATTGCCCTGAATGCAGCTGATCCTCAGCTTCTCTGAGAGCAATGGATCCTCAACTGTTCAACTGCTCTGAGTGTAGTGGGTCCAACTGTTCTGAGTGCAGTGGTTCCTCTAGGATCGATTGGGATATGGAGTCTTCACAGGAGCAGACCAACTAGGGGTCTGCCCAAGCAGCAAGGCTCATGCAGAAGGAGTGGATGGGATGGAAGGAAGGGGAGTGGTATTCAAGAGGGCAGGGGTTTTGGTGGGGGATGGGTACCAATTCCACCAGGCTCCTAGCAGCATCTCCAGAACTCGGGGAGGGAGGTGCGGGGGGGGGGTTCTTACCAACTGCTTTGAGTGCAGTGGGTCCTCTAGGATAGATTGGGATATGGAGTCTTCATGGGAGCAGACCAACTAGTTTTCTGCCCAGGAGCGGTAATTGCTTACACTTTCTTCCAACACTTTTTTTTTTTTTAATTTTTGAATTTATAGAAAAGTACTTTGCATGTTAGCCAGGGTGTGAGCAAGTCAAGAGATACAGAGTCTAAATTCAAAATAGATAATTGTTTGAGATGACTGGGAGGGAACCAGAATGCTAGAATGAGTAAGGTTAGTTAGTAAGACAAGTTACTAATGAGAAGAAATACCTGAAGTATATTTGTTGAAAAGAAAAGGACTCAAAATAATTGAGTTAATATGCAAACAAAATTAATACTACACATCTCAGTTCCTTATTTGTTGTTAAATGCCAAGTCCCTTAGTTTCGGTATCTTTAGATAAAATAATGTGCCTAGTGTCTACAGAATACTTGTATTAAAATGTCCCCATGTGATGTAGTATTGTGCACAATGAGCACATATGATGAAAAACAACTTAATATAAAAGAAACATGAAAAGACAGAGTTGGGATAAAGGGATGGCTCAATGGTTGAGAGCATCTGTTGCACCTCCAAAAGACCAGGTTTGATCCCCAGCACCCACACAGTGGTTCACAACCATTTGTAACTAAGTTTCCAAAAGATGTAATGCCCATTTCTGACCTTCATGGGTACCACACATACCTGTGTGAACAGATAAAACACCAACATGCATAAAATAACAATAAATAAATAAATCTAAATTTAAAAAATTTAAAGTCATGGGTGATTTACATGTACTAAATTTTTAGTAAATGATCATATTTAATGGTCATTATGTTTTGAATATGGACTATCCCCTAGAGTCTCATGAATTTGAACATTTTCTCCAATTTAGAGGATTTTGAATCCTTTTAGAGATTCTTTTTTATTTTTTGTATATGAATATTTTGCCTGCACATATATATGTATACAACATGCATGTCTGGTGCCATTGGGAGTCAGAAAAGGACCAGTTCCCTGGGACAGGAGTTATGGATGAATATGAGCAGGTGCTAGGAATCAACCCCAGGTCCTGTTCAAGAATAACAAGTGCTCCTAACTACTGAGACATTTTTTATGGCCTTGGACTGTGAACTTTTAAGAAGTGAACAAAATTAATACTACACATCTCAGTTCCTTATTTGTTGTTAAATGCCAAGTCCCTTAGTTTTGTTATCTTTAGATAAAATAATGTGCCTAGTGTCTAAGGCATACTTGTATTAAAAATACCTTTGAAAGTGGGTTACTGGGCAAGGACTTATGGGTTGTAGCCTGGCCCATTCCATCCTAAGTTTTTCTTTCTGTTTCCTGAGCCCAGAAACATAATCAGAGCTTCTTGGCTGGAGCTCTAGCTGCTCTGACTGCTCTCTATAAGCTAGCTAAATCCTTTACCTGTTAAGTTGTTTCATGACATACTTTTAGTCGAATGCATGAGAAAGGTACCTAGCACAGTGCTATTACTGCATGGACCAGATTAAAAATGTTTCCTTCATTACATTCAAAATATAATACCATTTTTAAAAGTGCTGCTTTCTAACTTTGAACTCCCATTGTACTTCCTTTATAATCTTCCAGAATGTTATAATTATTATAACTAGACTACCAATTCTTCCAGTACCAAGGCCAAAGTTATTCTGTGTTGTGCAGAGTCTTGGGAGAAACTGACTAGAAAAAAAGAGAAGAAAATAGAAGAAGAAATGCAAAAGAAAAGAAGGGAGGTGAGGGCAAGGAAGAAAAGACAGTGACAGGAAGATGTAAGAGGGAGAGAGGAGAGAATCATAGGAAGATAAAAACAAACTATTTTTTAAAATAATAAAAAGCTGGTTAACGTGGAGACATTCCCTTTTATACACTGTCTGTTTTGTCCCTATAAGGACATGAGCCATATTCTATGCCATTCCGTAGAACACACACCCATTAAGAGGGCCAGAGACATACAGGAATATACTAATAACAGACTCAAAATGCAGCAGAAATTAACTAATTGGCTTAAAGACCATTATTTTGAACTCCAAGTCTACTGTAGTCAGATAGTACTGTGTATGTCAAATGGGAATTTGATGAAATGAATTCTAGTGTTTGGGGAGAGAATGGATGAGGAAATGTATTATTAACAGCCCTCTCTCTCCTCCTTGAGATTGCTCCCTTCCATTGACATATGTTGAAACTTGTCTAATAACTTGTGAGACAATGGATTAATTTGATTAAGAAAGATGTCCTTTGTTTTCTAGCTGACAGTATTCAACTTCAGCTCAGCAAGGGTAGAAAACTAAAAGGAAAGTTAATTGGACTTAAGTAGATTGTAGATTTAAAGAATCTAATTGTATCAAATGGGATAAAACAATTACTATTTCCAAATAAGAATTTCTTTTTTCCAGACAATGGTAATTTTTACTTTTAATAAAATACCATATTTCAGAGAACTAGATCAGCAGAAAATAATTGCTTGGCATATGTAAGGCTCTAGGTACAATATTCAGAGCCCCACATCCAAAAGATCCTATATTTCTTAAAAACACAATTATGTTATTACCTTATTTATTTATTTGAAGGCATTATCAACTGTTCCATTCTTATATAAAATTTTCCTCTCCTCCTTTCTTGCCTTCAATCACTAGAGACTTCAACTCTTGCTTCAGATCCAGGGTCCCCTAGCCCATATATCCCTGTCTCCAAAGATAATTCTTTGCCTTAATGTACCTACTTGCAAGGCCCCTTTCCCAAAGCCCCCATGGACTCCACCTCTAACTGTTACAAGGATCCCCTTATTCTTTCCTAAAGTCTCTGTCAGCCTTTCGTCTAGCCCACTGTCTTAGTTTGGGTTTTATCCCCATGAAGAGACACCATGATCAATGTAACTCCTATAAAGAAAAACATTTAATTAGAGTTGACTTAAACTTTCAGAGGTTTAGTCCATTATCATAATGATAGGATGCATAAAGCATCAAGGCAGATATGGTCTGGAGAAGAAGCTGAGAGTTCTGCATTTAGATCAGAAGGCAGCCAAGGGACTGTCTTCTGCAAGCACTTTGGAGGAGGCTCTGTACAGACACATATATATATAACCTCAAAGTCCCACCTCCAGAGGGATACACTTCCTCTAACAAGGCTACACCCCCCCCCAATAAGGTCAAACCTCTTAATAGTGCCACTTCCCATGGCCAAGCATACTCAAACCACCACTGAACTCTCTGCCACCCATTGGCCTGTAGAAGCATTCCCTATCAGCCAAACCATGTTTTTCACACTTCCCTAAGATTCAGAGAAGGTAACAGAAACAAAGCAATGGAACACCCATCCAATAAAGAGCAGATATAAACACTTAGCATTACAGATCCAGATGCCTACACACTAGTGCAAAAGCACAATCATTAACTACCAAGAAAATATGTCTCCACCAGAACTCAGCAGACCCACGACAGTAGCCCTGAGAAATACAACATAGCTGAAGCACAGAACAAGGATTTAAAAAGCTATTATGAATATGTTTAAGGACTTTAAAAAGGGATATAGATATATCCCTGTAAAAGTCTGTTAAAACACAAGCAATGGAATGAAATGATTAAAAGTATTTAATACATGGAAGTAAAAATAGAATCAATAAAGAAAACCAAACTGAGATGAAACTAGAAATGAAATTTTCAGTTAGTAAAACAAGAGACACTGAAAATAATGTAGAAGAAATGGAAACCTCAGTCACACAAGAAAAATTTCACAACCTAAGAAAATAGGTACCTATTAAGGTACAAGAAGCACACATCTTCATGGAGGCAGGGAGCCGTAGAAATGGGATGAGGAACTGTGGGAGAGTGTACCAGGAAGGGGGCAATGATTAGACTGTAAAAAAATAAAAATAATAATTTAAAAAGATGCAAGGGAAAAAGCTGAAGTAACACACAAAACAGACTTGTAAAAATAACGTCTGGATATAAATTGAGAGTATAAAAGCCAGAAGAATCTACAGACACTAAGGGATCAACTTTGCCAGCCCAGATCACTATACCCAGCAAAACTCTCAATCACAATAGATGGAGAAAGAAACACATTAGACTATGAAACCAAATTTAAGCATTATCTATCTATCATTCCATCTCTACAGAAGATATTAAAGGGAAAACGTCAACTTGAAGAGAGTAAACATATTCAAACAAACACAGTGATAAATAATTTAATCATAATTGTAGAGAGCTGGTCTCCCAGGAGTGCTGGTACACCTAAGGTCACAGGTGAGACCACTACTATTGCTCCAAAACTTGGCTAAAGAGGGACCTTCCAGGAGCCCACAGGGCACAGGAACAGTGGAGTCATCAGAGACAGGATCTTTCCTGTTTCCATCTGTGCCCAGGGGCTAGCTAACCCGGTGCCACAGCTCTTCATATCTGAATCCTGCCCAGAGAGAGCTGGTCTCCCAGGAATGGTATCATACCTAAGATCACAGGCTCTCAGGCTCACAGCAGGGACAAACTTTTGTCAGAGACAGCAGGACCAACTAATAGGAGAAATAAGCTTCTCAAGTCAGACAGTCAGTGCAAGGTGGTAGTGCTGATGGAATCAATCTCTGACCTTGGTCACTGTGAAAAAATTAAGGTGGCTTTGGAAATTTTGGGATTCCATGTGAACTTAGAATAGCATCCTCAAATAAAGGACCAGATAAAACTTTGAGTATTAAAGCAGAATATGAAGGGGATCACATACCTACTATATTTGTTGCAGTGGCAGGCATAAGCAATGGTATAGGCTAAGTGATGTCGGATAATACTGCATATCTGGTTATCAGCTGTACTCCAGTCACACTAGACTGGCAAGCTGAAGATATGTGGTCATCTCTTAAACTGCCCAGTGGTCTTGGCTGTTCAACTATACTTTCTCCAGAAGGATCAGCTCAGTTTGCTGCTCAGACATTTGGGTTAAACAACCAATTGGTGTGGGTCAAACTTCAAATGAGCATATTAAACACATGGATATCCATAAAGCAGGCAGATAAGAAAATCAGAGAATGCAATTTGTAAAAAAGAAATTTAATTTTTAGGAGAAAAGCCACATACTCCTAGTTTGGATTTAAAGAAAAAAAATCAAGCAAAATGATTTCACATAGGAGAAAACAATTCAGTTTACTAATAAACAAATGGTCATCAATGTTTAAATTTGGCACACTGTCAGTGGATATTATTAATATTTTCTAGGTCTACATACATGTCCCTGTAACCTTAGCATTACAGAGCCTGAGGCAGCAGAATCATGACGTTCTCAATACCCTGAACTGTGTATTGCGACTTTGTACTTGCAGGGGAGGAAATCTTTATAGTTTAAGGCAATGCTAAATTACACATCATCCTCTGTATAGTCATGGTTAGGTAAATGTGTAATTATGGAACTGGAGCAATTTGTCTGCAGTTCATGAACCAGCATGGCTCTCTTGCAGACGACTTGAATTTAGTTCCCAGAATCTATGTAGATTGCCTCACAATAAATACCCTTAAACTACGCGGATCTGACCATGTGGATTCCTTACACAACTCCTTTCAAATAGTATTGCATTACCCCACTCAACACACACGATTTAAAAAATAAATAAATAAACTTTTTGTTTGTTTGTTTTTCCAAGACAGGGTTTCTCTGTATAGTCCTGGCTGTCCTGGAACTCACTCTGTAGACCAGGCTGGCATTGAACTCAGAGATCCGCCTGCCTCTGCCTCCCAAGTGCTGGGAATAAAGGTGTGTGCCAGAGAGAAAAGGAGAAGAAGAAGAAGAAGAAGAAGAAGAAGAAGAAGAAGAAGAAGAAGAAGAAGGAGGAGGAGGAGGAGGAGGAGGAGGAGGACGAGGACGAGGAGGACGAGGAGGACGAGGAGGACGAGGAGGACGAGGAGGACGAGGAGGACGAGGAGGACGAGGAGGACGAGGACGAGGAGGACGAGGAGGACGAGGAGGATGAGGAGGACGAGGAGGACGAGGAGGACGAGGAGGACGAGGAGGACGAGGAGGACGAGGAGGACGAGGAGGACGAGGAGGACGAGGAGGACGAGGAGGACGAGGACGAGGACGAGGAGGACAAGGAGGACGAGGAGGATGAGGACAAGGAGGAGGAGGAGGAGAAGGAGAAGAAGGAGAAAGAAGAAGAAGGAGAAAGAAAGAGAAGGAGAAGACACAAGCAACCTAGAGAACCCCAAATAGATAGGTTGGGCCAGAAAAGAAATTTCTCCTGTCACATAATAGTCAAAACATCAGCTGGGGAAGACCTTACCTCCAGGGAGTTCTCTGACCCTGGAACTCAGGGGAGATCGCCATTTTCTTTCCTGTGATTCTCTAAGGTGGGAACATTCAGGAATGCACAGGCCTCAGAAATGGCAGAGCACGTGGAACAGGACAGGGTTCTATGGGCCTGAATCTGCACCCAGGAGGTCGGGCTGTTCCATAACCCTCTCTGTACCTTCCCTGCTAGGGGAGAGCATGCCTGCAGAAAGTGTCTGACCCAGGGAATCCTGTGAGATCTCCATTTTCTCTCAGGTGACTCTATGGGGCGTGAACGCTCAGGAATACACAGGCCAAGGAGATGGCAGAGCAGCTGGGACAGGGTCCTGTGGGCCTGAATCTGTGCCCAGGAGGTGGGGCAGTTCTGGAGACCTCTGTGCACTGGTCTTTCCAGGAGAGAGCTGGTCTCTCAGGAGTGCTAACAGAGGCTTACAGACTCACAGGGGAACAAGCTCTAGCCAGTGACAGCAAGAATATGTAACACCAGAGATTACCAGATGGCGAAAGGGAAACTCAAGAATCTTACCAACAGAAACCAAGACTACTTGGCATCATCAGAACTCAGTACTCCAAGCACAGTGGGTTCTGGATACCCCAACAGACGGGAAAAGCAAGATTCAGACTTAAAATCGTATCTCATGATGCTGGTAGAGGATTTTAAGGACATAAATAAATCCCAAAAAGAAATACAGGAGAACACAGCTAAACAGGTAGAAGTCCTTAAATAGGAAACACAAAAAGCCCTTAAAGAATTACAGGAGAATACAGGTAAACAGGTAGAAGCCCTTAAAGAGGAAACACAAAAACCCTTAAAGAATTACAGGAAAACACAACCAAACAGCTGAAGGATTGAACAAAACCATCCAGGATCAAAAACTGGAAGTAGAAACAATAAAGAAACCACAAAGGGAGACAACTCTGGAGATAGAAATCATAGGAAAGAAATCAGAAGCCATAGGTGCAAGCATCAGCAACAGAATACAAGAGATAGAAGAGAGAATCTCAGGTGCAAAATACTCCATAGAAAGCATTAACAAAACAATCAAAGAAAATGCAAAATGCAAAAAGGTCCTAACCCAAAACAACCAGAAAATAGAGGACACAATGAAAAGACTAAACTTAAGGATAATAGGTATAGATGAGAAAGGAAACTTCCAACTTAAAGGGCCAGTAAATATCTTCAACAAAATTATAGAAGAAAATTTCCCTAACCTAAAGAGATGCCCATGAACATACAAGAAGGCTACAAAACTCCAAATATTTTGGACCAGAAAAGAAATTCCTCCCATCACATAATGATAAAAACACCAAATGCACCAAAAAAGAAAGAATATTAAAAGCAGTAAGGGAAAAAGGTCAAGGAACATATAAAGGCAGACCTATCAGAATTATACCAGACTTCTCACAAGAGAATATGAAAGCCAGAAGATCCTGGACAGATGTAATGCAAACCCTAAGAGAACACAAATGTCAGCCCAGTTTAATATACCCAACAAAACTCTCAATTATCATAGATGTAGAAACCAAAGTATTCCCTGACAAAACCAAAATTATATAATATCTTTCAACAAACCCTGCCCTTCAAAGAATGATAAAGGGAAAACTCCAACACAAGGAGGGAAACTACACCCTGGAAAAAGCAAGAAAGTAATCAACAAACATAAAAGAAGATATCCACATGTACAGAATCCCAAATCTAACAACAAAAAGAACAGAAGGCAACAATTACTTTTCCTTAATATCTTTTAATATCAATGAACTCAATTCCCCAATAAAAGACATAGACTAACAGACTGGTTATGTAAACAGGACCCAACATTTTGCTGCATACAGGAAACCAACCTCAGTGTCAAAGACAGACACTACCTCACAGTAAAAGGCTGGAAAAATAAAAATAAAATAGACTTTGAACCTAAAGTAATCAAAAAAGACAAGGAGGAACACTGCATACACATCAAAAGTAAAATCTACCAAGATGAAGTCTTAATTCTGAACATCTACGCTCCAAATGCAAGGGCACCCACATTCATTAAAGAAACTTTAGTAAAGTTAAAAGCACACAGTTCACCACACACAATAATAGTAGAAGACTTCAACACCCCACTCTCATCACTTGACAGGTCCTGGAAGGAGAAGCTAAACAGAGACACAGTGTGACTAACAGAAGTTATGAAATAAATAGATTTAACAGATATCTATAGGACATTTTATCCTAAAACAAAAGGATATACTTTCTTTTCAAAATGTCATGGTAGCTTCTCCAAAATTGGTTATTAATCAGACACAAAACAGACCTCAACAGATACAAAAAATACTGAAATAATCCCATGCATCCTATCAGATAACCAAAGACTAAGGCTGGTCTTCATTAACAACATAAATAACAGAAAGCCCACGGACAGGTGCAAGCTCAACAACACTCTTCTTGATAACTTGGTCAAGGAAGAAATAAAGAAAGAAATTAAAGACATTTTAGAGTTTAATGAAAATGAAGCCAGAATATTCCCAAACTTATAGGACACAATGAAATCAGTCCTAAGAGGAAAACTCACAGCTCTGAGTGCCTCCAAAAGGAAACTGGAGAGAGCATACACTAACAGCCTGACAGCACACCCAGAAGCTCTAGAACAAAAGGAAGCAAAATCACAAAAGAGGAGTAGAAGGCAGGAAATAATCAAACTTAGGGTTGAAATCAACCAAGTGAAAATAAAAATAACTATACAAAGAAACAAACCAGGAGCTGGTTCTTCAAGAAAATCAACAAAATAGATAAATCCTTAGCCAGACTAACTAGAGGGCACAGGGACAGTATCCTAATTAACAAAATCAGAAAGGAAAACAGAGACATAACAACAGAACCTGAGGAAATCCAAGAAATCATCAGATCCAACTACAAAAGTCTATACTGAACAAAACTAGAAAACTTGGATGAAATGGACAATTTTCTAGACAGATACCAGGTGACAAAGTTAAAGCAGAATCAGATTAATGATCTAAACAGTCCCATATCCCCTAAAAATAGAAAGGTCATTAATAGGCTCCCAACCAAAAAAAAAAAAAAAAAAAAGCCCAGGACCAGATGGGTTTAGTGAAAAGTTCTATCAAATCTTCACAGAAGACCTAATTGCAATACTCCTCAAACTATCCCACAAAATAGAAACAACAGGTACTCTACTCAATTTGTTCTATGAAGCCACAATTACTCTGATAGCTAACCCAACAAAGATAGAGAACTTCAGACCAATTTTGCTTATGAATATCAATGCAAAAATACTCAATAAAATCCTCGCAAGCTGATTCCAAGAACACATCAAAACGACTATCCATCATAATCAAGTAGGCTTCATCCCAGGGATGCAGGGATGGTTCAACATATGGAATTCACTCAATGTAATCCACTATATAAACAAACTCAAAGACAAAACCTACATGATCATCTCATTAGATGCTGAGAAAGCATTTGACAAAATCCAACACCCCTTCATGATAAAAGTCTTGCAAAGAACAGGAACTCCCCTCCTTGGCATATAGCCAGAAGATGCTCCAACATGTAATAAGGACACATGCTCCACTACGTTCATAGCAGCCTTGTTTATAATAGACAGAAGCTGGAAAGAACCCCGATGGTCCTCAACAGAGGAATGGTTATAAAAAAATGTGCTGCTGGGCTATAGTGGTGCACAAGTTTAAAAACAGCACTTGGGAGGCAGAGGCAGGCAGATTTCTGAGTTCGAGGCCAGTTTAGTCTACAGAGTGAGTTTCCGGACAGCCAGGTCTATACAGAGAAACACTGTCTCACAACCCAAAAAGAAAAAAGAAAAAAAGAAAAGAAAGGGGAGGGGAGGGGAGGGGAGGGGAGGGGAGGGAAGGAAATTTGGTGCATTTACACAATGGAGTACTATGTAGCATTAAAAACAATGAGTTTATGAAATTCTTAGGCAAATGCTTGGATCTGGAGGATATTACCCTGATTGAGGTAACCCAATCACAAAAAAACCACACATGATATGCACTCACTGATAAGTGGATATTAGCTCAGAAACTTAGAATGCCCAAGATACAGTTTGCAAAACCCATGAAACTCAAGAAGAAGGAAGACCAAAGTGTGGATACTTCAATCCTTCTTAGAAAGGGGAACAAGCTCTTCCGGCCTGACCAGCACCTGGGTAGCTAGAGCGCAGGGTCCGCTGACACCCTCCAGCTACCCACGACACCCGCCACAGGATAATGAGACTTCTGGTGAGTGGAACACAGCTTCTGCTCCAGTCCAATTGCGCGGAAACTAAGACTGCTTTGGTTGGGGAGGCAGAAATCCGGCCTGAGTAGGGCCACAAGCCTCATCCGGTCTGACCAGCACCGGGGTAGCTAGAGCGCAGGGTCGACTGACACCCGCCAGCTACCCACGACACCCGCCACAGGATCTTGAGACTTCTGGTGAGTGGAACACAGCTTCTGCTCCAGTCCAATCGCGCGGAAACTAAGACTGCTTTGGTTGGGGAGGCAGAAATCCGGCCTGAGTCGGGCCACAAGCCTCATCAGGTCTGACCAGCACCGGGGTAGCTAGAGCGCAGGGTCGACTGACACCCGCCAGCTACCCACGACACCCGCCACAGGATTTTGAGACTTCTGGTGAGTGGAACACAGAGTCTGCTCCAATCTTTAAACAGTGACAACGATAACAACTAACCCCAGAGATTACCAGATGGCGAAAGGTAAATGTAATAATCTTACTAACAGAAACCAAGACCACTCACCATCATTTGAACCCAGCACTCCCACTTCGCCCAGTCCAGGGCACCCCAACACACCGGCAAAGCTAGACACGGATCTAAAAGCATATCTCATGATGATCATAGAGGACATCAAGAAGGACTTTAATAACTCACTTAAAGAATTACAGGAGAACATGGCTAAAGAGTTACAAGTCCTTAAAGAAAAACAGGATAACACAATCAAACAGGTAGAAGTCCTTAAAGAAAAACAGGATAACACAATCAAACAGGTAGAAGTCCTTAAAGAAAAACAGGAAAACACATCCAAAGAGATGATGGAAATGAACAAAACCATACTAGACCTAAAAAGGGAAGTAGACACAATAAAGAAAACCCAAAATGAGGCAACACTGGAGATAGAAAACCTAGGAAAGAAATCTGGAACCATAGATACGAGCATCAGCAACAGAATACAAGAGATGGAAGAGAGAATCTCAGGTGCAGAAGATTCCATAGAGAACATCGGCACAACAATCAAGGAAAATGTAAAATGCAAAAAGATCCTAACTCAAAACATCCAGGAAATACAGGACACAATGAGAAGACCAAACCTACGGATAATAGGAGTGGATGAGAATGAAGATTTTCAACTCAAAGGACCAGCAAACATCTTCAACAAAATTATAGAAGAAAACTTCCCAAATCGAAAGAAAGAGATGCCCATGAACATACAAGAAGCCTACAGAACTCCAAATAGACTGGACCAGAAAAGAAATACCTCCCGACACATAATAATCAGAACAACAAATGCACTAAATAAAGATAGAATATAAAAGCAGTAAGAGAAAAAGGCCAAGTAACATATAAAGGCAAGCCTATCAGAATTACACCAGATTTTTCACCAGAGACTATGAAAGCCAGAAGATCCTGGACAGATGTTATACAGACACTAAAAGAACACAAATTCCAGCCCAGGCTACTATACCCAGCCAAACTCTCAATTAACATAGATGGAGAAACCAAAGTATTCCACGACAAAACCAAATTCACACATTATCTCTCCACGAATCCAGCCCTTCAAAGGATAATAACAGGAAAAAAACCAATACAAGGACAGGAACCACGCCCTAGAAACAACAAGAAGGTAATCCCTCAACAAACCTAAAAGAAGACAGCCACAAGAACAGAATGCCAACTTTAACAACAAAAATAACAGGAAACAACAATTACTTTTCCTTAATATCTCTTAATATCAATGGACTCAACTCCCCGATAAAAAGACATAGACTAACAAACTGGCTACACAAACAAGACCCAACATTTTGCTGCTTACAGGAAACTCATCTCAGAGAAAAAGATAGAAACTACCTCAGAATGAAAGGCTGGAAAACAATTTTCCAAGCAAATGGTATGAAGAAACAAGCTGGAGTAGCCATTCTAATATCTGATAAGATTGACTTCCAACCCAAAGTCATCAAAAAAGACAGGGAGGGGCACTTCATACTCATCAAAGGTAAAATCCTCCAAGAGGAACTATCAATCCTGAATATCTATGCTCCAAATACAAAGGCAGCCACATTCATTAAAGAAACTTTAGTAAAGCTCAAAGCACACATTGCACCTCATACAATAATAGTGGGAGACTTCAACACACCACTTTCACCAATGGACAGATCATGGAAACAGAAACTAAACAGGGACACAGTGAAACTAACAGAAGTTATTAATCAAATGGATCTGGCAGATATCTACAGAACATTCTATCCTAAAACAAAAGGATATACCTTCTTCTGAGCACCTCATGTCACCTTCTCCAAAATTGACCACATAATTGGTCACAAAACAGGCCTCAACAGATACAAAAATATTGAAATTGTCCCATGCATCCTATCAGATCACCATGGACTAAGGCTGATCTTCAATAACAAAATAAATAATAGAAAGCCAACATTTACGTGGAAACTGAACAACACTCTTCTCAATGATACCTTGGTCAAGGAAGGAATAAAGAAAGAAATTAAGGACTTTTTAGAGTTCAATGAAAATGAAGCCACAACATACCCAAACTTATGGGACGCAATGAAAGCATTTCTAAGAGGAAAACTCATAGCTCTGAGTGCCTCCAAAAGGAAACTAGAGAGAGCACACATTAGCAGCTTGACAACACACCTAAAAGCACTAGAACAAAAGGAAGCAAATTCACCCAAGAGGAGTAGATGGCAGGAAATAATCAAACTCAGGGGTGAAATCAACCAAGTGGAAACAAGAAAAACTATTCAAAGAATCAACCAATCAAGGAGCTGGTTCTTTGAGAAAATCAACAAGATAGATAAACCCTTAGCCAGACTCACTAGAGGGTTAGGGTACAATTTGCTAAACGCATGAAACTCAAGAAGAATGAAGACCAAAGTGTGGACACTGTGCCCCTTCTTAGAATTGGGAACAAAACACCCATGGAAGGAGTTACAGAGACAAAGTTTGGAGCTGTGATGAAAGGATGGACCATCTAGAGACTGCCGTATCCAGGGATCCATCCCATAATCAGCTTCTAAACGCTGACACCATTGCATACACTAGCAAGATTTTGCTGAAAGGACCCAAATATAGCTGTCTCTTGTGAGACGATGCTGGGGCCTAGCAAACACAGGAGTGGATGCTCACAGTCAGCTATTGGATGTATCACAGGGCTCCCAATGGAGAAGCTAGAGAAAGTACCCAAGGAGCTAAAGGGATCTGCAACCCTATAGTTGGAACAACACGATGAACTAACCAGTACCCCGGAGCTCTTGTCTCTAGCTGCATATGTATCGAAAGATGGACTAGTCGGCCATCACTGGAAAGAGAGGCCCATTGGACTTGCAAACTTTATATGCCCCAATATAGGGGAATGCCAGGGCCAAAAGAATGGGAATGGGTGGGTAGGGAAGTGGGGGGCGCTATGGGGGACTTTTGGGATAGCATTGGAAATGTAATTGAGGAAAATATGTAATAAAAATATTAAAAATTAAAAAAAAAGAAAGGTGAACAAAATATCCATGGCAGGAGTTACAGAGACAAAATGTGGAGCAGAGACTAAAGGAATGACCATCCATAGACTGCCCTACCTGGGGATCCATCCCATATACAACCACTAAACCCAGACACTATTGTTGATGCCAATAAGTGCTTGATGACAGAAGCCTGATATAGCTGTCTCCTGTGAGCTTCTGCCAATGCCTGACAAAACAGAAGTGGATGCTCACAGTCACCCACTGGATGGAGCACAGGGTTCCCAATGAAGGAGCTAGATAAAGTATCCAAGGAGTTGAGAGAGTTTGCAGCCCCATAGGAGGAACCTTATGAACTAACCAGTACCCCCAGATCTCCCTGGGACTAAGCCACAAACCAAAGAAAACACATGTTGGGACTCATGGCTCTAGCTGCATATGTAGCAGAGGATGGCATAGTCGGTCATCAATGGGAGGAGAGGCCCTTGGTCCTCTGAAGGCTTAATGCCCCAGTGTAGGGGAATGCCAGGGTGGTGAGGTGGGAGTGGGTGGGTGGTTGTGGAAGTACCCTCATAAAAGCAGGGGAGGGAGGATGGGATAGGGGGGTTGTGGAGAGTAAATAGGGAAAGGGGATAACACTTGAAATGTAAATAAATAAAATATCCAATTAAAAAATAAATAAGTAATCTCAAAATAGTCAATAAAAAGAGGGGAAAGCCACACCAAACAACTAAATTATTGAAATCAATAAATACTGTCCAGACTTAATAGTCTCAAGATAAGATTAAAAAGACACAGACAACAGACTGAATTTGAATCAAGATTCAACTTTTTGCTATATCCAAGAAAGACACTTTACTATCAAGAATAGATGCTACCTAATGAAATGTAAAAAGATATTCTAAGAAAGTGGACCAGAAACAAACAGGTATATTAATTTTATATATGCCAAAATACACCACAAACAAAGAGACTGTAGGACATACTCATTAAGGGAAAAGTACACCAAGAGAATATCTCAGTTATAAACAGCTATTCATGCATCTATCTATCTTAGTCAGAGTTATTACTGCTGTCATGAAACATCATAATCGAAGAAACTTCTAGACAAAAGTTTTCTTTGGCTTGTGTTTTCACATCACAGTCCATCATCAAAGGTAATCAGGACAGGAACTCAAACAAGGATCTCAAGCTGATATAAGAGGCCATGGAGGAGTGGTGCTTGCTTCTCATGGACTGCTCATCCTGCTTTCTTATAGAACACCAGCCAAAGGATGGCACCACACACAATGGGCTGGGCCCTCTCACATCAGTCACTCATTAAGGAAATGCTTTTCAGGCTTGCCCAATCTTGTGGAACCATTTTCTTAGTCTAGGTTCAGATATCTCAGCTTGTGTCAGGTTGGCATAAAACTATATAGCACGGCACCCAAGTTCATTAAAAATACACTACTACAAGTAAAATCACCATTGACTCTCACAAAATGATAGTGGGTGACTTCCATGCCTCACTCCCACCACTAGACAGAGAATTGCTAGAACTGACATCATAAATCAAATGGACCTAGCAGATATTAAAAGAACATTTCACCCAGGCACAAAAATTTGAGATATATCATATCTCCATATTAACAACTTAATAGCACACCTAAAATATCTAGAACAAAGGAAGAAATGATAATCACCATGGTCAAGCAGCCTTCATTCCAGAGATGCAGAGAAAGTCTGATGCACATAAAGTGATAAATGTAATACACCATATAAATAAACCACATGATCATCTCAGAAGATGCAGAAAAAGCCTTTGACAAAAAACCAGCATCCTTCATGATAAAAGCCCTGGAGAGACTAGGGATTGAAGTGACATATGTTAACTTAATACAGGTAATTTAGAGCAATCCCACAGCCATCACCAATCAAAACAGAGAGAAACTCAAAGCATTTCCACTAAAATCAAGGACCAGACAAGGATGTCCTCTGTCTCCGTACTTAGTCAATAAAGAACATGAAGTCTTAGCTAGAGCAATAAGACAACTGAAAGATACTAAGAAACGAGAAACGAAGAAGTCAGAGTATTATTTGCAGATTATAAAATTGCATACCTAAATGTCCCTAAAAACTTCTCCAGGAATATTGTATGGCTGATAAAAACCTTTAGCAAATTAGTAGAATACAAAATTAATACACAAAAGTCAGTAGCCCTCCTATATACAAATGGCAAATGGATTGAGAGAGAAATCAGGGAAGCAAAACTTTTACAATATCTTGAAAATAAATAAACTATTTCGGAGTAAAAAACAAGTAAAAGATTTCCATAATAAAAACTATAAAACACTGAAAAGAGTTACTGAATTATTGGAATATTAGAAGGTGGGAATGTCTCCAAGGCTCTTGGATCAGTAGGATTAATGTGCTAAGCAGCAGTATGTCAACAACAACCCGTAAACTCAGTGGTGTTCTGGGAGGGTTACCTTGTCTCATAATGCTTTGTCTCCATTTTTTAAGCATTGTCTGTTATTTTGTTTTGACTTTGTTTTGTTTTTTGTTTTTTGCCTTAAAAGTCTTTTGCTTCTATACCCAGCTCCTGTTTTTGTGTTTTTGTGGGATGTACACTATGTGATAGTGTACATGTCACTGTGACTGTATGTGTTTGTTGTGCTTTTTCTTTGGGTCCATTTTTCTGTTTGTTTTGCCCTATTTTTGGGGTGTTATTGCTGTTTATTTTCTAATGAGAGAAAAAAAGAAAGGTTGTGGATTTGGGTGGGCCTGGAGAACCTGAGAGGATTTGAGTGAGGGGAAACTATGATGATGGCATAATGTTTGAAAAATATCCATTTTCAATAAAAGTTAACATTAATTAAAAATGAAAAAGTAAGCAAAAATAATTAAGTAAATGAAAATTTTCAAAAATATTCAGTTCAACAAACATAAAACTTTCAATTCCATGCTATAAGAATCATGTTTGTGGAGGCCACCATTATAATCAGTTGCCTATCTCAAGCACAACAGGATCTCAATTTTAACTTAATTAATGAATGAAATATTTTTGTTGTGTCTCATAAATTGATGACCTAGAAGTGAGACAACATACTCCTATTCATCGCATCAGACATCCTGAGATAAAACCCACATGACGGCAGTATTTAGCATCATCTTCCTAAGTCTTTTCCATAACTTCACAGATAACTCAGCCTGAGTTAATATGACCATTGTCTATGATCAATATTATGAATAGTGGCTAAGCCACTGTCATCACTAAAGCTGTAGTCCGTCTTTATTAAGTAATGAGGTCCCAGACTGAGTCATCAGCTTTCAGTTTACTTTGCAGAATGTTAATCTGGAAAAAGGTTTCTGTACATCTAGAAAGAATTATTTAACCTCTGAGTAGGCTTTAGCCCCTCGTCTGCCTCTTCTCCCTGGGTTTTAATGACCTTTCAGTCTCGTCCCAAATTAAAGTTGTGCCCTAAGCATTTCCTCTGCCAGTGAGTCTTCTCAGTCTTTGAGATTTTGGAGGTAGACACTGAGCCAATGAGCTTAATGTGGATAGTGGATATTTTGTAAATGAAGAAACAGAATTCATTCCACCAACTGCCAGACTCTGATTGGAATATTTGATTTCATACATTAAAGTAAAACACTTTGGGAAAATGCCTTTTATTTATGTTAAAGACTATAGTTTTCATGCAATTACCCTTTAATTCTTTTGATTTTTCTTTCTCTAGAGCAACCTCACTTATCCAGACTCCTAGCCCAGGGCATAACACAAGCATGTCAGTATATTTAATGAGAGTACTGGGATTTTACCAATTGCGCATAAATAAGATATTTGTACAAGTGGAAGTGATTTGCAATGAATTTGACTTCTCAAGTTATGCTAAGCTTAACACTGATAAATATTAGTAAAATTCTGGCCTGGATTCAGACCACATTGGTTAAAGCAAGCCAGGGTAGCTCTCAGAGGAGGCAGGGTGTTGCTAGTAGTAGCATAAGCCGGGCATGTTACATTCATCTGCAAGAGCAGTCTAACAGGAGTAGAACAAAGAGCTTTTCCCAACTTTCCCAAACATATAATATAGGCTTCCTTCTCAACTTCAAGTATAATTTTCCTTAATATTCATTTAATAAGCTTTTGTCCTATCCTATAAAGAAACATTTAATGAAAAGAGAAACATGGTAGAACCCATAAGAAGACTCAAGGGTTACTGTGGTTGGAACGGAAATGTCCCCCAGAAGTTCACGTTTGCTAACCTGGCTTCCAGCTGGTGGCGTTGTTTTGGAAGGCTATGGAACTTTTAGGAGGTTGAGACTTGCTGGCGGGATAGGCTTTGAGGTATACAGCCCACTGCCACTTCCTGTCCTTGTGCTTCTGGACTGTTGATGCAACATGATGACAGGTTTTCTCATGACCTTGCTGTCATCACTTATGATCTATTCTCTGGGATGAAGCCAAAGCAATCTCTTTCTCCCTCAAGTTGCTTTTCTTTGAGTAGTTTACCATAGCAACAAAATCAAACTTCAGACAGCATGTTAAGGCACTTACCACCAAGCCTTGCAATCTTGAGTTCAATTCATAGAATACGCATGATAGAAAGGGAAAACCTACTTCTGCAAGTTTCTTAACCTTCACAAAGACACTGTGGGAAGTACAAGAATGTACAGAGAGAGATCGAGAGAGAGAGAGAGAGAGAGAGAGAGAGAAATAGAATAAAAAAGGAATAGAAAGAAAAAGGTGAATTCTGCAATTTAAAGTAATATATCCATAACTTTAACTTGATCTTAAATTTTTTCACTAATGAAAGAATGGTTTCCTAAGATTCTAGAAAAATCCACTGTTAGTTTTGTACACTTAAAACTCCTTAGAAACACAAGCTTCCTGTCACCTGCATCATAGAGGAAAATGTAGTTTTATCTCTTTATTGATTGCTGTTATTAGTTAATACAAACTTCCTATAACCAGCTCACTTTTAAACATTGACCTTAAAGTATTTGTCAATCTCAATAAATTAACATTAACAAGACTTATAACTTGCATAATTAACCTAGAAACTGAAGTATTAATTATCTCAAAAAAAGGTTTGATTGAGCCATACATATATAACATAGCAATATATTTTCTCTAAGTTAAGTTCTTTACAATGTATTTATATTCACAATGAGTAAAGCTAACTTTCCCTACTTCCGTATTCAGACTGAGTACACATGACATTTAGCCACAGGGAATATGAGGGGGATTTCCTTTTTCTCTAAAGACCAAATATTTCCAAATCGTCCCATAAACACGTCTCACACAAGCACTCTGTGAATCTCATGTGCAAACATGGCTCTTACCTTTCTTTTTTGCACTTAGAATCATGCCTTCCAACTAAGTTAATGAACATTTTCTGTTTTAGGTACCTAGTATTCACTGTGCCATACACCACAGCAAGAATGAGTTCCGAAAAAAAAAAAAAAAAAAGAGAAAAAAATGGCTATTCCTCACAGTATTATCTGATTCAAAGATAGAGAAGTTAGGAAAAATGCGTTGTTTCTGTCTGCAATGACTGTAATAAAGTTCATACAAAAAAAAAAATCTCTGGGGACATTTTGACTTTAATTGCTTTTGGCATTGATAAATACAAAACTACAAAAATTAAGTTGATATGACATGGTATTATTTATAACGCATTAAAAACTACCTGGAATTTACACATCTATAAAACACCCTCATGGTCGGTCATGTTCTTCAGAACAAAAACTCTAAATAAATATAATAATTATTTCTATGCATGGAGTCATTAGAAGCCAAGAGATGAATTTTGAATTACCAAGAAGTGGCAAATAACCAGAAATAACATGAGCTACTATTCATGCATACGCCCCATTACCTTTATTCTACCAAATCAAACACAAAAATTACAGTATTTTGGAGGAAAAGTTATGCTCTTGTTTTCTTTAAGCCAAAGATGAGATAATTTGTAACACTCGGCCCCTGAGGGTTCTGAGTAGAGCCAAGATGTAGCTATTTTGGAGTTTAAGAGATGGGAGAGCATCCCGTGGTAACTACATAGCACCGTCCCCACACTTTGAAAGAGTTCTTAAGCAAGTGTTTTCCTTGCCACCATATGTAGTTGGGAAATAAGTTTTGAGGATCATGTGTCTATGTGTTCCTCAGTGTCAGATATTCAGTTTCCTCTAGCTGTTGTGCAAAGCAGGTTACTGTGAAGGTTCTCCAAGGCTCTGCTTGACTTGTAGTTGTTATTTGCTCTTTGAAAGAGGAACTGGAAACCATTCAGCCTTTGAAACAGGTTTGTAATATTTTGATGGCATTCTCAAAGGTAATCGTCTGGTAGCAAAGGTCTGATGTATGCAAAACAAATCAAAAGATGCCTTTCTGCTACATTTCCTGAGAATATATATGTGAGAATGCCCCCAAACAGTCTTAGTATGGTACAACTGACTCACACAGGCTACACATCACCTTCTAGTATGAGTTCAACATGTATGGGGGAAACTGTTTCTCAGTCTTCCACATACTCTCCATACCCAGATTATAAAGGAAAGTAGTTTACATAAGAGTTTGTAGCAGATGTACAGCTTGGTCTTCATGTGGGTCCCCTAACAACTGTGGCAGGGTCTGTCTCTGACTCTGTTGCCTGCCATTGGATCCTCCTACATTGACTGCTTGCTTGGGCCTCACTTGGAGAAATGCTTAGCCCTGCTGGGACTAGATGTTCCAGGGTTGGGTGGTACCCAAGGGGTTTTCCCCTTCTCTGAGAAGAAGGGGAGGGGAGGAAGTACTTATAGGGGCAGGACTGGGAGGAGAGGAAGGGCTTCAAATGGAATGTAAAGTGAATAAAAAATAAATAATTCAAAAAAAAAAAAGACTCACATCAAGAAAACTAGGTAGCTAGTGATATCCTTTGCCTGCTAGCAAACCTGGAAAAGTCTATAACAGTCCTACATACCACTAAAGAAAGTACAATGCATTCTTTTATAGTGAGTTCCACTGATTGCTTACGTAATGCACACAGAATTATTTTAGCTACTAAACAGAACATGACACGTACCTAAAAATGTGTGAGGAATGAACTGAACACAGGATAAATTCCTCTCATGTGATTTTGTCTGAGTGGATCAGCAGCCCCACAGCTCATCATACACAAAGAGAATTTGAGGAAGCCCTCAGCAGAACCTGGCACTCCGTGCTCCTCTTTTATTTTGCCAGCCAGTGACACATCATTCAACATGTGGAACACTTTTGTAGGCCCAAGTTATATGATCATGGGAAAGTATTATGTGGCACTTGGTTTGTCCCAAGAGAAAACTCAAACACTCTAATGGCACAGCTGAAAACAGGACCTGAGTAACAAACAGACTTTGAGGGATTCTGGCAAGTATAGCAGGAAAGTATAAGCAGTAAAGAACTTTCAAAATTAAAATCCTTATGCTTCACTAGATTTCTTCACAAAGAGTCATCTACAAGGCAAGAAATCAAAACAGGTTTAAAAAGGAATGGACAACATTATTTGCTTATAATGTAATTGGACTTAATATTGTAATTTGGATTCTCAAAAGAAGTGATAGTAAAGATTTACCTTGTTAAATTTCCCTGTGAAGTTTTATTCTACACTATATATTACCATCCTAATGTTATTCATTTGTTCACAAAAGACATGCAAACTCATTGTCAGGTTTCACCGCAATGCTGACAAGGGTGTATGAACTCAGTTTCCACAAGTCTATGTTCTCCCAAGTTTGATTATGCAGTAAGAAGAGCAAATTTTATTGCTCTAGTAACAACAGCATCAGTGTATCGGTCCAGATTTCAAGACCTCAGTTTTAGTACCAGGTACATCTTGTAGTAAATCACTATCCTCAAACTAATTCTAGAGTGCAGTTCTAGCATGCCTTTGTAATTGTTTCTTAAGAAACCAAGGAGTGGGTGCAGGACAAATAACTCTATGTTACTAAAATTGTTAGAACAGCATTGTAAAAGAAAAAGTTGTTGTAGAGAAAAATGCCATTTAAGACACTCCATTTTGGTGCTGACTATACACAGAGCTAAATCCTATGTCACATTTTCATCTCAGTACCAATAACAGAATGCAAGTTGCAAATCAGACATTAGTTTTGCCTAGCCTGCATAGATAGTCTTAAATTTGAGTTCTTTTTGGATTGAAGAGATGAGGTTGATGGGATGTATTCTTGAGTGGCTAAGTTCAAATGTGTTTCCATCTTTTACTGCCTGGGACTGGATTCCTCAGGACATGGCTCCTCTTTTGGAACTGCAGTGGAGTAAGATTTGAAACCAACAGGATATGATCACTGGAGAAACACAAGAGTATTGTGAAAACTGTGCTGAGAAAGAGAACATAATTGAGGCAGGATAGGCTGTGTCAGTAAAAACTGCCTAGATATATGAAGAGAAACCCCAGATTTCAAGTTTTCAAAAAAACTTTCAAACAGAGTGCTGATGTTAAAGTAAAACAGTCTTAGGTAGGATAAATAAAAGGTGATTTGGAAAGAGATGCTACTATTTAAGTAAAACTGATTATGGCTAAATTACTGCTGTACTGTCCAGCCTTTTAAATGAAGCCAGAAATTTAATTTCTATGTGTAATTTAATTTTTAAATAGTACAGTCTATTTCACTTTTTTTTTCCCCTGCAGGCCAAGTATAGGATCTGCCCTGCCTGCTTACAGCCTCTGCTTGGTTCTTCCTTCCCAGCACAGCTGAAGAAATCCCTCCCATCTGAGATTTCCTATGGTAATGTATTAGCTATCATGGCCTCAAGGTATACATCTCCAATTCTTTCCAATGGACACTATACTCAATAAAAAGATATTGGTGACTGTGACTCTCTCAGAATAAGCACACCAAGACTTAATAGAAGTAGCCATTTTTCCTTTTATTGCACAGTTTTATATTAACTAGAAATGTTTTTAAGTTAAATTAAGCATACAGGCCAAAGCAACTCCAACTTTACAGGAGATATATCTTTGACACAATTTTCCTTCCAGCACTTTATCTTATTATATACAGCTTCAAGAAGTGTGCTTCCAGAACTGAAAACCCTTTCTAATACAAATATTTTTTTAAGGAAAATTAAATTCCCAGAGAGCTGGGAATATTGTTCATCAGCAACATAGTTCCCTAGCATCCATGAGGACCTGGATTCATCCTTAGAAACAATAAAACTACAAGATCACAGGAGAAAATCAGAAGTGAAGAGGCCAGAGGCAGGGAGAGATAAATGCTGGAGGTGGCTGTTTAGTAAGATAGTGACTTTGCTTTAGGAGCCTTACACAAATAATACAACAAAATAAAGACATTCTTTGACTCGGAATTCCATCAAGATTAATAAACTCTTTCTGTTAGCTTCTCAAAAACCTACTATTCTCAGAGTTCAGAAAGGCCATGCATATATACATACACACACACACACACATCTGTACATTACTACTGTCCATGTGCAATCGAAGGAATTAATGCTTCCTCTTTAATGCCTTCCATTCAAAGTCAAGTTCTTGTTTCAGAATTAAAAACCTGCACATTTGTGAGGATTCAATGAGAGGCTCTTGCCTTAAAAAAATATTTATTCCATTCAGAAAAATAATAAAAAAAATATAAAACAAAGCTGGGAGATAAGATAACACAGGTACTGAAAGCCTTCAGTATGAACGTGGGGTCTTTTTGCCAAACCTTAACTAGCAGTAGATAAGTAAAACTCAGAAACCATGAAAATATCCCATCTAAATAGTCCCACTAACAGAACCACGCACAGTAGACTGTTAGAACCACTTTATGAGAACAAAAGCAAATAAAAATTTCTGTAAGAATATCTGCACAGCCATTATCTATTAAACCCATACACACACTACTCTTGGTATTGATCTGTCTTCAAAGCTCATATTTCAAAATGCCATATTTAAGTTAACCACTTTACCTTTAACAACATCCCCTCACCTTGAAATAGTCTATAATTGACTACAGTGTGCATTTTCCTGTTGCAACACTATGTTACTCCATGTAAGGGTATTTAGGGAGTCTTTCTTCTCACTTCAACACATGTGCTATCTCGTAGGACCTGCAACAAGGCCTCTTTAAAGACAATTGACAGCTTCTAGAATGGAATGCAATTCCAACATTGAGCTTTCTGCATCCTCAAATCCCTGGCTCAATTTACTTCTGCATCCTTTCAAGTCATCTGATTTTTTTTATAAACTCCCTGCTGACTTAGTGATCTGGCATGGGTAGTAATGTCATCTTTAAAAAGAACCTTGACCAGAATCTATCTCCACGTTCTGAGAATTAAGATCTACTTGAAATTTTTCTAGCAAAAATGTAAAAGGGATTTTAATTCTCAAGCGGCATTTTTTGATCTTTTCCTACTTTAGACTCCATCTGGTTGGTGACTATCATTTTAAAGACATTATTTTTCCCAGTTTTTACTCTTCCACAGGAGCCAGATGTTTAAAATATTTGTCTTAAAGACTTGGCATAACTTGATTCTGTATTCTTGGCTTTTCTTCCTGTATGTGAAGAGCTACATAAAACCAATCACCTCACTTACTTTTATGATTTTTAAATAATGCAAGTAGAGGTCAGAGAACAACTTTGGGGAATTAGTTCTCTCCTTCTACTGTAACATGGCTTCTGGGTACCAAAGTCAAGGCAGAAGGCTGGCATTGATGTCTCATACCTGTCTTTATCTGCTGAGTCATTTCAGCTACCATGGAAATTTATTTTTAAAGAAAAACTGTAATATATGCTATTAGACTGTGGTTGTTCCTTTTTTTGTTTTGTTTTGTTTTTCAAGACAGGGTTTCTCTGTATAGCCCTGGCTGTCCTGGAAATCACTTTGTAGACCAGGCTGGCCTCGAACTCAGAAATTCACCTGCCCTCTGCCTCCTGAATGCTGGGATTAAAGGCGTGTGCCACCACGCCTGGCTGTTCCTTATTTTTAATTTTTGAACTATTTATCTGTAGATTACATCTTAAGTCCTTCAAAATTACTGCGATCTTTCTCCCATATAATTTGTATTTCCTAAATCTTCGTAAGCTGAAGCTGAATAATGTACTATAAGTATCACCAGAACTCACTTATGAGTTCTGTGAGATCAGAGTGAGTACTCTGATCTCTGGACTTATAACCACCAGAACTGACATAAATAAACTTGCTTATAAGCTCCCTGGTGAATGTCAATTTGTAATAGGAGCCCCAGCATAGACAAAAGCCACTGTGAGATGTGTGCAAATCTACATAATCCTGTCAGAAAAATTAAAATAACAAAAAAACTCTATTTACTAGAATGTGAATAAAATTACTGCCATATACTATTGGTAAAAATGTAGTACAATCACTCTATCTTGCTTTAGCTATGTAGTTTTTATTTGTTTTTTTTAAAGTTAAACATAGATTTGCCATTTTGACCTATCAATCAAACTTCTAGGCATTTTTCCTAGAAAAAAAAGTGAAAACTTACACAGATTTTATAAAATGTTTACAATCATTCATAGAAATTTTATTTATAGCAATCCCCAAATTTGACAAATCAAAATGCTCTTCAATAGGCAAACCAGCTATACAAAATATGGTGTATCCACACTCAGCAGTGAACACAAGCAATGACTGGGACAGAACACAAGGGTATTACAGTGAGTGAAAAACATCTCCAATGCTTATTTCTGACATCCTTCCATTCTCAAAACTATAGGGCTGGAGAAAAGTTGGTTAGGGTAGTAGACTAGCAGAGGACATGGTAGCTGGATGAGTATAAATCAACAAGACCTCTGTGGTACTGAGGTAGTTCTATAATTACATAAATCTGTACACATGATAAAATAGCATGGAGCTACATATATACTGTTTCAATTACCAAAGTCTTGCTCTTGATATATTGCACTATATATTCTATATAAGCATTGAGGAAACTGGGTGTTTAATGTAGAATGTATGTTTATATTAGCTTTGTAACTTCATATACTATCTGAATTATCTCAGAACAAAAGTGAAAACTGAATATTATATAGTAAGCGTCCAAAAGACTGACGTGGGAAAATGCCTTATCTACTAAATGCCATGACTGAAGAAAGCATGTCAGTTTGATTTACATCTTCTTGTTTGTGGTTTATAGATGGAAACAAGTTTGTAAAAACTTTAGCTGATGCTTACAATCTTCTAGTTGAGAAATTTTACTATTACTACTAGTGTAACAAAAAATAGTGTTTTGTGAATTCATCCAAAATTAACATTTTTAAAATGTACCCAGATTTTACTGTACATTGCTTTCTTAGAAGTTAAATTCACAGCATAATTCTGGCTAAATTCAAAGACATAAGCTTTAGTCAAAGGAGTACACATCTCTTCAAGCTATTCAATACAGCATGATTTCATTTTTGATACACTCAGGAATGACACAGTAACACAAAAGCAACTCAGAAGCCATTAATGAATAAAGCATAATTCCTCAATGTTTTAATAAACCACAATATAAACTGATACATACAAAGTGTTTTTATGATGTTACGACTTAAATTAATACATCATATAATGCTAAAGCACATGTTGACACCTAACCTCTGCTCTTCTTCAGAATTACCTGTAAGGGAGGAAATGAAGATATATATTATAGCTATGAAAAACAAGTCAGAATCACTGATCTGCAAGGTAAATGTTCTACATTTCTCTAGCACAGTCTACCTCTCAATAAATGGAAACATCTCTAGATTACCCAAACTGGTTTTAGATTCACTTTCATTCACAAACCTTGCCAATTACAATCCGAAGTATCAATGGTTGATTTCAAAACAGGTTTTGGGTATCATGTCATGTCATCCCCCCTGTACCCCCCCCAACAAATTAATGATCTAGAGTATTAAAAAAAAATAGTTCTCAAACTCAAAACAACTATAAAGTAGTATCAAACAGTATAAATCCTCGCAATATAAAACATCTCACAATTAAGCTTGAATTTTAACAGCTGGTCATCTTACATTGAATAACTTGCTTCACATACAATTTTCAAAACATAAAATGTTACGGAAATAAGACAAAGAGAAATATTAAAATTGTAAAAATTCTGGAAGGATGAGGCCCTAAGTTAGCTTGAAAACTATACAAATAAAAATAAAAATGTAAAAGAAACTGGCTATTACAGTTTAAAAAGAAAAAGAGACCTCAGGTTCCGTGGGTTGGCTCTGCAGAGAGAGACACTAACGGCTAAGGCTGATGACCTGTGTCTCAACCCACATTGTGGAGAAGACTAACTGCCAAAAGTTGCCCTGACCTCTACAGGTATGCCTTGACAAGTGTACACACACACAAACACATGCACACATGCATGCAGGCAAATAATAATGGCAATAAAAAATTTAGAAAATGCTAAGTATGTTATATATTTAGAAAAAAACAGGGGTGTAAATTGAAAACACTTTCATATACTCTTCATGCTCTTAATCATTGCATTGCTTTCAGAAAAGCCCTTAATTGGAATTTAATAGTTGTTGTGTTTCTCACTGAAGAGTATTCAGAAGCCTAATAAAAATTGCTAGGGCATGCCCAATGCCTTGGCTTCCCCAAGTAAGGCAGGACCAGCAAAGAGATAGTACTATGGGTACTATATAAGAAAATACCATGTGCTTAAACAAGTTTACAAAATGCTAAGTATGCTGTGTATTTTAACAAAGTTCAACAGCCTTCCTTGCTGGCGCATCTCACAGTCTATTCTAACTCTTCTAGCACTATGCTAGCCTACAGGTATTTTGAAATAAAAAGTATTTGAATCAGACAAAGATGATGGCCATAACAGTATTTTTAAAGTTAACTCTTGTTACTAAGAAAATTATATTTTACCTTTGCTGCAGCCAGTATATGATCCTTTTTGATAACTCTAGATTTACTTTCACAAGCATTTGTCCTGGACTCTGCTGCCAATCGCTGAACAAAAAGTAGGCAATTCAAATGGATCTTTAAAAGCAAAGCACATGTAGGGTTATATAATATATAAACCTTGTTAACATAAATTTATTACTCACAACTTTCTAACCCACAGCTTCTTCCAGGTTTGTGAGGGCACTATTCACAGGTATCGTGCACATTTTTTCTTGTATTATTTATATCAGTTACCAAGTATTCCAAACAATGATGACTCAGAAGCTTCAGGGCATTGTGCTTAAATAAAGAAGACAAAGGCTTCTGATTCCAGTTCCCAAACGAATGGAACAATCATCCCATAAGGCTGCATACTACACTGGGAGATAACATCAGAATTTGAAACACTGAGAATAATATTAATGCCTCAACAACTAACTGGTATGGTATTCATGCAAAAAACGTGCCTGCTTTAAATAGTACAAACTTTATGAATGGCATGGGGTGCTTTATCAGGTGTAATTATGAAGTTAATGGAGAGCAGAACACTGTAAGCAAAGAAATGTCAATGAGCAACAGCCTAAACAGGAGCTGACAAGAGTGACAGAACAGGAAACCAGCACCTGGGAGCAGCAACTGGCCGAAGGACCTTCCCTTTGCTACCACTACAAAGTGTTGGGCTTCAACTCTGCTTGACACCTACAGCACTCCAACGGAGTCCATACAGCCACGGGCCACTCCAGGACAGAAAATGGAAACTAAGCTACTAAAGAAAGGCCCAACAATCCCTTGAATCAGCTAGTGGTCTCCTGGATATTCCTCATCAGGTGGGTTTTGTTCTCTGTTAGACTCCAGGGAAAACAGAATAAACTATCAAAAGTGTATTCCACGGAAATCCCAGCTCACTTGCGCTATCTCAACCACTAAGGAGTCAGGGATGAGGAAAAAACAGCAATGGTGTGAGAGAGAGAGAGAGAGAGAGAGAGAGAGAGAGAGAGAGAGAGAGAGAGAGAGAGAGAGAGAGAGAATGAATGAAGATAATTTTGTAGTAGTCAAGAAAACCAGTATCTGGAGATGGCTCAGTGGTTAAGAGCATCTGCTGCTCTTCTGAAGGAGCCAAGTTCTCTGTATCCCTTGTCAGGCACTTGGGAGGCAAAGGCAGGGATGAAGGTTGGGGGCCAGGGTGTGTCTGTGAGTTCCAGCCTAGTCTACAAACTGAATTCCAGGACTTCCCGGGGCAGTTACAGAGAAACTCTGCCTTGAAAACAAACATACTCAGAGTGTTAGTGGTGGTGGCAGAGGTAGGCCGATCTTTGAGTTCGAAGCCAGCCTTGTCTACACATCAAGTTCCAGGACAGCCAGGGCTACACAGACAAACCCTGTCTTTAAAAAAAAAAACAAAACGAAACCAAAGTAAAACAAAACAACCACCACCACCCCCCTCAAAAAAAGGGCAGAAAACAAACTGATTTTACTTTCAGGCAGTAACATTGTTATTTATTTTGGGCCAATTAATTGGTGGAAAGCACTATATTTCAGGTAAACATGAGTCTGAAAAACGAGTCTTGAAAGTTTGAAAGACTTGACGCCACATCTACATGATCACTAGCAGCGGCCAAAGAGAAATGTGTTCGGTAAGAACATACAGGAGCTGGGGAGGCAGGCAGGGGGCCAAATCTGTTTGTAGCCGGTTTACCTTCCATACCGGGATCAATTAAACTAATCCCAGAGCCAGGCAGTCTCCTTAACGACTGGCCCTGGAAGCAATAAGGGGCGGGGCCTTCCGGCGGGAGTTTTGAACGGGCTCCCCGTCCTCCTTCCGCGGTCCCCGGGGCAGGGCGCTCCGCGGCCGGTCGTGGCTGGCGGGCCTGAGGGCCGAGAGAGCAGGACTTACCAGGAGGTCGCAGCACCTCCCCAGACCTAGGTGCGGCTTCTTCTGCTTTAAGAAGCGTTTGAGGAAGGCGCGGGGCGCCTTGCGCTTTACCCGCCTAGTGGCTGTGGTGGAGGGCGCCATCCTCGCGGCCCGTCGCAGGTCAGGGCCGCTCACCACAGACTGACGCGCCACTTGCCTCCCCACACCCCAGAGTGGTCGATTTGAATTGGCCGCGGGTCGGCGCACGGTTGTGACGTCACTGAAAGCCACACCCACCGCAGCACCGGAAGCGCAGGCTGGAGGATGGACTCCCCAGGAAAAGGGTGTGTCCTGCGAACCCACTGCTTCAAGGTCTCTCAGGCTTGCTTTGCTATATTTTTGCTTGTAGTTTTCTATGGTGCTGTAGTTCGACTCTTGGTTCCAGAGAAAGGATGAGAAATTGTGAAAATAGTCAATAAGCCCAGTAAAACCCTTCTGTGCTCACCAAGCTATCCATATAGCAACTGAATTCTAATGAATAAGAAAGTAAATGAAAGAAGTTTGTGTTTTATTAGGAACTTAGGCCTGATTTTTTTATATTAACAGCAAGCAACATATATTTTTATATTATTGCATTTGGCTTTACATGAGATTCTTTTTTCTTACACCAGATTTTCTGCACAAATGTTCTCCCTTCAATGTTCCCTCCGTTAACTTCCCTATAGCTTTCAAATATACTTTCTTTTTCTTTTATTGAAAATACATTTATTTTTCATAAGCTGTATTCTGAGTGCAATTTCCCCTCTCTTACCAGCTCCAAAATGCTCCAAATTTCTGTTCCTATTCAAATCAATACCCTTTCAGTCTCTCCTCAGAAAACAAAACGGGATCTAACAAATACTAATAAAATAAAATAACATAAAGCAAAAACAATCAGAAGGAAAAACAAACAAAAGAAAAAGAGCCAAGGAAAAAACACAGAAAGCATCTAGAGGCAGAAGCACACATTTGAGCACACAAGAATTCAATAAAAAACACAAAAGCAGAAGCAATATTATATATTCTCTTTTTTTGCCATATAATCCTATATTTAATTTTCATTCTTATAGTAATGAGGCTACTGCAAGCCAATTCAGATATTGTCTTTACAATACTGTGGTGTCAAAAAAAAAAAAAAAAGCCTACAAAATGCAATGTCTGTTCTTGTGTGTACACTGAATCCCCAGCTAAATACCCCTGTGCCAATTAAATGGTATTAAGAGATATGGAAGAACTGGAGCCTATTAAAAGATTTTATCAGGAAGTTTATAATTCTTCAAAGTTTCAAAGACTCATCAGACAAGAAAGACTTAAATGTTGCTGGCGCATGCATTTAATCTTCAGGTCAAAACCACGGTCTTTTTCCCCATGAACACATCATTTTAGGTCTTTCTTGAGCTTCTTCTGTCAGATTCCTAGGACATTCTTTCTATCAAACATTTTCTTTCTTTTTTTTTTTTGCCTTTTTTTATTAGATATTTTCTTTATTTACATTTCAAATGCAATCACTAAAGTTCCCTATACCTTCCGTCCACCCTGCTTCCCTACTCATCCATTCCCACTTCTTGGCCCTGGCATTCCCCTGTACTGGGGCATATAAAGTTTGCAATACCAAGGGGCCTCTCTTTCCAGTGATGGCCAACTAGGCCATCTTCTGCTACATATGCAACTAGAGACACGAGTTCTGGGGGATACTTTTTAGTTCATATTGTTGTTCCACCTATAGCGTTGCAGACCCCTTCAGGTCCTTGGGTACTTTCTCTAGCTCCACCATTGGGGGTCCTGTGTCCCATCTTATAGATGACTGTGAGCATCCACTTCTGTATTTGCCAGGCACTGGCATAGCCTCACAGGAGACAGCTATATCAGGGTCATTTCAGCAAAATCTTGCTGGCATATGCAATAGTGTCTGGGTTTAGTGGCTGAATATGGGATGGATCCCCAGGTGGGGTAGTCTCTGGATGGTCCATCCTTTCATCTTAGCTCCAAATTTTGTCTCTGTAACTCCTTCCATGGGTATTTTGTTCCCTATTCTAAGGAGGAATTAAGTATCCACACTTTGGTCTTCGATCTTCTTAATTTTCTTGTATTTTTCAGATTGTATCTAAGTTTCTGGGCTAATATCCACTTATTGATGAGTTTATATCAAGTGACTTCTTTTGTGATTGGGTTGCCTCACTAAGAATGATATCCTCCAGATACATCCATTTGCCCAAGAATTTCATAATTTCATTGTTCTTAATAGCTGAGTAGTGCTCCATTGTGTAAATGTACCACATTATCTGTACCCATTCCTCTGTTGACGGACATCTGGGTTCTTTCCAGCTTCTGTCTATTATAAATTAGGCTGCTATGAACATAGTGGAGCATGTATCCTTATTACAAGTTGGAACATCTGGGTATATGCCCAGGAGAGGTATTGCTGGATCCTCTGGTAGTACTATGTCCAATTTTCTGAGGAACGGCCAGACTGATTTCCAGAGTGGTTGTACAATCCCACCAGCAATAGAGGAGGGTTCCTCTTTCTCCACATCCTTGCCAGCATCTGCTGCACCTGAATTCTGATCTTAGACATTCTAACTGGAGTGAGGTGGAATATCAAGGTTGTTTTGATTTGCATTTCCCTGATGATTAAAAATGTTGAACATTTTTTTCAGGTGCTTCTCAGCCCTTCAGTTTTCCTCAATTGAAAATTCTTTGTTTGGCTCTGTAACCCATTTTTAATGGGTTATTTGAATTTCTGGAGTCCAGCTTCTTGAGCTCTTTGTATATATTGGATATTAGTCCCCTATCAGATTTAGGATAGGTAAAAATCCTTTCCGAATCTGTTGGTGGCGTTTTTGTCTTATTGACGGTGTCTTTTACCTTTCAGAAGCTTTGCAATTTCATGAGGTCCCATTTGTCAATTCTTGATCTTACAGCACAAGCCATTGGTGTTCTGTTTAGGAATGTTTCCTCAGTGCCCATACCTTTGAGGCTTTTTCCCACTTTCTCCTCTATAAATTTCAGTGTCTCTGGTTTTATGTGGAGTTCTTTGATCCACTTAGACTTGAACTTTGTATGAGGACATAAGAATTGGATCAATTCACATTCTTCTATATGATAACGGCCAGTTTGTGCAAGCACCATTTGTTAAAAATGCTGTCATTTTCCACTGGATGGATTTAGCTACCTTGTCAAAGATCAAGTGATCATTGGTATGTGGGTTCATTTCTGGGTCTTCAATTCTATTTCATTGATCTACCTGTCTCTTGCTGTACCGAGTACCATGCAGTTTTTGTTTGTTTTTTTGTTTTTTTTTTTTTATCACAATTGCTTTGTACTATAGCTTAAGGTCAGGCATGGTGATTCCAACAGAGGTTCTTCTATTGTTGAGAATAGTTTTTTGCTATCCTAGGTTTTTTATTACTCCAGATGAATTTGCAAATTGCCCTTTCTAACTCGGTAAAGAATTGAGTTGGAATTTTGATGGGGATTGCATTGAATCTGTAGATTGCTTTTGGCAGGATAGCCAATTTGACTATAATAATCCTGCCAATCTATAAGCATGGGAGATCTTTCCATCTTCTGAGTCTTCTTCAATTTCTTTCTTCAGAGACTTGGAGTTCTTATCATACAGATCTTTCACATCCTTAGCTAGAGTCACACCAAGTTATTTTATATTATTTTTGACTATTGTGAAGGGTGTTGTTTCCCTAATTTATTTCTCAGCCTGAAAATCCTGTGTGTATAGAAAATCAATTGATTTATTTGAGTTAATTATATATTCAGCTACTTCACTGAAGTTGTTTATCAAGTTTAGGAATTCTCTGGTGGAATTTTTGGGGTCACTTATATATATTATCATATCATCTGCAAATATTGATATTTTGACTTCTTCCTTTCCAATTTGAATTTCTTTGATCTCCTTTTGTTGTCTAATTGCTCTGGACAGGACTTCAAGTACTATATTGAATAGGTAGGGGGAAAGTGGACAGCCTTGTCTAGTCCCTGATTTTAGTGGGATTGCTTTGAGTTTCTCTCCATTTAGTTTGATGTTGACTACTGGTTTGCTGTACATTGCTTTTATTATGTTTAGTTATGGGTCTTGAATTCCTGATCTTTTCAAGACTTTTATCATGAAGGGGTGTTGGATTGTGTCAAATGCTTTCTCAGCATCTAATGAGATGACCATGTGGTTTTTGTCTTTGAGTTTGTTTATATACTGGATTACATTGATAGATTTCCGTATATTAAACCATCCCTGAATCCCTTGGATGAAGCCTACTTGGTCATGATGGATGATCGTTTTGATGAATTCTTGGATTCGATTAGCAAGGATTTTATTGAGTATTTTTGCATTGATATTCACAAAGCAAGTTGGTCTGATGTTCTCTTTCTTTGTTGGATATTTGTGTGGTTTAGATATCAGGGTAATTGTGGCTTCATAGAATGAGTTGGTTAGAGTACCTTCTGTTTCCATTTTGTGGAGTAGTTTGAAGAAAATTGGAATTAGGTCTTCTTTGAAGGTGTGATAGAGCTCTGCAATAAACCCATCTGGTCCTGGGCTTTTTTTGGTTGGGAGACTATTGATGACTGCTTCTATTCCTTTTGGGGAAATGGGACTGTTTAGATCGTTAATATGATCCTGATTTAACTTTGGTACCTGGTATCTGTCTCGGAAGTTGTCCATTTCGTTCAGGTTTTCTAGTTTTGTTGAGTATAGCCTCTTGTATTAGGATCTGATGATGTTTTGGATTTCCTCAGGTTCTGTTGTTATGTCTCCTTTTTCATTTCTGATTGTATTAATTAGGATACTCTCCCTGTGCCCTCTAATTAGTCTGGCTAAGGTTTTATATATCTTGTTGATTTTCTCAAAGAACCAGCTCCTGGTTTGGTTGATTCTTTGAATATTTCTTTTTGTTTCCACTTGGATGATTTCAGCCCTAAGTTTGATTATTTCCTGATGTCTACTCCTCTTGGGTGAATTTGCTTCCTTCCGTTCTAGAGCTTCTAGGTGTGTTGTCAGACTGCTAGTGTATGCTCTCTCTAATTTCTTTTTGGAGGAACTCAGAGCTATGAGTTTTCCTCTTAGGACTGCCTTCATTGTGTCCTATAATTTGGGTATGTTGTGGCTTCATTTTTCATTAAACTCTAAAAAGTCTTTAATTTCTTTATTTCCTCCTTGACCAAGGCATCATTGAGTAGAGTGTTGTTCAGTTTCCATGTGAATGTTGGCTTTCCATTATTTATGCTGCTATTGAATATCAACCTTAGTCTGTGGAGTCAGATAGGATGCATGGGATAATTTCAATATTTTTGTATCTGTGGAGGCCTGTTTTGTGACCAATTATATGGTCAGTTTTGGAGGAGATACCATGTGGTGCTGAGAAAAATGTATATTCTTTTGTTTTAGGATAAAATGTTCTTTAGATATCTATTAAATCCATTTGTTTCATAACTTCTGTTAGTGTCCATGTGTCTCTATTTAGTTTCTGTTTCCAGGATCTGTTCATTGGTGAGAGTGGAGTGTTAAAGTCCCCCACCATTATTGTGTGAGGTGCCATGTGTGCTTTGAGCATTACTAAAGTTTCTTTAATGAATGTGGCTGCTCTTGGTATTTGGAGCATAGATAATCTTGGTAGATTTTACCTTTGATGATTATCAAGTGACCCTCCTTGTCTTTTTTGATAACTTTGGGTTGGAAATCAATTTTATTCGATATTAGAATGGCTACTCCAGCTTATTTCTTCAGACCATTTGCTTAAAAATTGTTTTCCAGTCTTTCACTCTGAGTCAGTGTCTGTCTTTTTCCCTGAGGTGGGTTTTCCTGTAAGCAGCAAATTGTTGGGTCCTCTTTGTGTAGCCAGTCTATTACTCTATGTCTTTTTATTGGGGAATTGAGTCTATTGATGCTTAGAGCAATTAAAGAAAATAATTATTGCTTCCTGTTATTTTTGTTGTTAAAGTTGGTATTCTGTTCTTGTAGCTGTTTTCTTTTAGGTTTGTTGAAGGATTTCTTGCTTTTTCTAGGGTGTAGTTTCCATCCTTGTGTTGGTGTTTTCCCATTATTATCCTTTGAAGGGCTGGATTTTTGGAAAGATATTGTGTGAATTTGGTTTTGTCATGGAATACTTTGGGTTCTCCATCTATGGTAATTAAGAGTTTTGCTAGGTATAGTAGCCTGGGCTGGCATTTGTGTTCTCTTAGGGTCTGTATAACATCTTTCCAGGATCTTCTGGCTTTCATAGTCTCTGGTGAGAAGTCTGATGCAATTCTTAATGGCCTACCTTTATATGTTACTTGACCCTCTTCCCTTACTGCTTTTAACATTCTATCTGTATTTAGTTCATTTGTTGTTCTGATTATTATGTGTCAGGAGGAATTTCTTTTCTGGTCCAGTCTATTTGGAGTTCTGTAGGCTTCTTGTATATTCTTGGGCATCTCTTTCTTTAGGTTTGAGAAGTTTTCTTCTATAATTTTATTGAAGATATTTCCTGGCCCTTTAAGTTGAAAATCTTCATTCTCATCTTCTCCTATTATTCATAGGTTTGGTCTTCTCATTGTGTCCTGGATTTCCTGTATGTTTTGAGTTAGGATCTTTTTGCATTTTGCATTTTCTTTGATTGTTGTGCAGATGTTCTCTATGGATTCTTCTGCACCGGAGACTCTCTCTTCCATTTCTTGTATTCTGTTGCTGATTCTCACATCTATGGTTCATGATTTCTTTCCTAAGGTTTCTATCTCCAGTGTTGTCTCACTTTGGGTTTTCTTTATTGTTTCTACTTCCCTTTTTAGGTCTTGGATGATTTTGTTCAATTCCATCACCTATTTGGTTGTGTTTTTCTGTAAGTCTCTAAGGGATTTTTGTGTTTCCTCTTTAAGGACTTCTACCTGTTTAGCAGTGTTTTCTTCTAATTCTTTAAGGACTTCTACCTTTTTAGCAGTGTTCTCCTGTATTTCTTTAAGTGAGTTATTAATGCCCTTCTTAATGTCTTCTACCAGCATCATGAGATGCAATTTTGAAATCGAATCTTGCTTTTCGGGTGTGCGGAGTATCCAGGACTTGCTGAGGTGGGAGTGCTGGGTTCTGATGATGGTGAGAAATCCTGGTTTCTGTTGGTAAGATTCTTTTACTTGCCTTTCGCCATCTGGTAATCTCTGGTGTTAGTTGTTATAGTTTTCTATTTTTTGAGCCTGTTCCTCCTGTGATTCTGTTAGCCTCTGTCAGCAGTCCTGGGAGTCCAGCTCTCTCCTGAGTCTCAGTGGTCAGAATACTCTCTGCAGGCAAACTCTCCTCTTGCAGGGGAGGTGCACAGAGGTCTGGCGTTCAGACCTGCCTCTTGGCTGAAGATGAAGGCCTGGAACAGGGCTTGTCCCAGAAGATGTTGTCACCTCTGCAGTCTGTTCGTTCACCTGCACAGACTGGTCTCCAAGGGACCCAGGACACAAAATGGCTCCTTCACCTGCTCAGGCCCTCAGAGCCCTCCCACATGGTCACCTCTCCTCTGGTGGGGAAGGCGCCAGGATGTCTGGAGCACAAAATGAGGGGCTGTCCCAGAAGCTATGTTGCTTCTGCCTGTCCCAGAAGCTGTGTCGCTTCTGCAGTCTGCTCGCTCACCTTCCATAGTCCGGAGCTGATCTGTGCAGACTGGTCTCAGAGGGACCCAGGACACAACATCAATATTATATATTCTAAATACCAGTAAAGTTAACATAAAGTGTTCTGACAAAACATTATGAGACAGAGAACCTTCAAAGATGCCACTGAGTTCTAGTTGTGTTGGCTAGCTACTGTTGGGCCTGGTGCATGCTCTTAAGAGTGGTTTGCATCCATGGTGAGACACTGTTAGAGAAAACTAACTTTTAATTTGCGAGTTATCAAATGGAGATTATTGCTTGGTTAGGGATGGGGTCTTGTGACTACTTCTCTCAGCACTGGGGGCCCAAGTGGCACAGACCCATGCTGGCCCTGCTCATTCTGAAACAATCTCTGTGAATTTGTATGTACATTACTCTTGCTGTGTTTCAAAGGTTTTGTTTCCTTGTTTTGTTCTCCATCCCTGCTGACTACTAAAAATCTTCTACCCTGCATATTGTCTCACTGTTGGCCTCTGTTACTTGTTGCCATATACTTGAGGAGGAAGGTACTCTGATGATGACTAAGCAAAACACTAATCTATGAGTATAGAAGAATGTTATTAGGAGTCCTTTTATGGCTATGTTTCTTTAGCAGAACAGTATTTGGTTTTCCTTTAAGTCCCTGACCTGTCTAGTCTCAGGTTCTTTGTCAACCAGGCAATGCTGGGGATGGGTTGTATAGTGGTTTGAAAGGGAATGGCCCTCACAGACTCATGTGTTTCAATGCTCGGCTGCAGGGAGTGGTACTTTAGGAACTGTGGCCTTTTGGAGGAAATGTGGCCTTGTTAGAGAAATTATGTCACTATTTAAGAGGGCTTTGAGGCCTCCTGTGCTCAAGCTCTGCACCGTGTGGAAGAGACCCTTCTGGCTGCCTTAAGATGAAAATGTAGAACTCTCAGTTCCTCAAGCACTATGCCTGCCTTCATGCTACCATGCTTCCCACCATGATAATAGCAAACTAAACTTCTGAAACTGTAAGTCATCCTAATTAAACATTATCCTTTATAAAAGTTGCCTTTGTGTTCACAGCAATGACTCTCTAAGACAAGTTCCATCTCATAGAATGGAACTTATGTCTAATAAGTTATTAGTTAACTACTCCCACAAGCTTTGTGTTAATATTCACACACCTCACAGGCAGATCATCATCATAGACTGAAGAGTTTGTAGCTGAGTTGATGTTTACCTTTTTCCTTTGGTAATGTGATAAGTACCGCATTCCAGTACCATGAACACTGTAAGGATGAAGTTTCTAGTTAGATACTGGCCCAGCTTCTCCTGTTTATTGAGTTATGTAGGTGCTATCTTCAGCAATGGGTACAAACCATCCATTTGGAGAAAATAACTAATAGCCTTGTAAATAGCCTTAGTTATTTGTGGGTGCCTGTAGGGCTTCTTTGACCAACACTTGAGGCTTCATTTTATGCCAAAGGATATCCATTTGTGTTCAGTTTCTCCTGTTCTTTGAGGATTCCTTTTAGATTATCTTTATATATGTCTATATTTTAGGAAGCTTCTACTCTATTGGGTTTCCATATAACCTTTCAAATGGCCCTTAGTTTTAGCTGTCCCTCCCCATATTCCATCCTTAGCCTCATTTTTCCATCCTCTCCCTATTTGAGCCTCCAATTCTAGTCCACTACTCATCCATTGATAACTCTTCTGTTTCTCCTTCCTAGAGTGATCCAATCCTTCACCCAGTCCTATAATACACACTTAACCTCGGTGGTTGTATGAACTGTAGTCTGCTTATTGAATACATAACAGATAATTCTACAGATAAGAGAACGGATGTCATATATATCTTTTTAGTTCTGAGTTATCTGACTCCATATAATTTTTTCTAGCTTAGCCCATTTAACTGAAAATTTTATGATTTAATTTTTGCAACAGCTAAATAATATTCCTTTGTGTAAATGTACCATACCACACCTTGTTTATCCATTTATCCATTGATGGACATCTAGGTTGTTTCCAATTTCTGGCTATTATAAATAGAGCAACAATGAACATGTTTGAGCAAGTGTCTATGTAGTAGAATATAGAATCCTTTGGATATATACCTAAGTAATATAGCTGGCTCTTGACGTAGATCAATTCCCATACGTTGAACTTCTATCACTAATATAACAAATGCCAAAAGTGCAATGTCTTAAAACAACATAGATTCATTATCTTAGATTGCTGAAAATCCAAAGTCCTAAAATAAAGGTCCTATCAGGATGTGTGCCGTCTAGAATCTTGGAGAAGGGAAATATTAGAATTATTGAGAGCAAGACCTGGAAGAAACCTACAGAAATCAATCCAGAGGTGCTTTCTGCTCTGGCCAAGTAGTCATGGAATGAGCACATAAACAAGCTTGCTTTTATGTACTACTCCAGGGATGGGAAATGTCATACCTCCTCCACCCTTTATGCAGGTGCAAGGGTCCAGCATTGACATGATGGGGGTCATCACAGATTAGGGATACTTGGTAGGTGAATAAAAAAAACAAAATTGAGATATAAGCTGACAGACTGTTCTTGGAGTGAGAGCTCCTAAACTCAGGAGTCAGAGTACTCCCTAGACTTGACTCAGCCCCAGTCTTTTATTGAAATCATACAGGGCAGTTAGGTTACAAAGTTCATAGGTGGGTGGGTAAATGCTTCTGTTTTCCTGTGCCAACATTTTCTTGTGATTCAGAGGAGTACAGATTTAGAACAGAATAAAAGGAACTATACTATCTCAAACATAAAACTTTTGTAGCAAGCACATTTTTTAAATATATATCTCCCGAGCACCAGTCTCTCGTGAGATCAAGGGCAGCAGTATTGCAATTACAAAGACAATATATTTCAGACATGTAAGAGACAGCATGGTTTCATAAAGGGGAAAACATAAGGTAATACTGCTAACCCCAACAGTCTTTGTAGTTCTTCCTGTACAGGTCCGACCTATGCACCATCTATTGTTCTGGCTGTTCTAATTTTCTACATTTTAATTCTTCTTGTAGACACTTAATTCTCTTTTCTTTGGGAATACAGTCCTATGACAATTTGCTCCAAGGTGATCTTTAAAATACAGCGAAGGACACGTTCCTTTGCCAATATTCCTTTCTAGATCTGGGTCCCATACCCTAATCCCACAAGTTCTCCAATCCTGGTAAAACATCCAGGATCCCATCTACAAAAACATCCTCATTTAACCTTTTTGGAGAATTCTTTGGAGCTGCCACCATAGGCCCTGAACACAAGGAACCCACTGATGACTTTCTGAGAAATATCTGAAAGTTACCCCATCCTCAGTTACATAATTAAAATGTCCTGTTTTTATTATACAAAATTGTGAAAAAGACTGGGGGAACAGTTATACAGACCCTAAGAGAACACAAATGTCAGCCCAGGCAAAACTCTCAACTACCATAGATGGAGAAACCAAAGTATTCCATGACAAAAACAAAATTACACAATATCTTTACAAGAATCCAGACCTTCAAACGATAATAAAAGGAAAAGTCCAACAAAAGGAGGGAAACTATGCCCTAGAAAATGCAAGAAAGTAGTCTTTCAACAAACCTAAAAGAAGATAGCCACGAGAACAGAATCTCAACTCTTAACAACAAAAATAACAGGAAGCAATAATTACTTTTCCTTAATATCTTTTAATATCAATGGTCTCAATTCCCCAATAAAAAGACATAGACTAGCAGACTAGCTATGTAAACATGACCCAACATTTTGCTGCATACAGGAAACCCACCTCAGACAGACACTATCTCAGTGTAAAAGGCTGGAAAACAATTTTCCAAGCAAATGGTCTGAAGAAACAAGCTGAAGTAGCCATTCTAATAACAAATAAAATTGTCTTTCAACCTAAAGTTATCAAAAAAGACAAGGAGGGGCACTTCATATTCATCAAAGGTAATATCTACCAAGATGAAGTCTCAATTCTGAACATCTATGCTCCAAATGCAAGGGCATCCACATTCATTAAAGAAACTTTAGTAAAGCTCAAAGCACACAGTGCACCACACATAATAATAGTGGGAGACTTCAACATGCCATTCTCAACAATGGACATATCCTGGAAACAGAAACTAAACAGAAACATAGTGAAACTAACAGAAGTTATGAACCAAATGGATCTAACAGATATTTATAGAACATTTTTATCCTAAAACAAAAGGATATACCTTCTCAGCACCTCATGGTAACTTCTCCAAAACTGACTATATAATTGGTCATGAAACAAGCCTAAACAGATACAAAAATACTGAAATTATCACATGCATCCTATCAGACCACCAGGGACTAACGCTGATCTTCAATGACAACATAAATAATAGAAAGCCCACATACATGTGGAAGCAGAATAACACTCTACTTGTGGGCCTGGGTACCAGAGGTTTTCCACGGAGATCCCTGTCCAGGCCTGGTGCAAGAGTTCCAGCAAAGGGAAGTGAGTGCAGGCATGGAGATGAAATCTCTGCTGCGCCTTACAGGTCACTGTGTTACTCCGAGACTCTCTGAACTGAGTCAGGTCTGGCTGGGCAGACAAGAAGCTGACTATCCAGTAAGGAGTACGGCAGAAATTCAGGTGGCTTTTGGGGAGAGAAGATCTCTTCCCAAGTGTTATATATAGCTCATGGAACAAAAGACTTAGATGAAGGAGTAGTTCTCGCGAACCTTTAATTCCCTGGATGGATTTATTTTAGTTTTGGGGATTGTTCAAGGTTCCACAGCAGGTACCTCTCATTGGCTTGGAATGACAGTTTGGTGAAAACTTTATATGCATGTGGGAAGGCTTGGTGCTACTCCTATGTGACTGATAGCCACAAACCTCTCCAGTGGGGGCTGTGGGGACATTAACTTCAACAGGAACCAGGGGTCCAGGAGGCATGATCAAACACATTCCTTCCCATGTAGGTGGAAATTACCACCCAACAGGTCCCACCAGGGTTCAAGATTTATGCTCCACTGGAGACCAGGCTGTCTGTGTACAGCCCATTGCCCTACTCAATGATAACTTGGTCAGGGAAGAAATAAAAAAAATTAAATACATTTTAGAGTTTAATGAAAATGAAGCCAGAACATACCCAAATGTATGGGGAACAATGAAATCAGTCCTAAGAGGAAAACTCTCAGCTCTGAGTGCCTCCAAAAGGAAACTGGAGAGAGCATACACTAACAGATTGACAGCACACCTAAAGGCTCTAGAACAAAAGAAAACAAATTCACAAAAGAGGAGTAGAAGTCAGAAAATAATCAAACTCATGACTGAAATCAACCAAGTGGAAACAGAAATCTACAAAGAATCAACCAAACCAAGAGCTGGTTCTTTGAGAAAATTAACAGGATAGATAAACATTATCCAGACTAACAAGAGGGCACAGGGACAGTATCCTAATTAACAAAATCAGAAAGAAAATGGGAGACATACCATCAGAACCTGAGGAAATGCAAAAAAATCATTAGATCCTACTATAAAAGCCTATACTCAACAAAACTGGAAAACCTGGATGAAATGGACAATTTTCTAGACAGATACCAGGTACCAAAGTTAAATCAGGATCAGATTAATGATCTTAACAGTCCCTTTTCCCCTAAAGAAAAAGAAACAATCATTAATAGTCTCCCAAAAACAAAACAAAAGTCCAGGACTAGAAAGGTTTAGTGCAGAGTTCTATCAGACCTTCAAAGAAAACCTAATACCAATTCTCCTCAAACTATTCCACAAAATAGAAACAGCAGGTACTCTACACAATTCGTTCTATGAAACCATGATTACTCTGATACCTAAACCACACAAAGACCCAACAAAGAGAGAGAACATCAGAACAATTTCCCTTATGAATATCTATGCAAAAATACTCAATAAAATTTTGAAATCCAAATCCAAGAACACATCAAATAATCATCCATCAAGATCAAGTAGGCGTCATCCCAGGCATGCAGGAATTGTTTAATATATGGAAATCCATCAACGTAATCCACTATATAAACAAACTCAAAGGAAAAAAAAACCACATGATCATCTCGCTAGATGCTGGGAAAGCATTCAACAAAATCCAACACCCCTTCATGATAAAAGTCTTGGAAAGATCAGGAATTAAAGTCCCATACCTAAAAATAATAAAATCAACATACAGCAAACCAGTAGCCAACATCAAAGTAAATGGTGAGAAGCTTGAAGCAATCCCACTAAAATCAGGGACTAGACAAGTCTGCTCACTTTCTCCCTTCCTATTCAATATAGTACTTGAAGTCCTAGCCAGAGCAATTAGACAACAAAAGGAGATCAAAGAGATACAAATTGAAAAGGAAGAAGTCAAAATATCATTATTTGCAGATGATATGATAGTATATATAAGTGACACCAAAAATTCCACCATAGAACTCCTAAACCTGTCTCCTAAAACTTCAATGAAGTAGCTGGTTTAAAATTAATTCAAACAAATTCAGTGGCCTTTATCTACACAAAGGATAAACAGGCTGAGAAAGAAATTAGGGAAACAAGACGTTTCAAAAAAGTAAAAAATAATATAAAATACCTTGGTGTGACTCTCACTAAGGAAGTGAATGATCTGTATGATAAGAACTTCAGGTCTCTGAAGAAAGAAATTGAAGTAGATCTTAGAAGATGGAAAGATGTCCCATGCTCATAGATTGGCAGGATCAATATAGTAAAAATGGCTATCTTGCCAAAAGCAATCTACAGAATCAATGCAATCCCCATCCAAATTCCAACTAAATTCTTCACAGAGTTAGAAAGGGTAATTTGCAAATTCACCTGCAGTAACAAAAACCTAGGATATCAAAATCTGTTCTCAACAATAAAAGAACCTCTGGTGGAATCACCATCCCTGACCTCAAGCTGTACTACAGAACAATTGTGATAAAAACTGCATGGTACTGGTACAGCAAGAGACAGGTAGATCAATGGAATAGAATTAAAGACCAGAAATGAACCCACACAACCATGATCACTTGATCTTTGACAAAAGAACTAAAAACATCCAGTGTAAAAAAGACAGCATTGATCTTGGTTCCAGGACTCCGCCGAACTTAGGAACTTAGTCTGCACAGGTGAGAGCATGCACCACAGAGGCAGACAGCTTCTACAGGCGGGAGCCACAGAGCCGCTGAGGCAGCACCATTTTGGGGCCGCAGACATCCGGCACCCTCCCAACCAGAGGACAGTGGAATAGAATAAAACCATCCAAGACCTAAAAAGGGAAGTAGACACAATAAAGAAAACCCAAAGTGAGGCAACGCTGGTGATAGAAACCCTAGCAAAGAAATCTGGAACCATAGATGCGAGCATCAGCAACAGAATACAAGAGATGGAAGAGAGAATCTCAGGTGCAGAAGATTCCATAGAGAACATCAGCACAACAATCAAGGAAAATGGAAAATGCAAAAAGATCCTAACTCAAAACATCCAGGAAATCCAGGACACAATGAGAAGACCAAAACTACGGATAATAGGAGTGGATGAAAATGAAGATTTTCAACTCAAAGGACCAGCAAACATCTTCAACAAAATTATAGGAGAAAACTTCCCAAATCTAAAGAAAGAGATACCCAAGAACATACAAGAAGCCTACAGAACTCCAAATAGACTGGACCAGAAAAGAAATACCTCCTGACACATAATAATCAGAACAACAAATGCACTAAATAAAGATAGAATACTAAAAGCAGTAAGAGAAAAAGGCCAAGTAACATATAAAGGCAAGCCTATCAGAATCACACCAGATTTTTCACCAGAAACTATGAAAACCAGAAGATCCTGGACAGATGTTATACAGACACTAAAAGAACACAAATTCCAGCCCAGGCTACTATACCCAGCCAAACTCTCAATTAACATAGATGGAGAAACCAAAGTATTCCATGACAAAACCAAATTCACACATTATCTCTCCACGAATCCAGCCCTTCAAAGGATAATAACAGAAAAAAACCAATACAAGGACAGGAACCACGCCCTAGAAACAACAAGAAGGTAATCCCTCAACAAACCTAAAAGAAGACAGCCACAAGAACAGAATGCCAACTTTAACAACAAAAATAACAGGAAGCAACAATTACTTTTCCTTAATATCTCTTAATATCAATGGAATCAACTCCCCAATAAAAAGACATAGACTAACAAACTGGCTACACAAACAAGAACCAACATTTTGCTGCTTACAGGAAACTCATCTCAGAGAAAAGGATAGACACTACCTCAGAATGAAAGGCTAGAAAACAATTTTCCAAGCAAATGGTATGAAGAAACAAGCTGGAGTAGCCATTTTAATATCTGATAAGATTGACTTCCAACCCAAAGTCATCAAAAAAGACAGGGAGGGGCACTTTATACTCATCAAAGGTAAAATCCTCCAAGAGGAACTATCAATTCTGAATATCTATGCTCTAAATACAAAGGCAGCCACATTCATTAAAGAAACCTTAGTCAAGGAAGGAATAAAGAAAGAAAGTGAGGACTTTTTAGAGTTCAATGAAAATGAAGCCACAACATACCCAAACTTATGAGATGCAATGAAAGCATTTCTAAGAGGAAAACTCATAGCTCGGAGTGCCTCCAAAAAGAAACTAGAGAGAGCACACATTAGCAGCTTGACAACACACCTAAAAGCACTAGAACAAAAGAAAGCAAATTCACCCAAGAGGAGTAGACCGCAGGAAATAATCAAACTCAGGGGCGAAATCAACCAAGTGGAAACAAGAAGAACTATTCAAAGAATCAACCAATCAAGGAGCTGGTTCTTTGAGAAAATCAACAAGATAGATAAACCCTTAGCCAGACTCACTAGAGGGCACAGGGAAAGCATTCTAATTAACAAAATCAGAAATGAAAAAGGAGACATAACAACAGATCCTGAAGACATCCAAAACACCATCAGATCCTTCTACCAAAGGCTATAGTCAACAAAACTGGAGAACCTGGATGAAATGGAGAAGTTCCTAGACAGATACCACGTACCAAAGTTGAATCAAGATCAGGTTATTGATCTAAACAGCCCTATATGCCCCAAAGAAATAGAAGCAGTCATTAATAGTTTCCCAACCAAAAAAAGCCCAGGACCAGATGGGTTTAGTGCAGAGTTCTATCAGACCTTCAAAAAAGATCTAATCCTAGTTCTTCACAAACTATTCCACAATATATAAACAGAAGGTACTCTACCCAACTCATTCTATGAAGCCACAATTACTCTGATACCTAAACCACAAAAAGACCCAACAAAGATAGAAAACCTCAGACCAATATCCCTTATGAATATTGATGCAAAAATCCTCAATAAAGTTCTTGCTAACCGAATCCAAGAACACATCAAAACAATCATCCATCCTGACCAAGTAGGTTTCATCCCAGGGATGCAGGGATGGTTCAATATACGGAAATCCATCAACATAATCCAGTATATAAACAAACTCAAAGACAAAAACCACATGATCATTTCTTTAGATGCGGATTTGACAAGATCCAACACCCATTCATGATAAAAGTCTTGGAAAGATCAGGAATTCAAGGCCCATACGTAAACATGATAAAAGCAATCTACAGCAAACCAGTAGCCAACATCAAAGTAAATGGTGAGAAGCTTGAAGCAATTCCTCTAAAATCAGGGACTAGACAAGGCTGTCCACTTTCTCCATACCTATTCCACATTGTACTTGAAATCCTAGCCAGAGCAATTCCACAACAAAAGGAGATCAAAGGGATACAAATTGGAAAAGATGAAGTCAAAATATCACTTTTTGCAGATGATATGATAGTATATATAAGTTCCACCAGAGAACTCCTAAACCTGATAAACAGCTTCAGTGAAGTAGCTGGATATAAAATTATCTCAAAAAAATCAATAGCCTTTCTCTACACAAAGAATAAACAGGCTGAGAAAGAAATTAGGGAAACAACACCCTTCTAATAGTCACAAATAATATAAAATATCTTGGCGTGACTCTAACTAAGGAAGTAAAAGATCTGTATAATAAAAACTTCAAGTCTCTGAAGAAAGAAATTATAGAAGATCTCAGAGGATGGAAAGATGTCCCATGCTCATGGATTGGTAGGATCAACATTGTAAAAATGGCTATCTTGCCAAAAGAAATCTACAGATTCAATGCAATCCCCATCAAAATTCCAACTCAATTCTTCAACGAATTAAAAAGTGCAATCTGCAAATTCATCTGGAATAACAAAAAACCTAGGATAGCAAAAACTCTTCTCAAGGATAAAAGAACCTCTGGTGGAATCACCATGCCGGACCTAAAGCTTTACTACAGAGCATTGTGATAAAAACTGCGTGGTACTGGTATAGTGACAGACAAGTAGACCAATGGAATAGAATTGAAGACCCAGAAAAGAACCGACACACCTACGGTCACTTGATCTTCGACAAGGGAGCTAAAACCATCCAGTGGAAGAAAGATAGCATTTTCAACAAATGGTGCTGGCACAACTGCTTGTTAACATATAGAAGAATGTGAATCATTCCATTCCTATCTCCTTGTACTAAGGTCAAGTCTAAGTGGATCAAGGAACTTCACATAAAACCAGAGACACTGAAACTTATAGAGGAGAAAGTGGGGAAAAGCCTTGAAGATATGGGCACAGGGGAAAAATTCTTGAATAGAACAGCAATGGCTTGTGCTGTAAGATCGAGAATTGACAAGTGGGACCTCATGAAACTGCAAAGCTTCTGCAAGGCAAAAGACACCATCCATAAGACAAAAAAAATCATCAACAGATTGGGAAAGGATCTTTACCTATCCTAAATCAGATAAGGGACTAATATCCAATATATATAAAGAACTCAAGAAGGTGGACTCCAGAAAATCAAATAACCCCATGAAAAAATGGGGCTCAGAACTGAACAAAGATTTCTCACCTGAGGAATACCGAATGGCAGAGAAGCACCTGAAAAAATGTTCAACATCCTTAATCATCAGGGAAATGCAAATCAAAACAACCCTGAGATTCCACCTCACACCAGTCAGAATGGCTAAGATCAAAAATTCAGGTGACAGCAGATGCTGGCGAGGATGTGGAGAAAGAGGAACACTCCTCCATTGTTGGTGGGATGGCAAGCTTGTACAACCACTCTGGAAATCAGTCTGGCGGTTCCTCAGAAAATTGGACATAGTACTACTGGAGGATCTAGCAATACCTCTCCTGGGCATATATCCAGAAGATGTCCCAACCAGTAAGAAGGACACATGCTCCACTATGTTCATAGCAGCCTTATTTATAATAGCCAGAAGCTGGAAAGAACCGAGATGCCCCTCAACAGAGGAATGGATACAGAAATTATGGTACATTTACACAATGGAGTACTACTCAGCTATTAAAAAGAATGAATTTATGAAATTCCTAGCCAAATGGATGGACCTGGAGGGCATCATCTTGAGTGAGGTAACACAATCACAAAGGAACCTACACAATATGTATTCACTGATAAGTGGATATTAGCCCAAAACTTAGGATACCCAAGATATAAGATACTATTTGCTAAACGCATAAAACTCAAGAAGAATGAAGACCAAAGTGTGGACACTATGCCCTTTCTTAGAATTGGGAACAAAACACCCATGGAAGGAGTTACAGAGACAAAGTTTGGAGCTGTGATGAAAGGATGGATTATCTAGAGACTGCCATATCCAGGGATCTATCCCATAATCATCTTCCTAACGCTGACACCATTGCATACACTAGCAAGATTTTGCTGAAAGGACCCAAATATAGCTGTCTCTTGTGAGACTATGCCGGGGCCTAGCAAACACAGAAGTGGATGCTCACAGTCAGCTATTGGATATAACACAGGGCTCCCAATGGAGAAGCTAGAGAAAGTACCCAAGGAGCTAAAGGGATCTGCAACCCTATAGTTGGAACATCATGATGAACTAACCAGTACCCCGGAGCTCTTGTCTCTAGCTGCATATGTATTGAAAGATGTCCTAGTCGGCCATCACTGGAAAGAGAGGCCCACTGGACTTTCAAACTTTATATGCCCCAATATAGGGGAATGCCAGGGCCAAAAGAATGGGAATGGGTGGGTTAGGAAGTTTGGGTGGGTATGGGGGACTTTTGGGATAGCATTGGAAATGTAATTGAGGAAAATATGTAATAAAAAATATTAAAAATTTTTAAAAAAAGACAGCATCTTCAACAAATGGTGCTGGCTCAACAGGTGGTTATCATGTAGAAGAAGAATGCGAATTGATCCATTCTTATCTCCTTGTACAAAGCTGAAGTCTATGTTGATCAAGGAACTCCATATAAAACCATAGACACAGAAACTTTAAGAGGTGAAAGTGGGGAATAGCATGGAAGATATGGGTACAGAGGACAAATTCCCAAAGAGAACACCAATGGCTTGTGCTGTAAGATCAGAATTGACAAATGGGACCTCATAAAACTGCAAAGGTTCTATAAGATAAAGTTCACTGTCAGTAGAACAAAATGGCAACAAACAGATTGGGAACAGATCTTTTCCAATCCTAAATCTGATAGGGACTACAATCCAATATATACAAAGAACTCAAGAAGCTGGACCCCAGAAAATCAAATAACCCTATTAAAAATGGGGTACAGAGCTAAACAAAGAATTCTCAACTGAGGAATATTGAATGACTGAGAAGCACCTGAAAAAATGTCCATTGGATGAAGTACAGTATTCCCAATGAATGAGCTAGAGAAAGTACCTAAGGAGCTGAAGGGGTTTGCAGCCCAATAGTAGGAGCAACAATATGAACTAACCAATACCCCAGAGCTACCTGGGACTAAACCAGTAATCAAAGAAAACACATGGTGGGACTCATGTCTCTAGCTGCATATGTAGCAGAGAATGGCCTAGTCAATTATCAGTGTGAGAAGAGGCCCTTGATCCTGTGAAGGTTCTTTGCCCCAGTATAGGGGAATGCCAGGGCCAGGATGTGGAAGTGGGTAGGTCAGGGAGCAGGGGGAGGTGGGAGGGGATAGGGGATTTTCGGAGTGGAAACTAGGAAAGGGCATAAAATTTGAAATGTAAATTTTAAAAAATATAATAAAAAAGAATGTTAACAAAACCAACAACAACAACAAAACAAAACAAAACAAAACAAAACAAAACAAAACAAAACAAAACAAAACAAAACAGTGAACAGCAGCAGAATTACTCATCTCTGCCTGAAGCTCTAGGTTACTTTAATTTTCACCTTGAGCAAGAGTACGTAATATATCAAATTTACCAAGATGTTGTAACCATCAGCCTATCCAATTTTACATTGGGTGCAACTTTTCCAAATCTGTAGAGCTTCCTCTTCAGTTACATTTCTTTTGAATTCATGAGCAGCTTTCACTTTAATATTATTGGTAACATCTAGTTCCTGGATATCAAGTGGGCTCCTAGTAGGTCTTGCCAGGTCACCAAATACTTGTTAATCCAGGAAGGATCAAAGAGAAGGAACAGTAAATAGCTAAGGAGAATGATAAGTAGTAAGAAGAGTTGCAAAAATAACATCACATGGTGCTTGTGCCAAAGGAGCAGGCCTTGGGGCCTCTCAATAATCATACTCAGGCCCACAAAAGGACATAGCCTTGAGCTCTGAAACACCATGGTACCCCTACCAGGTTTTTTTCCTTGTCATCAGGGGTCCCAGGTGTCTTGAGCCTAATGTGGGGTGTCTCCAACATACTGGGATTTGTTCTGGCTTATGCTTGCATATGTCATGGGCATGCTGTCAGAACTTATGTGAGTTCATATGTGCAACTGACTGCCTTGTTATACATAGGAAGCACTGCTTCATGTTGGTCGACCACTGCCTTCAGATCTTACAGCTTTTCTGCCCCTTTCCATAAGGGCCCTTGAAGCTTGGGGAGTAGGTGGGTTATAGATGCCCCCATTTAGAGTTTTGAGCACTCTGCAATCTCCTATTCTCTGGATTTGAGTAGTTGTAAATATCTGTATTTAACCAACTCTCAATGAACTCCTACATTAATTAGTGTCCCTTTTGTACCTCATCTGAGAAGTTTCATTCTGCAGCATGTGGTGAAAAATTTTTTACAGACTTTCCTTTTCATTGTCTAAAGTCACAAAGTAAAACATTGAAAATATCCCATGGCAATTAAATGTTTCAAATGGTCTCCTTTGATTAATAAAAATATGAAGTGTAAAAAATAATGGATTAATAAAAATATATTTTAAAAAAGTTCAAAAATCACAAGGCAGGTACTGAAACACTAGCCCCACACAAATATAAACTGGAAATACTTCAAAACTGGACAATCCTCAACTTCCAGTCAGGGAAAGTAAAGGAAATCTAGATTGGAAAGACAGAATCTGGATGGGGTGGAAGGAGGCCAGGTGACTAGCAATAAACTCAACCTTCCTTTATCCCATCTCTTACCTCCTCTAACAATTTGCCAAGGTCAAAGTCCTTTGGTTGGGCTTCTTACAGTTTAAAGCCAAAAATTCTCTTCAAGCAAATCATTGAAAGATTTCTTTGTCCCCTCTCAAACTATTCTAAGTAGTTGTATAGTTATATGAATTTTATACATATAAACTATTAAAATTTGCACTTTTATTATTGTATTAGTCTCAGGGTTTTACTGCTGTGAACAGACACTATGACCAAGGCAAGACTTATAAAAAAACAACATTTAATTGGGTCTGGCTTACAGGTTCAGAGGTTCAGTCCATTTTCATTAAGTTGAGAGCATGGCAGCATCCAGACAGGCATGGAACAGGCAGAGCTGAGAGGTCTACATCTTCATCCAAAGGCTGCTAACGGAAGACTGACTTCCAAGCACCTAGGGTGAGAGTATTAAGCCCCCACACACAGTGACACACCTACTCCAACCAGGTCACACCTATTCCAACAAGGCCACACCTCCAAATGGTGCCACTCCCTGGTTCAAGAATATACAAACCATCACAAGTATGCTGTCTTTGTTGATATCTGCTAAAATATTTTATGTCCCATTCATTTTTTAGGATCTATTCTAAATATGTTATATATGATATTTTAATATATCTTTATATCTAAGTATAAGATATATTTATATGGAATTTAAAAATAGTAAAACACTTGACAAAGAAAATGTATTCAATGAAGTAAACTATTGTGACTATATGAAAAACATGATTTTTCTGCAAGTTGATAGTCTAGAAGGGAAAGCACATTTCTACAAAGAGAGGACAACATTATACAAACCAAATTAAATGTGTTCCTTATCATATGCGAATGAGTTATGTGCATGCAAACACTGTTGTGCACCTACAACTCTGGGAGGAAAAAAATAAAAAAAATGTCCATTCTTTTTTTTTTAAGTAATAGAAATGTGAGTAACACTTAAAATTATTTTCAGTACCCTTCTCACTTTCTGTGATAAACATAGTTTTAAAAATTATAAAGTATTTTTATTTTGACTAGCTGATGTGATATGTCCATAATTTTAAATGTTTACTGATTATACTTACCTAAATGATTTTAGGAAAATTATTTGCATCAAGAAATAAAAAGAATATTCTTTAATATTTGTCTACTGTTTCATCTAGTCCAAGAAAGGTATTTGATTTTGCTTTATATAAATTGTTGTAACCATGTCTACAAGTGGTTGAATATGCTACTAAGAAACACAGTACTATAAATTAAAATTTTGAATCATTTTAATAAAACAAATGGTGTAGCCAACTGTTCCTGACTTGCTGTTCTTTATATTAACAGACTATTATATAAATAGTTAATAAAAATCAAGAGCATTTAGTTCTTTAGATAGCAAAACTTTGGGAGCACATTGTTTTCATTAGAGAATTACAAATTATGTTGATTAGAATCTGCCAAAGTTGGTGTGATTGCCAAGATTTTAAAAATTGTATCTGTTTTGGCTTGACTCATCATAACAGATTTCACAACATTTTGGACTCTGCACCTTTACTTTTTAGCAGCCTATTTGTTTGTAAGACAAATTACTCCAGAAGCTTCAAAAATTTCACCTTGCTTTTGTGGCTGCTTTTGTTAGTATTCATAATTCAAAGTTATCACCACTGCCAAATGCAGTTCCTCTTATCTTCCTCTACTTGGATATTCCATTTTTAGAGTAGAAGTGAAAAGCTTACATGAGGACACAAGTCTGTTTTCCAATGTTGATGGACGACACTGAGTTTGACACAAATCTCTCCCTCTCTTTTTAAAATTTTATTTTTAATTATTTTTTCACACTCCATACTACATTTCCTGCCACCCCATCCACCCTCCGACTGCTCCACATCGCACACCTCCTCCCCACCCACACCATTTCCACGTGGATGCCCCCACCCCACACCCCACCGGGTCTCTAAACACCCTGAGGCCTTCAGTTTCTTGAGGTCTAAGTGCATCATGAAAATGGAGAGAAGCCTGAGGAAAAGAAGGTCCAGGGACAGTCCCCAAACTGGGATCCAGCTCAAGAGGAGGTCCCAAGGCCTGACACTACTACTGAGGCTGTGGAGCACACACAAAAAGGGACAGCCCTCCCAAAGACCCAGCAAGCAGTTGAAAGAATCAGATGCAGATATTTCCACCCAACCAATGGACAGAAGCAGTTGACCCCTGCTGTTAAATTGGGGAAGCAGCAAAAACTCTTAGGAGAAGGGCAATCCTGTAGGAGGACCAGCAGTCTCAATTAATTTGGACCCCTGAGATCTCTCAGACACTGAGCCACCAAACAGACAGCATACACCAGCTGATATTAGGCCCCCAACACACATACAGCAGAGGACTTTTGGGTCTGTGTTCATTCAGAGATGATGCACCTGACACAAATCTCTCTTAAGATTGTGAGAAAACTCAATGGTTTTTTTTTTTTTTTTTTATGTATTCCCCTCGATGAGCAGATGCCTTTGAAATACAACAGAGTAATCCAAAATAAGTTGGCGGTGATAAGAAATATTAGGTAGAGATTTTCAAGGATCTCTGAGTCAAAGACTCTGCCAAATGTTTTTCTGTTCCTTTCTCCTACCACTGTGTCCACTTTAAGGAGGGTTGTTACTAAGACTGTATTTGAAATGGAGGAAGGTAAGAAAAACCAAAAGTGCAGGTTTACAGTTTTGCTGACAGTAATGGGTTCATAATAAAACCCCACAAATTATTTAAACAACCAATAAACTGGCATATTTTCTTACTTAGTCTTCAAATTGCTGCTTCCTTCTATAAATATGCTTTTCACTATTCCATTTGAAATTGAATGGCATTAGTTGGATAATTATCAGGAAAGAAGAAACGAACTGTTTCTTGTGGGATACATTTTTCCCCCTTGTTTATACCTAAAATAGCCATAATAATTTTCAGAGGCATGGAGGCAAACAATTTTTAAAAGAATGGAGGTAAAAAATAAAATAAGTTATTATTCAATGACTTTGATGAGAAGGAAAGAGAGGAAGCAAAGTTTAGATACAGTGACTGGAAACCCTCCCTCCTGTGCCACCTTTCTTTGCCTCTGTAGGGCACAGGGAGAGGAACAGAGAGAAGCATTGGACGGGAAGCTTGCAGACCCTTTTCTCTCTAAACCAAGATGACTGACTTGGTTTAGACTGAAAGAGGACAAAGAGCCAGTCCATATAATGCATTTGAGAAAAGAAAAAAACAAAGCTAGATGGTCCTGACAAAGAATCATATCTGGCTCATTGAATAAACTTATCCATTGTCACATATTCTAATATCTTTTTTTTAATTATTTTTTTTAATTAGGTATTTTCCTCATTTACATTTCCAATGCCATCCAAAAAGTCCCCAATACACTCCCCCCCCCACTCCCCTACCCACCCACTCCCACTTTTTGAACCTGGCATTCCCCTGTACTGGGGCATATAAAGTTTGCAAGTCCAATGGGGCTCTCTTTCCAGTGATGGCCTACTAGGCCATCTTTTGATACATATGCAGCTAGAGTCAAGAGCTCTGGGGTACTGGTTAGTTCATAATGTTGTTCCACCTATAAGGTTGCAGTTCCCTTTAGCTCCTTGGGTACTTTCTCTAGCTCCTCCATTGGGGGCCCTGTGATCCATCCAATAGCTGACTGTGGGCATCCACTTGTGTTTGCTAGGCCCCGGCATTGTCTCACAAGAGACAGCTATATCTGGGTCTTTTCAGCAAAATCTTGCTAGTGTATGCAATGGTGTCAGCGTTTGGAAGCTGATTATGGGATGGATCCCTGGATATGGCAGTCTTAGATGGTCCATCCTTTCGTCACAGCTCCAAACTTTATCTCTGTAACTCTTTCCATAGGTGTTTTGTTCCCAATTCTAAGAAGGGGCACAGTGTCCACACTTTGGTCTTTGTTCTTCTTGAGTTTCATGCGTTTAACACATTGTATCTTGTATTTTGGGTATCCTAAGTTTTGGGCTAATATCCACTTATTAGTGAGTACATATTGTGTGAGTTCCTTTGTGATTGTGTTACCTCACTCAGGATGATGCCCTCCAGATCCATCCATTTCCCTAGGAATTTCATAAATTTATTCCTTTTAATAGCTGAGTAGTACTCCATTGTGTAAATGTACCACATTTTCTGTATCCATTCCTCTGTTGAGGGGCATCTGGATTCTTTCCAGCTTCTGGCTATTATAAATAAGGCTGCTATGAACATAGTGGAGCATGTGTCCTTCTTACCGGATGGAGCATCTTCTGGATATATGCCCAGGAGAGGTATTGCTGGGTCCTCTGGTAGTGTTATGTCCAATTTTCTGAGGAACCGCCAAACTGATTTCCAGAGTGGTTGTACAAGCTTGCAATCCCACCAACAATGAAGGAGTGTTCCTCTTTCTCCACATCCTCACCAGCATCTGCTGTCACCTGAATTTTTGATCTTAGCCATTCTGACTGGCATGAGGTGGAATCTCAGAGCCTTGGCATGACTCTAACTAAGGAAGTGAAAGATCTGTATGACAAGAACTTCAAGTCTTTGACGAAAGAAATTAAAGAAGATCTCAGAAGATGGAAAGACCTCCCATGCTCATGGATTGGCAGGATCAACATTGTAAAAATGGCTGTCTTACCAAAAGCAATCTACAGATTCAATGCTATCCCCATCAAAATTCCAACTCAATTCTTCAAGGAATTAGAAAGGGCAATCTGCAAATTCATCTGGAACAACAAAAAAACCTAGGATAGCAAAAACTCTTCTCAAGGATAAAAGAACCTCTGGTGGAATCACCATGCCTGACCTAAAGCTGTACTACAGAGCAATTGTGATAAAAACTGCATGGTACTGGTATAGTGACAGACAAGTAGACCAATGGAACAGAATTGAAGACCCTGAGATGAACCCACACACCTATGGTCACTTGATCTTTGACAAGGGAGCAAAAATCATCCAGTGGAAAAAAGACAGCCTTTTCCACAAATGGTACTGGCACAACTGGCGGTTATCATGTAGAAGAATGGGAATTGATCCATTCCTATCCCCTTGTACTAAGGTCAAATCTAAGTGGATTAAGGAACTCCACATAAAACCAGAGACACTTAAACTTATAGAGGTGAAAGTAGGGAAAAGCCTCGAAGATATGGGTACAGGGGGAAAATTCCTGAATAGAACAGCAAAGGCTTGCGCTGTAAGATCGAGAATCCATAAATGGGACCTCATAAAGTTGCAAAGCTTCTGCAAGGCAAAAGACACCGTCAATAAGACAAAAAGACCACCAACAGATTGGGAAAGGATCTTTACCTATTCTAAATCAGATAGGGGACTAATATCCAATATATATAAAGAACTCAAGAAGGTGGACTCCAGAAAATCAAATAACCCCATTAAAAAATGGGGCTCAGAACTGAACAAAGAATTCTCACCTGAGGAATACCGAATGGCAGAGAAGCACCTGAAAAAATGTTCAACATCCTTAATCACCAGAGAAATGCAACTCATATTCTAATATCTATAAATGTTTATCATGTGTCAGAAACTTTTCTACAGACAAATACCAGACAAATGGCACATATCCATGCCCAAGAGTGTGTTAACACATGAAGACACACACACACTTCTTTTATCTTCTGTACAACTGCAGTGTTAGAATTATTTCTGTTTTACAGAAAAGGAAGGAGACATCCAGAAAGAACTTTTTCAAGTCACACAATAAGTATGCAAGCCACATGAATTTTTATGACTCAAAATTGGGAACATCAAAAGATATTCAACCAAGTAATTATAATCTTTTTATGGAACACAGTATGCTCACTTATAAATACTAGCTCATTCCCTAGGTAGAAATGAAAAAAAAAAAAAAGTACCTTAACATAGTAAGTAGAAAATACAATTAGTTGCATTAAAGTCACATTTTGAATAAGGGGTGTTCCTGTTAAGGGTGATTTTCACTAATTTGCTACTTACCTAATGTACTTATATTATTTCCTAATTGAGCAATACATTTACAATAAAATGGAGGAAAGAAGTCTAGCCACTGGATAAGTGGCTTACATCTAATAATTGACTTTAAATAGTTCAATGTTAAGAATGAAGAAGTGTCAATAACAAAATTTCCTTCCTTTATTGAAGAGTATTTCTCTTTCGTGTGAGTGACCCTTGAACTTGGTCATCTGTAAGCACACCTGAGATCCAGCACATACACAGGAGGAAGTTTCAGCAAAGTGCATGGCTCCTTTCCACAAAGTTGACATCTAGAGGTGGCAGACCTCACAGCACATTTTTTCCATTGACTAGATTTTGATAGATCCACACTGAGATGTTAACGTTGGTAGCAAATGTTGTGTAAATTTGATGATTTATATATTAGGTTAAAAATGAAGAAATATACAAAAATGGACAGTCTGTGTCACATGAGGCTCCACAAGAAACCTGTATTAAGAGATTTAAATGGAATAAAGTCTAATTATTACTCTCTAAACTATGAACTTTAGGGAAATGGCTTAATCTCTGAACATGATTTATAGGGTCTAAAAAAAGATAACCCCCAAGATTGTAACCATAATATATACTATCCATATTTTATGGCCCCAAATGTAAGTCCTACTTCCACTATGATGAGAAATAATCACCCTATGGACTTTAGGTATATATTGTTATATATTACACATGGACAACTGTGTATATCAAATATGCAATCATGATTTTAGAATTATATTCTCTGAAGTAGTACCTAATAGAATTTATCATTAAATGTTATACTTAATTAGTTAATCATTGTTATATATCTCAACATAAAGACTTGTTTCAAAAGAAAACTGCTCCAAGTGTCAGAGCTGATAGTCACAGCAGTTGCCCATACTGGTCTCCCAGAGCCAAGCTGTCCATAAACTAACAGTACAAAGTTAGAAAAACTATGAAGAGATTAAATGTCAACAGAGAATCAGAGAAATAACAGACATTTAAAACATATTAAAAGTCTTATAAAGATCAGGAATTCAAGGCCCATACCTAAACATAGTAAAAGCAATATACAGTAAACCAATAGCCAAGTTCAAACTAAATGGAGAGAGACTTGAAGCAATCCCATTAAAATCGGGGACTAGATAAAGCTTCCCACTCTCTCCCTATCTATGCAATATAGGACTCAAAGTCCTAGCCAGATCAATTAGACAAAAAAAAAATTGGAAAGGAAGAAGCCAAGATATCACTATTTACAGATAATATGATAGTATACTTAAATGAGCCCTAAACTAGACCAGAGAACTCCTAAAACTGATAAACAACTTCAGGAAAGTGGCTGGATATAAAATCAACTCAAACAAATCAGTAGCCTTCCTCTACTCAGAGGAAAAATGGACTAAGAAAAACATTAGGGAAATGACACCCTTCACAATAGTCACAAATAATATAAAATATCTTGGTGTGGTTCTAACAAAGCAAGTGAAAGATATGTATGACAAGAACATCAAGCCTCTGAAGAAAGAAATCCAAGAAACCTCAGAAGATGGAAAGATCTCCCATGCTCATGGATTGGCAGGATTAACATAGTAAAAATGCCCACACTATCAAAAACAATCTACAGATTCAATGCAATCCCTATCAAAATTCCAACTCAATTTTTCACGGAAATAGAAAGAGCAATTCTCAAATTCATCTGGAATAACAATAAAACCCACAAAAATGAAAACTATTCTCAAAGATAAGAGAACTTCTAGGGGAATCAACATCCCTGTTCTCAAGCTGTACTACAGAGCAATAGTGATTAAAAACTGCATGATATTGGTACAGAGACATACAGATAGATCAGTGGAATAGAATTTAAGATCCAGAATTAAACCCATATACCTATTAGTCACCTGATCTTTGACAAAGAATCCAAAAGAATCCAGTGGAAAAAAGACAGCATATTCAACAATATTCAAATGGTAGCCTGCATGTAGAAAATGCAAATTGATCCATTCTTATCTCCTGGTACAAAGCTCAAGTCTAAGATGATCAAGGACCTCCACCTAAAACCAGATACACTGAATCTAATAGAAAAGAAAGGTGAAAGAGCTTCAAACACACCAGCACAGGGGAAAATTTCCTGAACAGGACAGCAATTGCTCAGGCTCTAAGATCATCTATAGACAAATGGGATCTTATAAAATTGAAATGCTTCTGTAAAGCAAAGGACACTGTCAACAGGACAAAACAGCAACCTACATATTGGGAAAAGATCTTTACCAACCCTACAACAGAGAGAGGGCTAATATCCAATATATACAAAGAACTCAAGAAGTTAGACTACAGATAACCAAATAACCCTATTAAAACATCGGGTAGCAAGGAGCTAAAGGGATCTGCAACCCTATAGTTGGAACAACGTGATGAACTAACCAGTACCCCAGAGCTCTTGTCTCTAGCTGCATATGTATCGAAAGATGGCCTAGTCGGCCATCATTGGAAAGAGAGGCCCATTGGACTTGCAAACTTTATATGCCCCAATATAGGGGAATGCCAGGGCCAAAAGAATGGGAATGGGAGGGTAGGGAAGTGGGGGGCGGTATGGGGGACTTTTGGGATAGCATTGGAAATGTAATTGAGGAAAATATGTAATAAAAAAAACAGTGGAAAAAAAATTAAAAAAAAAAAAAAAAAAAAAAACATCGGGTAGAGCTAAACAAAGAATTCTCAACTGGGAGTAGCCACTAAAAAGTCCCAGATGCCAGGAAAGCAAGAGGCTCCCAGAAGGCATCAGGGATGACATTAGCTGAAATACCCAACAAAGGGAAGAGAGAACCTGTAGAGAGCAGATCCAGAGGCAAGGCACAGCCCCTGTTTGTGGGATGGGGCCACCAAACCATCTCAAAAATATTAGCCCAGAATTGCTCCTGTCTAACAGAAATGCAGGGACAAAGACTGCTTTTGGGAAAGAATCTGAAGGAAAGGCCATCTAGAGACTGCCTCACCTTAGGATCCATCCCATCTGAATACACCAAACCCAAACACTATTGCTGATGCCAACAAGCACTTGCTGACAGAAGCCTGGTATAGTTGTCCCCTGAAAGGCTCTGTCAGAGCCTAAGCAATACAGAGGCACACAGCCAACCATGAGACTGAGTGTGGTGACCCCAGTGGAAGAATTAGGGGAAGGACTAAAGGAGCTGAAGGGGTTTGCAAGCCCATAAGAAGAACCACAGTATCAACCAACCAGACTCCACCCCAGACCCCAGAGCTCTCAGGGACTAAATCACCAACCAAAGAGTACATATGGAGGGACCCATGGCTCCAGCTGCATATGTAGCAGAAGATGTCCTTATCTGGCATCAGTGGAAGGGGATGCCCTTGGTCCTGTGGAGGCTTGATGCTCCAGCGTAGGGAAATACTAGGACAGTGAGGCAGGATTGGGTGGGTACATGGGAGAGCTCCCTCACAGAAGCATGGAGGAGAGGGAATGGGATAGGGGGTTTGAGGAGGGGAAACCGAAAAGGGGAGTAACATTTGAAATGTAAATAATTAAAATAACCAATAGAAAATAAAGTAGATGAAAAATATTAAACAATTCCTCAAGAACATAGGATAAAGTCATGATAAAATATAAAATACAAGACAGATGCATCTGCATTCTTCAAATCAAAGGGCAACAAAATATCACAAAGTGTGAAACCAGCTGTATATTTCAAAAACCAAGCAAAACAGCCATAAAATTCAAGACTATTTGAAAGAAGCAACTAGCAAACCAAGACCATAAAATAAAAAGAATAATGAATTAAAAATTTAAGAAATAATATTAAAGATGAAAGAAGATTTGGGCAGAACTTATTTCACTATGTCAAGTAACTTAATTTTTAACACTCACTCAAAAGTTATTGAGTTGTTAAGTTCATGGTTTACACAAAAATATGTTGTTAAATCAGATGAAGAGTTAATAAAAACCAATTGTGTACACAGAAAATTTCCCCAGAGCACAATTACTTAGTTATATTAACAGTCATAATTTGAATAGTATTTTCAAATGCTGATCAATAATTAGATTATTTTTAGTTAATTTCAAATGAAATATTTCTGTATTTTGATCTTAACAACTATAAGAAATCTCACATATTTTTTAATTTCCTGTTCTCCTTTAGAAAGTAAACTGTTTTTTGCTATTCCTCCTTATTTAGTTCTTTTTATTAAATAAATGTTTTAGTTAGCATACAAGAATACTAGATTTCACTCTAACATTTTTAAGTAAAATATGATTTCACTGATTCTCTTCTGCTCCCTCTCTGCTCTTCATTCGTACCCTTCCAGTCCCCAGTAGCCTCTTTCCCACCTTCAGTTCACATAACAACTTTGACAGGATGGAGCTTCACTCATACCCACGTACGTACATACATACATACATACATACATACATGAAAAGTGAGCCATCTACATAAGAAATAACATGTTATATTTGTCTTCCTAACTCTAGATTATTTTATTTAATGTAATACTTTCCAAGTCCACCATTTTTCTGCATGTTCTCATGATCTCTCTGTCTGCTGATGGACAGCCAGTCCAAATGATTCCATTTCTTGCTACAGTGAGTAGTGCAGTGATACACATGAACATGTAGATAGAGTTACAATAGAATATGGAGAACTTTGGGTATCTTGGTCCAGAAATGGTATTGCTGGGTCACATAGTTCTATTTTAAAGATTTTTAGAAATCTTCAGAGTGGATACCATAATGGTGACAGTTTTCGAGTCCTATTCATAAATTCTCATCTACATCCCCATCCTAAGGCAGTTTTCTATGCTTTTCTCTAATATTTTCAGCATTTCAGCTTTAGGTTAAGGTCGTTGATGTATTTAATTGGTTTTGTGTGGGATGACAGATAATATAAAAATACACAGAGCATTCTTCTTCAGGTATATACCCAGTTTTCCCAGGATCATTTATTGAAAGATTACCTTCTTTTCTCAGTTTAGATTTTCCAGTGTTGTAGCTTTACCTGTGTGGATTTGATTCTAACTCCTCTATTCTGTTCCATTAGTCTGCATGTCTGGTTTTGTCCCAGAATCATACTCTCTTTGTCACTATGTCTCTGTAGGCATTATGACAGCTTTCGTTTTTGTTTGTTTGTTTTGTTTTGTTTTGTTTTGTTTCTTGGTTTTGGGTTGTGTTTGCTGTTGACTGATTTGGATATTAATGATCTTTCATGTTTTTGGGTAAATTTTAATTGTTTTTCTAACCCTGTGATACAGTGGTTTTTCCAATCCATAAGCAAGGAAGTTCTTGCTAACATCTAGTGTCTTCTTTAATTTCTTTTGCAAGTATCTTAAAGTTCTTACTGTAAACATCTTTTGCTTCTTTATAGGATGGGATGCGTATCTTATGTTATTTCGCTCCAAGTACATTGTCAGTGTGTATGATAGCCAGAGCTTTTCTAGGTTTACTTTGCATTCTGCAACTGAAGTGTTTATCACCTCTAAGAGTTTTACTGTAGACTATATAATCTCTTAAGTATAAAAATATGCGCAAATGTAGCAAAATGAACTTTCCTTTACTACTCTTATCCATTTTTGTATCTGTTTCTTAATGCTCTGTTCAAGCCTCTAAGCACTGTATTAAGTAAGATTGGGGCGAGTAGGAACCTGTATGAGGTTTTAGAGGAAACATTCTACTTTGCCCCACTCAGTATACTGTTGACAATATGCTTGGTTTATACAGTGTCTTGCTTTCATTTACTTTTAATTTCTTCAGTGCTGTTATCTTGCAGGTATGTTCAACATTATCAAACTCCTTTCATCTACTGAGACTGTCCTCTCAAGTTTATTTATGCGGTGTATTACATTGTCGCGTCTGCTCTCGACCAGCAAGAACGACACGACCACCAGTTCTTCTAACAGCAGTTTATTCAGCAAGCTTCAGTCTTCGTCTTTTTCCCTCCATCTTTCTCTCCCGAACCCCGAGCCTCTGACTCTTTTTTTTTTAATTTTTAATATTTTTATTACATATTTTCCTCAATTACATTTCCAATGCTATCCCAAAAGTCCCCCATAGCGCCCCCCACTTCCCTACCCACCCATTCCCATTCTTTTGGCCCTGGCATTCCCCTATATTGGGGCATATAAAGTTTGAAAGTCCAATGGGACTCTCTTTCCATTGATAGCCGACTAGGCCATCTTTCAATACATATGCAGCTAGAGACAAGAGCTCCGGGGTTCAGGTTAGTACATCATGTTGTTCCAACAATAGGGTTGCAGATCCCTTTAGCTCCTTGGGTACTTTCTCTAGCTTCTCCATTGGGAGCCCTGTGATACATCCAATAGCTGACTGTGAACATCCACTCCTGTGTTTGCTAGGCCCCGGCATAGTCTCACAAGAGACAGCTATATTTGGCTCCTTTCAGCAAAATCTTGCTAGTGTATGCAATGGTGTCAGCGTTAGGAAGATGATTATGGGATAGATCCCTGGATATGGCAGTCTCTAGATAATCCATCCTTTCATCACAGCTCCAAACTTTGTCTCTGTAACTCCTTCCCTGGGTGTTTTGTTCCCAATTCTAAGAAGGGGCACAGTGTCCACACTTTGGTCTTCATTCTTCTTGAGTTTCATGCGTTTATCAAATTGTATCTTATATCTTGGGTATCCTAAGTTTTGGGCTAATATCCACTTATCAGCGAATACATATTGTGTGAGTTCTTTTGTGATTGTGTTACTTCACTCAAGATGATGCCCTCCAGGTCCATCCATTTGGCTAGGAATTTCATAAATTCATTCTTTTTAATAGCTGAGTAGTACTCCATTGTGTAAATGTACCATAATTTCTGTATCCATTCCTCTGTTGAGGGATATCTGGGTTCTTTCCAGCTTCTGGCTATTATAAATAGGGCTGCTATGAACATAGGGGAGCATGTGTCTTTTTTACCGGTTGGGACATCTTCTGGATATATGTCCAGGAGAGGTATTGCTGGATACTCCAGTAGTACTATGTCCAATTATCTGAGGAACCGCCAGACTGATTTCCAGAGTGGTTGTACAAGCTTGCAATCCCACCAACAATGGAGGAGTGTTCCTCTTTCTCCACATCCTCGCCAGCATCTGCTGTCACCTGAATTTTTGATCTTAGCCATTCTGACTGGTGTGAGGTGGAATCTCAGGGTTGTTTTGATTTGCATTTCCCTGATGATTAAGGATGTTGAACATTTTTTCAGGTGCTTCTCTGCCATTCGGTATTCCTCAGGTGAGAATTCTTTGTTCAGTTCTGAGCCCCATTTTTTAATGGGGTTATTTGACTTTCTGGAGTCCACCTTCTTGAGTTCTTTATATATATATTGGATATTAGTCCCTTATCTGATTTAGGATAGGTAAAGATCCTTTCCCAATCTGTTGGTGTTTTTTTTTTTGTCTTATTGATGGTGTCCTTAGCCTTGCAGAAGCTTTGCAGTTTCATGAGGTCCCACTTGTCAATTCTCGATCTTACAGCACAAGCCATTACTGTTCTATTCAGGAATTTTTCCCCTGTGCCCATATCTTCAAGGCTTTTCCCCACTTTCTCCTCTATAAGTTTCAGTGTCTCTGGTTTTATCTGTAGTTCCTTGATCCACTTAGACTTGACCTAAGTACAAGGAGATAGGAATGGATCGATTCGCATTCTTCTACATGTTAACAACCAGTTGTGCCAGCACCATTTGTTGAAAATGCTGTCTTTCTTCCACTGGATGTTTTTAGCTCCCTTGTCGAAGATCAAGTGACCGTAGGTGTGTGGGTTCATTTCTGGGTCTTCAGTTCTATTCCATTGGTCTATTTGTCTGTCACTATACCAGTACCATGCAGTTTTTATCACAATTGCTCTGTAGTAAAGCTTTAGGTCCGGCATGGTGATTCCACCAGAGGTTCTTTTATCCTTGAGAAGAGTTTTTGCTATCCTAGGTTTTTTGTTATTCCAGATGAATTTGCAGATTGCACTTTCTAATTCGTTGAAGAATTGATTTGGAATTTTGATGGGGATTGCATTGAATCTGTAGATTGCTTTTGGCAAGATAGCCATTTTTACAATGTTGATCCTGCCAATCCATGAGCATGGGAGATCTTTCCATCTTCTGAGATCTTCTATAATTTCTTTCTTCAGAGACTTGAAGTTTTTATTATACAGATCTTTCACTTCCTTAGTTAGAGTCACGCCAAGATATTTTATATTATTTGTGACTATTGAGAAGGGTGTTGTTTCCCTAATTTCTTTCTCAGCCTGTTTATTCTTTGTGTAGAGAAAGGCCATTGATTTGTTTGAGTTAATTTTATATCCAGCTACTTCACCGAAGCTGTTTATCAGGCTTAGGAGTTCTCTGGTGGAATTTTTAGGGTCACTTATATATACTATCATATCATCTGCAAAAAGTGATATTTTGACTTCATCTTTTCCAATTTGTATCCCTTTGATCTCCTTTTGTTGTCGAATTGCTCTGGCTAGGACTTCAAGTACAATGTTGAATAGGTATGGAGAAAGTGGACAGCCTTGTCTAGTCCATGATTTTAGAGGGACTGCTTCAAGCTTCTCACCATTTACTTTGATGTTGGCTACTGGTTTGCTGTAGATTGCTTTTATCATGTTTAGGTATGGGCCTTGAATTCCTGATCTTTCCAAGACTTTTATCATGAATGGGTGTTGGATCTTGTCAAATGCTTTTTCCACATCTAACGAGATGACCATGTGGTTTTTGTCTTTGAGTTTGTTTATATACTGGATTACGTTGATGGATTTCCGTATATTGAACCATCCCTGCATCCCTGGGATGAAACCTACTTGGTCAGGATGGATGATTGTTTTGATGTGTTCTTGGATTCGGTTAGCAAGAACTTTATTGAGGATTTTTGCATCAATATTCATAAGGGATATTGGTCTGAAGTTTTCTATCTTTGTTGGGTCTTTTTGTGGTTTAGGTATCAGAGTAATTGTGGCTTCATAGAATGAGTTGGGTAGAGTACCTTCTGTTTCTATTTTGTGGAATAGTTTGTGAAGAACTGGGATTAGATCTTCTTTGAAGGTCTGATAGAACTCTGCACTAAACTCATCTGGTCCTGGGCTTTTTTTAGTTGGGAGACTATTAATGACTGCTTCTATTTCTTTGGGGGATATAGGACTGTTTAGATCATTAACCTGATCTTGATTCAACTTTGGTACCTGGTATCTGTCTAGGAACTTCTCCATTTCATCCAGGTTCTCCAGTTTTGTTGACTATAGCCTTTGGTAGAAGAATCTGATGGTGTTTTGGATGTCTTCAGGATCTGTTGTTATGTCTCCTTTTTCATTTCTGATTTTGTTAATTAGGATGCTTTCCCTGTGTCCTCTAGTGAGTCTGGCTAAGGGTTTATCTATCTTGTTGATTTTCTCAAAGAACCAGCTCCTTGATTGGTTGATTCGTTGAATAGTTCTTCTTGTTTCCACTTGGTTGATTTCGCCCCTGAGTTTGATTGTTTCCTGCTGTCTACTCCTCTTGGGTGAATTTGATTCCTTTTGTTCTAGTGCTTTTAGGTATGTTGTCAAGCTGCTAATGTGTGCTCTCTCTAGTTTCCTTTTGGAGGCACTCAGAGCTATGAGTGTTCCTCTTAGAAATGCTTTCATTGCGTCCCATAAGTTTGGGTATGTTGTGGCTTCATTTTCATTGAACTCTAAAAAGTCCTTAATTTTTTTCTTTATTCCTTCCTTGACCAAGGTATCATTGAGAAGAGTGTTGTTCAGTTTCCACGTAAATGTTGGCTTTCTATTATTTATTTTGTTATTGAAGATCAGCCTTAGTCCATGGTGATCTGATAGGATGCATGGGACAATTTCAATATTTTTGTATCTGTTGAGGCCTGTTTTGTGACCAATTATGTGGTCAATTTTGGAGAAGGTACCATGAGGTGCTGAGAAGAAGGTATATCCTTTTGTTTTAGGATAGAATGTTCTGTAGATATCTGCCAGATCCATTTGATTAATAACTTCTGTTAGTTTCACTGTGTCCCTGTTTAGTTTCTGTTTCCATGATCTGTCCATTGGTGAAAGTGGTGTGTTGAAGTCTCCCACTATTATTGTATGAGGTGCAATGTGTGCTTTGAGCTTTACTAAAGTTTCTTTAATGAATGTGGCTGCCTTTGTATTTGGAGCATAGATATTCAGGATTGATAGTTCCTCTTGGAGGATTTTACCTTTGATGAGTATGAAGTGTCCCTCCCTGTCTTTTTTAATGACTTTGGGTTGGAAGTCAATCTTATCAGATATTAGAATGGCTACTCCAGCTTGTTTCTTCATACCATTTGCTTGGAAAATTGTTTTCCAGCCTTTCATTCTGAGGTAGTGTCTATCTTTTTCTCTGAGATGAGCTTCCTGTAAGCAGCAAAATGTTGGGTCTTGTTTGTGTAGCCAGTTTGTTAGTCTATGTCTTTTTATCGGGGAGTTGAGTCCATTGATATTAAGAGATATTAAGGAAAAGTAATTGTTGTTTCCTGTTATTTTTGATGTTAAAGTTGGCATTCTGTTCTTGTAGCTGTCTTCTTTTAGGTTTGTTGAGGGATTACCATCTTGTTGTTTCTAGGGCGTGGTTCCTGTCCTTGTATTGGTTTTTTTCTGTTATTATCCTTTGAAGGGCTGGATTCCTGGAAAGATAATGTGTGAATTTGGTTTTGTCATGGAATACTTTGGTTTCTCCATCTATGTTAATTGAGAGTTTGGCTGGGTATAGTAGCCTGGGCTGGAATTTGTGTTCTTTTAGTGTCTGTATAACATCCGTCCAGGATCTTCTGGCTTTCATAGTCTCTGGTGAAAAATCTGGTGTAATTCTGATAGGCTTGCCTTTATATGTTACTTGGCCTTTTTCTCTTACTGCTTTTAGTATTCTATCTTTATTTAGAGCATTTGTTGTTCTGATTATTTTGTGTCGGGAGGTATTTCTTTTCTGGTCCAGTCTATTTGGAGTTCTGTAGGCTTCTTGTATGTTCATGGGCATCTCTTTCTTTAGATTTGGGAAGTTTTCTTCTATAATTTTGTTGAAGATGTTTGCTGGTCCTTTGAGTTGAAAATCTTCATTCTCATCCACTCCTATTATCCATAGGTTTGGTCTTCTCATTGTGTCCTGTATTTCTTGGATGTTTTGAGTTAGGATCTTTTTGCATTTTACATTTTCCTTGATTGTTGTGCCGATGTTCTCTATGGAATCTTCTGCACCTGAGATTCTCTCTTCCATCTCTTGTATTCTATTGCTGATGCTCGTATCTATGGTTCCAGATTTCTTTCCTAGTGTTTCTATCTCCAGTGTTGCCTCATTTTGGGTTTTCTTTATTGTGCCTACTTCCCTTTTTAGGTCTAGTATGGTTTTGTTCATTTCCATCATCTGTTTGGATGTGTTTTCCTGTTTTTCTGTAAGGACTTCTACCTGTTTGATTATGTTATCCTGTTTTTCTTTAAGGATTTGTAACTCTTTAGCAGTGTTCTCCTGCAATTCTTTAAGGGATTTTTGTGCTTCCTCTTTAATGTCTTCTACCTGTTTAGCAGTGTTCTCCTGTATTTCTTTAAGTGTGTTATTAAAGTCCTTCTTGAAGTCCTCTACCATCATCATGAGATATGCTTTTAGATCCGTGTCTAGCTTTTCCGGTGTGTTGGGGTGCCCTGGACTGGGCGAAGTGGGAGTGCTGGGTTCTGATGATGGTGAGTGGTCTTGGTTTCTGTTAGTAAGATTATTACGTTTACCTTTCGCCATCTGGTAATCTCTGGGGTTAGTTGTTGTCGTTGTCACTGTTTAACGATTGGAGCAGAAGCTGTGTTCCACTCACCAGCAGTCTCAAAATCCTGTGGCGGGGGTCGTGGGTAGCTGGCGGGTGGCCTCTGACTCTTATATACTCTCAGTCCCCATCCACTCACAGCAGGCCATGTCACCTCACTAGGCACGTGGCTTTAGCCAATCAGGGCAGCAGGGGCGTGTCTCCACCAAATATGGACTTGTTTATACCGCCAGAATCATGGTGCACCTGTGCAGCTCTCAAGATGGTCATGGCTTATTTTCAGGTGTATGAGGAAGTCAGGTGCAAGTCGTAAGACTTAGCTGCAGTCCCGAGAGTCATCCTGGAACTGCTGCCACACCCGGTCCTCACATTACATGATATTTTTTGTGTATGATGAGCCAACCTTCTTATTTGTTCACAATGAATGATGTTTTAAATGTGCTCTTGAATTTTATTTTCATTCTATTTAGACTTTTTAGTTCTATATTTATCAGGGAAATTGATCTATAGTTTTGTTGATGTTATTGTACTTTACCCAGTTTTTTTTTTTCATTAGAGTAATACCCTGACTTCAAAGAAAAAACTTGTTAATGTCTCTTCTGTTTTTCAATTTTTCTAGAATACTTTGGGAAATGTCGATGTTAGATCTGTCTAAATATATGGTAGAATGTGTCAGAGTCTATCTGTTCCAAGAATTCTTTTTATGAGGATACATTTAATTACTGACTTAAATCTCATTCATTTTGTGAATCTGTTTAAATTATTTTTATGTTCCAGATTTAATAGGTTATTCACATTTAGAAATGTATCCATTTCATCTAGGTTTTCCAGCATTTGTGAATATAAATTTTCAAAGTACTCCCTCATGATTTTCTAAATTTTGTTGGAGTCAGATGTATTTAGTCACTCCCTTTTGTTGTAAACTTTGTAGTTTAGTGTTCTCTTTTTATTTGTTGCCTATGTCCAATTTTACTGATTGTTCAAAGAAGCAATGGCTTTGTTGGTTCTATATATTGTGCTTTTAGTGTCTCTGTCATTATTCCTCTAATCTTTATTATTTATTGCCATCAACTGGATTTGAGGCTATCCTACTATTTTTCTAAAGGTACATCATCAGATCATCTATTTGATATATCTTACTTTGTGATGCACTGATAGCTTCTACCTTTCCTCCGGGGACTGCTTTGGTTTCATCGTAGATGACCTATTGTGCTCTCATTTTTAGTTGACTCTAGGAATTATTTTTCTTTTCTTCATTATTTCTTCAATGACATGCTGTTTATTCAAAAATACATTTTTCACTCTCTAAGTTATTTGTGTAGTTTCTGAGCGTTCGCTTGCTGTGCTCTGTGATCTGTTAATATATAAGAAATTATCTTTGTATATCTATTGAGGCCTGCTCTGGGTCATAAGACATGTTAAATTTGGTGAACCTTACAATCGCTGCTGAAAAGAATGTGTATTCTGAATATATTACATGGAATATTCTGTAGGTATTTGTTAAATCTAATAGGTCTAGGGTATAATTTCGCCCTGAAGTTTCTTGGTTGGTTACTAATTTAGAAGATCTATCTGAATATGACATTAGGTGTTGGCATCACCCACTATAGTTGTCAGGAACTATGTTGCCTTTTATGATTCTTGGTGTTATTTTATGAAGTAGGGATCGTCAATATTTGATTTATAACTGTGTATGATTGTATGCATCAGATGCATGGTTCCATTTATTAATATGCTGTGACCCTCTATCTTTTCAGAATGGTTTTCTTTGATGTTTCTTTTTACCACAAATAAAAATATTTATGCCTGCTTGTATATGGTGTTCATTTGTTTGGTAGGTTGATTTCCATCCTTTGACACTCAGTTTTTGCATGTTGTTACTAATTAAGCATATTTTAGGATGACAAAATATTTGTCTCGTTTTGGTTTTGTAATGGTGGTTTTTAAATTAAAATTTTCTAAGTTTTATATTTCGATCATATTCTTCCCCCTCACCCAACTGTTCTTCTTTCTCTCTCTCTCTCTCTCTCTCTCCCTCCCCTCTCTCTGTCTCTCCCTTTCTCTTTCAAAAGACAACAAACATGAACATCAAAACAATCTACCAAAAAACAGATGAATAAGAAGGTGAGGGAAAAGTAAAAGGAGGAGGAGGAGAAGAAAAAGGAGAAGAAAATAGATAATACAAAACAAAAATAAAAAGCACACACAAACACACAAAAATCCAGGATAGCCATTTTTTTTGTCAGCCAACTACTCCTAGGCAATGGACCTGCCCTAAATTGTGGCTGAAACACCCACTGATGCTCCAATGCTGATTTTCCATCTCTTAGTAGAGCTTCTAAGGCTCTCAGTCTTGGCACATTGTCCAGTTGTGTATTGTCCAGAAGTATTACTTCTCATCTACTGTAAGAAGCATCTCTGATGAGGCTAAGGGAGGCACTGATATGGGGCTATATAAGTATCTCATTAAGAAAAATCTTATTGCTATGTTCCTTTAACAGTAGCAGTAGGTTTTCCATAAACTCATTACCTACATAAAGTTCAGGTAACTACTACATTAGCAGGGTCATATGAAGGTTCCATCTCCTGGGGTAGGTCTTAAATCTAATAAAAAATATTGTTGATTATTTTCATAGCATCCATTTAGTCTACTTCATTATACTGCTGATTAGAAGTGGCTTACTCTTAAGATTATTATTGAACATTATTTTCTGTTTTCAGTAATTGTGCAAGGTGATGTTATAGTTGGCTTAGCTATTGATATTTATTTTCTTCTTAGTCTGTTACTTCTAGGAACTTTTTTGTTTGCTGTCTGTAATAGCTCCAGCTGATTCTTTACTTGTTTATCTCATCATTTCTAGTGTGTATTCCTTCATGTATTCTCATGCTAAGAATGTCCTTCTTATTCCTCTCTGTAAAATCTTCTTTTAAGAACATTTTGACTTGGTTGTAATTACTTCTCTTGATTTATTTTTGACCTGAAATACCCTTATATCTCCACCAAAAGAAAACATTGCTGGATATATCAACATTGGATGGAAGTTATTTAATTTCATAACTTGAAATATTATTTTCGTCCTCTATTGTATTGTAGCTCCTGATGAAAGAGCTGACACCATTTTGATATCCTTACCTAATTCAAAGGCACCTGAGTCATTCTTGGAGGTAACGAGTCCTTCAGACAAAGAAAGCTAAACAAAGAAATTTCCTGGTCTGGAGAGCTAGCATGGTCAGTAAAGCTCTTCATGTGAGATCTAAGTCTAATTCTTAGAATATATGTAAAAAAGTCAGGTGTGGTAGTAAACATTTGTAACCCCTGGGTTAGGGATTCAGAAAGGAGACACTTGTTGAGCAGGCACCTTAGCTTATTGGGTATGCTATAAACCCTGTGCCAAAACAAAAAGTGGAAACCTCTAAAGAAGTGATATTAAAAGTTATTCTCTGGTCTCCACTTGCATATGCACACACATGCACTTACATATGCACACACATATGCACATTGTAAAGTTGCATGTGCCTACAATAGCAAAACTCACAAATGCTACCACATTTTATCATATAATAAAACGTTTTCTAGAAGAATATAAAATCTTATATATAATATCATAGCATGTTTATGAATAATAATCATGAATATTGTGGATATGATATTGTCCCTATAATTAATTTTGCAAATCATTGCAACTTCAATCTGTATGATATAGTCAGAACTTAACTTGTCATCAAACAATTACATGTATATATGGACTAATAAGACAAGAAAGTAGATTGTGATATAAACATGAAAATGTGCTTAAAATTGTAATAATATTTAAATACCATCAAGCTACAAATTCAGAGCCATCAGATCACTATCAGGTATTAGGTCAAACAGTAACTTTATTTTTTCTGAAATGTGAAGTAAAAGGAACCATGTGTACCTTCCTAAGAAGGTTATTATGATAAATAACACAAAGTTAAATATAGATATACCGAATGAACTTCTTGCCTTCATAAGATTTCATATTCGTCCAGTCCATTCACGGGGGACCTGAGACTGCTTTGGTTGAGGAGGCAGAAATCCGGGCTGAATAGGGCCACAAGCCTCTTCCGGTCTGAACAGCACCTGGGTAACTAGAGCACAGGATCTGCTGACACCCGCCAGCTACCCACGACACCCGCCACAGGATTTTGAGACTGCTGGTGAGTGGAACACAGAGTCTGCTCCAATCTTTAAACAGTGACAACAATAACAACAAATCCCAGAGATTACCAGATGGCGAAAGGTAAACGTGAGAATCTTACTAACAGAAACCAAGACCACTCACCATCATCAGAACCCAGCACTCCAACTTCGCCCAGTCCAGGGCACCCCAACACACCAGAATAGACCCGGTTCTAAAAGCATATCTCACGATGATGATAGAGGACATCAAGAAGGACTTTAATAACACACTTAAAGAAATACAAAAGAACACTGGTAAACAGGTAGAGGACATTAAAGAGGAAGCACAAAAATCCCTTAAAGAATTGCAGGAGAACACTGCTAAACAGGTAGAAGACATTAAAGAGGAAGTACAAAAATCCCTTAAAGAATTGCAGGAGAACACTGCTAAACAGGTAGAAGACATTAAAGAGGAAGCACAAAAATCCATTAAAGAATTGCAGGAAAACCAGACCAAACAGGTGATGGAATTGAATAAAACCATCCAAGACCTAAAAAGGGAAGTAGAAACAATGAAGAAAACCCAAATTGAGGCAACACTGGAGATAGAAACGCTAGGAAAGAAATCTGGAACCATAGATACGAGCATCAGCAACAGAATACAAGAGATGGAAGAGAGAATCTCAGGTGCAGAAGACTCCATAGAGAAAATCGGCACTACAATCAAAGAAAATACAAAATACAAAAAGATCCTACCTCAAAATATCCAGGAAATCCAAGACAAAATGAGAAGACCAAACCTACGGATAATAGGAGTAGATGAGAATGAAGATTTTCAACTCAAAGGACCAGCAAATATATTCAACAAAATTATAGAAGAAAACTTCCCAAACCTAAAGAAAGAGATGCCCATGAACATACAAGAAGCTTACAGAACTCCAAATAGACTGGACCAGAAAAGATATTCCTTCCGACACATAATAATCAGAACAACAAATGCACTAAATAAAGATAGAATACTAAAAGCAGTAAGGAAAAAAGGTCAAGTAACATATAAAGGCAAGCCTATCAGAATTACACCGGATTTTTCACCACAGACTATGAAAGCCAGAAGGGCCTGGACAGATGTTATACAGAAACTAAGAGAACACAATTTCCAGCCCAGGCTACTATACCCAGCCAAACTCTCAATTACCATAGATGGAGAAACCAAAGTATTCCACGATAAAACCAAATTCATACATTATCTTTCCACGAATCAGCACTTCAAAGGATAATAACAGAAAAAAACCAATACAAGGACGGAAACCAAGTCATAGAAAAAGCAAGAAGGTAATCCCTCAACAAAACTAAAAGAAGACAGCAACAAAAACAGAACACCAACTCTAACAACAAAAATAAAAGGAAGCAACAATTACTTCTCCCTAATATCTCTTAATATCAATGGACTCAACTACCCAATAAAAAGACATAGACTAACAGGTTGGCTACAGAAACAGGACCCAACATTTTGCTGCTTACAGGAAACTCATCTCAGAGGAAAAGATAGACACTACCTCACAATGAAAGGCTGGAAAACAATTTTCCAAGCAAATGGTAGAAAGAAACAAGCTGGAGTAGCCATTATAATATCTGATAAGATTGACTTCCAACCCAAAGTCATCAAAAAAGACAAGGAAGGGCACTTCATTCTCATCAAAGGTAAAATCCTCCAAGAGGTACTATCAATTCTGAATTTCTATGCGCCAAATAAAAGGGCAGCCTCATTCATTAAAGATACATTAGTAAACCTCAAAGCACACATTGCACCGCACACAATAATAGTGGGAGACTTCAACACACCACTTTCACCAATGGACAGATCATGGAAACAGAAAATAAACAGGGACACAGTGAAACTAACAGAGGTTATGAAACAAATGGATCTGACAGATATCTACAGAACATTTTATCCTAAAACGAAAGGATATACCTTCTTCTCAGCACCTCACGGTACCTTCTCCAAAATTGACCACATAATTGGTCACAAAACAAGCCTCAATATATACAAAAATATTGAAATTGTCCCATGCACCCTATCAGATCACCATGGACTAAGACTGATCTTCAATAACAAAATAAATAATAGAAAGCCAACACACACGTGGAAACTAAACAACACCCTTCTCAATGATACCTTGGTCAAGGAAGGAATAAAGAAAGAAATTAAGGACTTTCTGGAGTTTAATGAAAATGAAGCCACAACATACCCAAACCTATGGGACACACTGAAAGCATTTCTAAGAGGAAAACTCATAGCTCTGAGTGCCTCCAAAAAGAAACTAGAGAGAGCACACATTAGCAGCTTGACAACACACCTAAAAGCTCTAGAACGAAAGGAAGCAAATTCACCCAAGAGGAGTAGACGGCAAGAAATAATCAAACTCAGGGTTGAAATCAACCAAGTGGAAACAAGAAGAACAATTCAAAGAATCAACCAATCGAGGAGCTGGTTCTTTGAGAAAATCAACAAGATAGATAAACCCTTAGCCATACTCACTAGAGGGCAAAGGGAAAGTACTCTAATTAACAAAATCAGAAATGAAAAAGGAGACATAACAACAGACCCTGAAGAAATCCAAAACACCATCAGATCATTCTACAAAAGGCTATACTCAACAAAACTGGAGATCCTTGATGAAATGGACAAGTTTCTAGACAGATACCGGGTACCAAAGTTAAATCAAGATCTGGTTAATGATCTAAACAGTCCCATATCCCCTAAAGAAATAGAAGCAGTCATTAATAGTCTCCCAACCAAGAAAAGCCCAGGACCAGATGGGTTTAGTGCAGAGTTCTATCAAACGTTCAAAGAAGAACTAACCCCAGTTCTTCACAAAATATTTCACAAAATAGAATCAGAAGGTACTCTACCCAACTAATTCTATGAAGCCACATTACTCTGATACCTAAACCACATAAAGACCCAACAAAAATAGAGAACTTCAGACCAATTTCCCTTATGAATATTGATGCAAAAGTCCTCAATAAAGTTCTCGCTAACAGAATTCAAGAACACATCAAAACAATCATCCATCCTGACCAAGTAGGATTCATCCCAGGGATGCAAGGATGGTTCAATATACGAAAATCCATTAATGTAATCCATTATATAAACAAACTCAAAGACAAAAACCACATGATCATCTCGTTAGATGCTGAAAAAGCATTTGACAAGATCCAACACCCATTCATGATAAAAGTCTTGGAAGGATCAGGAATTCAAGGCCCATACCTAACCATGATAAAAGCAATATACAGCAAACCAATAGCCAACATCAAAATAAATGGTGAGAAGCTGGAAGCAATCCCACTAAAATCAGGGACTAGACAAGGCTGCCCACTCTCTCCCTACCTATTCAACATTGTACTTGAAGTCCTAGCCAGAGCAATTCGACAACAAAAGGAGATCAAGGGGATACAAATCGGAAAAGAAGAAGTCAAAATATCGCTTTTTGCAGATGATATGATAGTATACATAAGTGACCCTAAAAATTCCACCAGAGAACTCCTAAGCCTGATAAATAGCTTCAGTGAAGTAGCTGGATATAAAATTAACTCAAGCAAGTCAATGGCCTTTCTGTACACAAAGGATAAACAAGCAGAGAAGGAAATTAGGGAAACAACACCCTTCTCAATAGTGACAAACAATATAAAATACCTTGGCGTGACTCTAACTAAGGAAGTGAAAGATCTGTATGACAAGAACTTCAAGTCCCTGAAGAAAGAAATTAAAGAAGATCTCAGAAGATGGAAAAACCTCCCATGCTCATGGATGGGCAGGATCAACATTGTAAAAATGGCTATCTTGCCAAAACCAATCTACAGATTCAATGCAATCCCCATCAAAATTCCAACTCAACTCTTCAACGAATTGGAAAGGGCAATCTGCAAATTCATCTGGAACAACAAAAAACCTAGGATAGCAAAAACTCTTCTCAAGGATAAAAGAACCTCTGGAGGAATCACCATGCCTGACCTAAAGCTGTACTACAAGAGCAATTGTGATAAAAACTGCATGGTACTGGTATAACAACAGACAAGTAGACCAATGGAACAGAATTGAAGACCCTGAGATCAACCCACATACCTATGGTCACTTGATCTTTGACAAGGGAGCAAAAACCATCCAGTGGAAAAAAGACAGCATTTTCAACAAATGGTGCTGGCACAACTGGCGGTTATCATGTAGAAGAATGCGAATTGATCCATTCCTATCTCCTTGTACCAAGGTCAAATCTAAGTGGATTAAGGAACTCCACATAAAACCAGAGACACTGGAACTTATAGAGGAGAAAGTAGGGAAAAGCCTCGAAGATATGGGTACAGGGGGAAAATTCCTGAATAGAACAGCAAAGGCTTGTGCTGTAAGATCAAGAATCGATAAATGGGACCTCATAAAGTTGCAAAGCTTCTGCAAGGCAAAAGACACCGTCAATAAGACAAAAAGACCACCAACAGATTGGGAAAGGATTTTTACCTATCCTAAATCAGATAGGGGACTAATATCCAATATATATAAGGAACTCAAGAAGGTGGACTCCAGAAAATCAAATAACCCCATTAAAAAATGGCGCTCAGAACTGAACAAAGAATTCTCACCTGAGGAATACCGAATGGCAGAGAAGCACCTGAAAAAATGTTCAACATCCTTAATCATCAGGGAAATGCAAATCAAAACAACCCTGAGATTCCACCTCACACCAGTCAGAATGGCTAAGATCAAAAATTCAGGTGACAGCACATGCTGGCGAGGATGTGGAGAAAGAGGAACACTCCTTCATTGTTGGTGGGATTGCAAGCTGGTACAACCACTCTGTAAATCAGTCTGGCGGTTCCTCAGAAAATTGGACATAATACTACCAGATGATCCAGCAATACCTCTCCTGGGCATATATCCAGAAGATGTTCCAACCGGTAAGAAGGACACATGCTCCACTATGTTCATAGCAGCCCTATTTATAATAGCCAGAAGCTGGAAAGAACCCAGATGCCCCTCAACTGAGGAATGGATACAGAAAATGTGGTACATATACACAATGGAGTACTACTCAGCTATTAAAAGGAATGAATTTATGAAATTCCTAGGCAAATGGATGGATCTGGAGGGCATCATTCTGAGTGAGGTAACATATTCACAAAGGAACTCACACAATATGTACTCACTGATAAGTGGATATTAGCCCAAAAACTTAGGATACCCAAGATATAAGATACAATTTGTTAAACGCATGAAACTCAAGAAGAACGAAGACCAAAGTGTGGACACTGTGCCCCTTCTTGGAATTGGGAACAAAACACCCATGGAAAGAGTTACAGAGATAAAGTTTGTAGCTGTGAAGAAAGGATGGACCATCTAAAGACTGCCATATCCAGGGATCCATCCCATAATCAGCTTCCAAACGCTGACACCATTGCATATACTAGCAAGATTTTGCTAAAGGACCCAGATATAGCTGTCTCTTGTGAGACAATGCCGGGGCCTAGCAAACACAGAAGTGGATGCTCACAATCAGCTATTGGATGGATCACAGGGCCCCCAATGGAGGAGCTAGAGAAAGTACCCAAGGAGCTAAAGGGAACTGCAACCCCATAGGTGGATCATTATTATGAACTAACCCGTACCCCAGAGCTCTTGTCTCTAGCTGCATTTTTATCAAAAGATGGCCTAGTAGGCCATCACTGGAAAGAGAGGCCCATTGGTCTTGCCAACTTTATATGCCCCAGTACAGGGGAATGCCAGGGCCAAGGGGTGGGGGTGGGTGGGTGGGGGACTGGGGGGGGGAGTGTATTGGGGACTTTTTGGATAGCATTGGAAATGTAATTGAGGAAATTACCTAATTAAAAAAAAAGATTTCATATTCATGCTCAAGGAACCTGAAAACATTAACATTGAGGAATCTTAGAAGTAGCTAAGCTTTAGAAGTTTCCATCTGCGTCTCATTAACTGGTTTATCTGAACAACAGAATATTACTAGGTGATTGTGGGAATGATTAAATATATCTATTATCACGATTCATTCTCAAATATATAATGTTTGATAAAATGAAATCTGCAGAAATTTAGGTGCAATGTGATAACACAACAGGAACTTGCAGGCTGTTTTTGCTAAGATCATCACCTGCTTAGCTGCTCTGCCTTCACTTTATGTCTGACTCCTTTTTTATCTCAATCATTAGATTATAATCCTGGCTAACTACATGCTAACAAAGTTAGGATAATTTAACTAAAGCTAACTCGTTTCTTCTTTTCAAGGCTGACATTGTAATCAAATTATCACACTTTTTTTCCAGTATCCTGTTCAATAAAACTCTGATCATTGTACAGATTCTCAAAGGAGGCCCAGTCAATATTCTAATCAATGTTGTATTGCCTTTGTCCACTCTCTGAGTCATCCTCTCCTGAGGTTCCTTTGAATTCAAGGAACAGTAGATGTGATCAATATATATCCCATAGAAAGTCAAAATTATCCCTGAAACAACAGCAATATTTCACAACCTACAAATCTCTTTATAATCAACCCTTGAGATAATGATCAACTGCACATGATCAACACTACCATCTGTGGGAACCCTAACTCTCTACCATCATTCTATAGCTTCAGGATCATGGTTAGTGTCATGGAGAGGCAAACCTGCAGCCACTAGGCTTCTGGTTTTTCTCCTTAGGGTGGCTTTGCTGAGAATGAATCCCTTCCCTACTTCATTTTTTGTGCATTTGATCTTTAAGAGGAGGAAGAAGTCCTGAATTTTCCAGTCTTCCAAGTCAGGTCTCTGGCCTGGACACATACCAGCATTGGAGTAGTGGGTATCACTGAAAAGAAGGAAATAGTATACATGTGAAGGGCAATTGCTGTTCTTGTTTCTTATGGCCAACAAGCAACATCTTCAAAAATGCTTACATGAATATAACAAAATATGAAGAATCCTGTGACCTTAGTATGAGGATACATTTTTGTACACTTAAAATCTTTCATACTTAATTTAAGTCACAGCCAATTATTATTGATTCTCAGTAACTTCATGAAACTATGAATCTGTGAGTTTTCATTACAGCACTGCTTGTGACTGCAAAAAGAAAAAGAATTATTAATTAACAAGTAAATACACAAATAATATAGTACAATACACATACCCAGGAATGCTATAAGTGAACAGGAAAAAAGTATGCAAATGCATGTCACTGATTTCATGAGTGGCCCCTATTATTAACCCACCCCATCAAGGTTAGAACATTTCGACTTTTATTTTGACTTTGGAATTGACTGTATGATTTCCATTGCTCAGTGGAATGTTATCAGATATGTCCCAAGCAGGGCCTATGAAGTTCCTGTGCTTGATTTCTTCCTGCTCTTGCTGTCTCACCATAAGCTTGAGAATATACCTGCTGTAGCTTACCAAACATGTGAAAATAAGCCCGAGATCTGATCTCATCCTACCTTGCTACATGCTTCCAGGCTACCCTGCTGCAATGACACCCTCTCAGAGTCTACCACTAACCTCGGAAAGCACATGAGAGATCTCATCTAGCATCAGTTCAGCTGAGCCCTTAGCAAAAAACCCTTTACAGTCAGAATTAGGAAATCTGTGATTTATTCAGGAGAATTCAGGATTATACAGGAGAATTGTAAAATAACTGATACAATATTCAAAATGTAATTTTTCCAGTCAATTTTTTTTTATCATTTGTCTTTTGGATAAAAGATGTGTACTGGCTAATTTTGTGTCAACTTGACACAGCTGGAGTTATCACAGAGAAAGGAGCTTCAGTTGAGGAAATGCCTCCATGAGATCCAGCTGTAAGGCATTTTCTCAATTAGTGATAAAGGGGGAAAGGCCCCTTGTGGGTGGGACCATCTCTGGACTGGTAGTCTTGGGTTCTATAAGAGAGCAGGCTGAGCAAGCCAGGGGAGGCAAGCCAGTAAAGAACATCCCTCCATGGCCTCTGTATCAGCTCCTGCTCCCTGACCTGTCTGAGTTCCAGTCCTGACTTCCTTTGGTGATGAACAGCAGCATGGAAGTGTAAGCCGAATAAACCCTTTCCTCCCCAACTTGCTTCTTGGTCATGATGTTTGTGCAGGAATAGAAACCCTCACTAAGACAAGATGTATAATAAAATTAATTTCCTACTGTTATTTCCCCTTATTTCTTTTTTGTGCATTAAATAAATACAAACTTTATTAAAAGCACTCACATGGCATTATCAGGAATGATATAATAAACATCTTTAAATTAAACAGCATTCATAACATTACAATGCTTACAACATTTATAACCACCCTCAAATTGTATAAACAAAGCCAAAATTTCATGAAGGAAACTACATTGAAAAAAATAAAGCATAGAAAAATGTGCATAGAAGTTCATTATCTTAGTATCAAACTACAAAATATTTCCTAGCAAGTTAACCACACTACCTTGTATAGTGAAATATACATCACTGTGCATCAATCAAGATGAAAAATTCATTCAAGTAATGTTGACACCAAGCAGAAGCACTTGTATCAAGTATGGCTATGTAGTCAAGCTGTTCCTATAGAAGCAAATTACAGATCTGCCTCCCACTTGATCTAATAGACAAAGGTGGGATGTCACTGCCTTCCTCCCTACATGTCCCTTCCTCTCAAACCACACTTACTGCTTCCATTTGTTCAGCAGTTTGACAAATGACAGTGGGAGACATGTAAAGCAAATATTCCTTAGAAATGGCTGGCTCAAAATTGCTACACACACCTGCAGGAACACAGTGGTGTGTAAGCCATTAACCTTGTGGTTTAGTGTGCAAGGCAGACATTCTGGAAGTTTTTAGTGACAGAATGTGACCGATAAATTACAAACGTCTCCTTTGACACAAAGCTATTTGTAAAGCTAGTAAGCAACACTATATTTAGGTGGCAATGTAACAAGAGTCCTATTGCACATCACACCACCTGCTTCTAGGACTATTGAGCTGCAGTTCAAAGCTGGCCTCATCACTCAGAATCCATGACTGGTGATTTGTCTGAGAGTCACAGAAATGGTTTTTACCTCTCAGTTTTCCATTTACCAGCTTAGTGCTTCCTATTTTAAACTTTTTACTTTCCTGAACTCCAACTCTCCAAAACTTACAATTGAAAGTTGACAAATTTGTAAAATTAATTTTAGTTATCAGTACATGTACAAGTAAAATAGGAGGGGTTCAAAATAAAAGAGTTAAATCCCTGAAAGAGAATATATTAACTGACAACTTTACATAAACAGATGACATGTTGGTATAAGGAGAATGAGCTGAAATATCCCTGAATTTTTAGAAATACTTATTTCTTAATTAATTTTTAATTTCCTATACAAAGTAATGCCTTTCATTATGGCATATATGTGCATGAATATTATATATATATAATGGATATATGTATATATATGTACATATATATTATTGTACTTTGTTTTAATTTGTTGTATCATTACCTCTTAAATATGTCCTTTCTTAATTGGCTCTAATAGAAATTTAATAAGAGGCATTGCATCCAGTACTATAGTTAGAGTTAATATATAGAAAATATCTTATTGAATGCAGGGTCAGAAGACCTTAGTTCACTTCTAGAAGAAAACAGTTGCTTATAAAACATAACATTTTATCCAGCAGCTTAAAGAGATCAAGAAACTGAAGTATAAATATAAAAACCATTTCTTCACTTTAAAAGTATAAATAAAATTTACTACGATAGACACATAAAATTGGACAAACCTAGAAAGACTAGTTGGTTCTAACACCTAGCAGAGAAGTATGACTACAACATTAGCATCATTTTGTGATTTAGCTTAATATGTGTAGCTTCTATTTATACTATTTTATTAAAGTAGTATACTTTCTAGAATATGCAAAGTTGTGTGTTTTTTCTTTTCTTTTCTTTTCTTTTCTTTTTTTCCCAAGCAGGTACTCTGAGCAAATAAATAGGAGACATGTTGTTCTGTTTAGGTAAATGTTAGCAATCACAGCTGCCTTGGAAATTCAGTTATGCGGCATAGACATTGTAAACTACTTGAAAAGAAACCATCTGGTTTGTACTTGTAAAACTGAAACCAATTAAAACATTTAAATGACATTTTGTTTTTCATTTCAATCTGTAAAAATATATTTTGCAAGTTCCAATTAGTGGTTAGCTTTTCTGTATTGCTTTTATAATATGAGTCTGACTAAAACACATTTTAATTTCAACAAAGCTGTACCTGCAATTGATATTATATTGCTATACCATGTCAATTAAAGAATAACTTATGGGTAGATATAAATAGGATACTACATATGATTTATGTGAGTAGGGATGATAAAATACAAAAGGATGTTGATTGCTTTGTAAACATTGATTAGTTAGGGATATCTGTAAACTTTGATAAGTGACTACACACTGAGAGAAATCTAAAACATTGTGATCAGATAGAACCTGTATTATTCACATTCCCTTCAAAGTTCCCCAGACAGTGTGAACTCTTTCCTTGACACTCAGTACAGAACAGATATCTTCATGAAGAGTATCTCACTTACAGATGCTAGAAGACATGAAGATCATTGTTGATTTGAATAATTTCAAGAGTAGATGCACACAACAGCTTGTGCATCTCTCTCCAAAATTAGACTCTTTCCTCACTTTCAGTTTGGAGGTAAGAAGACAGTGGAGAGAAACAGCAATTAGGTTTTTTCTCCTATCATGGGATTCCTGTCTTAACTCTATGACTCTAGACCTCAGAAATACATGTTAGTCAGGAAGAGAGATCAACAGGCAGGGAAATTCTATTCAACTGCCCTGATTTAAGTTGTTCTTTCTCTCTGCTTCTCTCTGCTTCTCTCCTCTCTCTCTCTCTCTCTCTCTCTCTCTCTCTCTCTCTCTCTCTCTCTCTCTCTCTCTCTCTCTCTCTCTCTCTCTCTTTCTCTCTCTGCCTGGCAGATGTTGAGAGACAACTCTTCCTTTTCTAAGGAAAGGTCATGTTGTTTTAAGGCTCCATGCCACCTTTTTCTCATTGCACCTGGCATTCTCTTAATCATCCCAAACATCTGTCACAGTGACCTGGTCACCCATCTCTAACTTCTCACCCAAGGCTTGATAACTGGCCATAGATGAATCTTGTTGCTTAGTATTTTTTTAAATGCCCATGCCAATTTTTTTCTTAACCACATATATCCAGGACATATTTGTGCATCCTTGACTGCATCACAGGTAGGCCAGAAAATAGGCCTCCAGGAATCCTTCATACTCTGCTTATCTCTACCATCTGCTCCCTCATCACCTATGTGCTATATTTTCTCTGTAGGCTGTAGCTCAGCCTTCCTACACAATCTAGAGCGTGAAAAAACAAAAGCAAAAACAAAATGAAAAACAAAAAGAGAAAACTCATAACTTTGTTTAAAAAAAAATGTTCTTTACAAATTTCCTGTTGCTCTTCCTTCTCTTTACAAATTCCCCCTTGCCCTTCCCTTTTCTATTTCTACTCCCAGGGAGAGTGTGGATTTTATTTTATTTTATTTATATTCTACAAGTTGCTCCCCTTCCTGGTCCCCCCTTCCTGAGTTCATTATCCCTCCTCTTCCACACACACCCTCCCACCTCTGACAGGGTGCTCTACCACCCACCCACCTCACTTTCCCCAGCTTTCCCCCTTCCCCGGGGGAATCCAGTTTCCACAGGATTAAGTGCTTTCTCTGTCACTGAGGCCAGATCATATATGCCTGGAGCCACAGACCATCCCATAATCCTCTGTTGGTGGATTAGTCTCTGGGGGCACCCAGAGGTCTGGCTTCCTTGATACTGTGGCTCTTCCTATGAGGTTGCCATCCCCTTCAGCTCCTTCAATCCATAGGGGTTTCTGACCGCAACCTAATGGTGGGTTCTATCTACATTTGTCTCAGTCAGGTACTGGTAGAGCCTCTCGGAGGACAGCCATGCTAGGCTCCTGTTTACAAGCACAACATGGCATCAGCAATAGTGTAAGGATTTGGTGCCTGTGCATGGGATGGATTCCAAGTTGGGTCAGTCATTGAGTGGCCTTTCTTTCAGTTTCTGCTCCGTTTTTGTCCCTGCATTTTCTTTGGAGTGGAAGAATTCTGGGTCAAAAATTTTGCAGATGGGTAGGTGGTTCTTTGCCTCATCTGGGGACCATGTATATAAAGAATTTTATATCACTTTAATTCAAATATTAATTAATATTAAATATTAATTCTTAATAAAGTAGGTTAAAAACTAAGCTCTTGCTTAATTCTCAAAATAAATATAGTGTTTGGGAATCTTAAAATGTCAAAATCCAATTAAACAAAAAGGAAAATCAACCTTAATGGGAAGTATAATATTTCCAATACTCAATGTAGCCATAAAGACAAGAAGATATTCCATGATTTGACATTTAAGGAAATGAACTGACAGAAATACCAACAACAAATTAACATATATTTTCAATTTGTGATTTTTGTCATATCTAAGTAATTTATGCTCTTGGGTCTTTTAGGTCTTCTGAAAAGAATTAACAGTAATACAGTAAGTTCAATTTAGAATAATTAATGCTCAATGAGAACATTGTTTCAGTTATAAAATGTACATAATGGGAATCTAAAAGTAAAATAAATTTTCTTAGCAAAAGAAAACACAAGAAGATATAAAGAGAATTAATTTTAGAACATAAAGTTAAAACTTCACAGTAAAAAGAAAATTTATTCACTATAAAAGGTTTACTTAAATCCATTTGTATGTAGACATATATATGTATATGTACTTTAATTTCTTTATTTCTCATTTTTTAAAAATGAGCTAAAGTCCCACCTACAACAAGAAGACAGGGCATCAAGTGAGGGATGGGGTTGCCATCCCACAGTCACATCCCTGACCTATAATTGTTTCTGTCTGAAAGAATTACAGGGATGGAAATGGAGAGGAGCCTGAGAAAAAGAAGGTCCAGCAACAGGCCCAATGTGGGATCCAGCTCAAGGGGAGGTCCCAAGGCCTGACACTGTTACTGAGGCTATGGAGTACTCACAGAAAGGGACCTATCATGACTGTCCTTCCAAAGACCCAACAAGCAGCTGAAAGAATCAGAAGCAGATATTTGCACCCAACCAATGGACAGAAGCAGGTGATTCCTGTTGTTGAATTAGTGAAGACTGAAAGAAGCTTAGGAGAAAGGCAATCCTGTAGGAGATCCAGCAGTCTCAATTAATCTGGACCCCTGAGATCTCTCAGACACTGGACCACCAAACAGAGAGCATATACCAGCTGATATGAGGTCCCCAACACATATACAGCAGAGGACTTCTGGGTCTGTGTTCATTCAGAGATGATGTGCCTAACTCTCAAGAGACTGGAGGCCTCAGGAAGTTTAGAGGTCAGGTGGGGTGGTTGGTGAGGACATCCATGTAGAGATGGGGGAAGGGTGAAGAGGAGGTGAGGAATGTGGATCGTTTGGAAGGTGGATATGGATGTGGAATTTATTAATAAAAATACTACAAAATGAAAAAAGTGAGCTAAAGCAACAAGAGTATATGTGAATGCAAATTCAACACTTCGAATACTGCATCCAAATCATCTCCAGAATATTTAGGACATCCATGTTCACAGAGTTGCTCATGAGTACTTTCTCCATTGTTATTTTCTAACAGTTTTGATGTTTCTATTAGAAAGAATTTAGATAAAATCCCTTTGAGCATCACAATTCAGAGACATAAAAACACGAAGGTTCATATTTAAATAACAGTTTCCAATGCTAAACACAAAGAACAACGGACTGTGAGGCCTCTATCCCCAGCTGATACATCTACAAGGAAATCCCAATGACTTGAGGAGCATCAAGGAAGAAAGGACGTAAAGATTATAAGAACCAGATGACATCTGCTATGAGACAGTGTCTTCTATATGTCAGAGGAAGCTGAACCTATGCATAATATGGTTGCCTAAATAAAACCTGCATGATGCCAACACAAGCAAAAACACTAACATGGATGGGGGGAATCTCCAAAGGCCCCATCCCTGGATGAAGAGTTAGAGACAGTTAATGGACCTAACAAAGGGAGACTCCATCTTCTACATGGATAAGCATTGCTGATGGGTTTCTGAGTGGTCATCCCTAAAAACATATGCATATGAAGAATGCTGAGTAAACTCAATAAATTCATATATATGCATATATTTAATAATAGTAAAAGTATTAAATATATATACTTAAAAGGAGGCTAAGAGGGAGTATGGAGGTATGAGAGTGTGTAGAAAAGAGGAGGGGGAACTGATGTAATTATATTTTAATTAAATAAAAAAGATCATGAAATTAAACACAAGATGTGGGTATACAGGAGGAGTTGGAGAGAGGGGAGTACAAATTATATATATATATACATATATATGTACACACATTATACATATGCATATACATATATACCACTTGTGTATAAAATTATGAAAACTAATAGTAATAAAACTAATTTTTTAAAAAAGAAAATTTCTGACCAATCTATATTAAAAATAGGATATTAACTTACAATATGTCTTTATTTTGCTACTTAAACATCTTAGATTTTGTGTTGAGAAAAGGGTTGCGTGGAGTAATGAAGGAGTCTATACAATAAATATCTTAGATCCAAGTTTTCAAAATAAATTTGCTTAGTTCAGTAGCTCCCTTACTTATCACATATTAATTGAGATTTAAGTTAATGAGAGTAAAGTAGAAGTTATTCTTCCTGTCTTGAGTAACTATTAAGATCAAATAAAAGAAACGATCAGGCAAGCTTTCACATGGATGAAAATGTGATAATGGCGATGAGGAGAGGAGAGGGGAAACAAGAGGGAGGGAGGGAGGGGAGGAGAAATCAAAGACGGAAGACCTAAACTCTACCTGGACAAAGATAACCATAAAATTAATGAAGGATGCATGCTTCATGAAAGAGGTAGACATCAGTCATAGTTAGGATATCTGTTGCTGTGAACATACATTATGATCACAAAAACTCTTATAAAGGAAAACATCAAATTAAATATTTAAGTGGGACTGGTTTACAATCCATAGGTTTAATGTGTTATCATTGAAAAAAGCATGGCACCATGCAGGCAGACATGGTGGAGAAGTACAGAGTTCTACATCTGGATTGACAGGCAGTGGGGAGAGAGAGGGAGAAAGAGAGGGGGAAGGAGAAAAATGGACAGAGCGAAAAGGAGACAGAGACTAGGCCTGGTTCAAAGCCCAATCCCAGTGACACACTCTCTCCAAGGAGGCCGAACCTCCTAATAGTGTCACTCTCTATGAACCTAAGGAGGACATTTTCATTCAAACCAAAACATCTTTGAAGTGCAGTTAAACAGTGAGCTAGAATTTCCTAGGTAGTTGTAGTAATATAAGACATTCTAAGGACAGATCTGAGAAGACAAAGTGCAATTGATAAGCAGAGGAATTAGCTTTAGCTTATTGATTGCTGAGTGGATATAGATAAGGATGAGCCATACTAGGAAGGACAAAGCATTTGGATATCGAGCCTACACCTGATGGTTGGACAAGTAAAATCTTCTAAGAAGAAATAAAACATAACCCATATTTTCAGATTGTGCATGAAAATCTGTACTGCTGCATGCTTAGGTTTTTTTTAAAGAGTAAACTAGTTTGCATCTTATCATTATAAAATAGTTTTTTTTTCTGTAAGAGAAAGCCATAATCATATTTTAATTTATATTTTCTTTTTGTAGAGTAAAATATTCCAAACAGAAGTAATTCTAAACGCTTCTGTCAAACAAGCATGAATTCTGTGACCTTTCAAATTGTTTCATATTTCTTCTCACTGCCCCATACACTATTTTGTTTATGAACAAATTTATATCAATGTTATTTTCCATGTGAACAGAATTAATTTACTTGTAGCTGAAATTTTTCATCAATTTAATCTAGAAATTGAAGTTTGTGTTCACGATTCAGTCCAGAATAATCCTTGGTCATTATTGTCAATTATGGTATCTCCTCACCAAAGTGAGATGATATTTTCAGTCAAAATATCTGTCTAAAATATTTAAATGGTAAATGTAATCCCATAGCAATAAAAATAATAGCTAGCATGTTCCCTTATGAAATTTTTCCATTTTTACAGACCCAGAAGTATGAAGTTTTCCATGTAAAAAATTTTAAGTCTACTTTATAAAAAGGTATATTCTTAAATGAAGATACTGCTTATGTAAATGTCAGCATGTAATGTACAATTTGATCATAATGAATACTAAAATACACACACACACACACACACACACACATCTGGAAGGCAGTGGGAGACCAGAAAGGAGGTGAGTTGAACATACCCTCCAGGGCTTTAAAACACATTTTTGGCATTTAAAACAAAGACAAAGTTATCTGTTCCTGCAGTACTTCGGTTCAACTGTGTGTTACACACAAGAGTCATATATTTGTTTTTTTGCCCTATTTTAATGGATTAATGCTAAGTCCCACAGCACTGTAATATTTGTATTGACAAATAGAAACCATATTTATTCTGAATGCATTTGTAACTAAGTGTACAATTCACAACTTTATCGCTTGTTTTATGAGTCCATTTGGCTTGGCACAGAAAAAAATTAATCAAGGCTGTAGAAGAATTTGGCGTTATTTATGTTGAAACTGCTTATTTATTAACATTAAGCATCTCCCATTTGGTCTCCAAGAGACATATAGTTACACGAAAACACCCCTTTTTAGTAGATGATTGCAAAACTACAGATGCCTTTTCCCAACACCGTCACAGCTGAGGAGGTCTGACCAAATGAAAACCAGTTCTGATGAAGTGAGAGACAGAAAAGCAGCACCATGCAGACGCCCTTACATAATAAAGTGCAGACCCACACACACTTAAAAAAAATACTTTTATTAAATTTATGTGAATCAAGAGGAAAGGGTGAAAAGTATTTGCTGCTGATGAAAATATATATCTTGTCTGAGATAATTCCAGTTATAGCACTTAAACATACGTTATGAGGTTTTATTTTTCCTTGCCTCCCTTTTAGCTAGCTGTCATCAAGTCTCAAGTCAAACTTTTAAAATGTTTAATAAGGAAATCAAATTTGCAGGTGATATTTCCCCAAACAGGCAGCGTAATGCCGGGTGACATAATCAAACACTTCAATGAAATTTGGTAGGGTATCCCCACTAGTCTTTCCCTGACAATGTTTTTGATGACTCATCTTAACCCATTTCAATAGTCATTGTAATATGGGAGTCTAGCATGCTCACCCAAAATGATGCCAGCCATGAGTGCATGAAATCATAGAATATGCTATCATTGAGAATGTTCCACACAAAACTCTACTCACAGCATTGCACTACTGGGAGATCAGCGCACTGATGGATTCTTAAATACAAGCAGATCCATTTCCCTGAAGGAGCAGTGCTAGAAGTAGTGCTTAGCCTTCTGATGGAACGGACCAGTGCAGAAATTCAGTATCACTCATTTTAAAAAACAGCTTTATAATTAAGGGGTAAGAGAGATGGTCCTGTGGGTCAGAGCATGTGTATTCCAAAGGACACAAACTCAGTTCTGGTACCCAAATCCTACAGATCATAACTTCCTTCAAATCCAATACCTGGGGTACTGATCCCTTCTTCTGGGGTCTATGAGCACCTATATAGATGTACACACACAGACTTACACACACAGAAACAAATGCACACACATATGCAGAGACATACAGACATACACACATACAGACACACAGAGACATGCACACAGACACACAAAAACAAACACAGAAACATACACACAGACTCAAACACACACACCCATACACATATATACACACAGACATACACACAGAGAGACAGACACAGAACTGAACACACACACACACACACATAAACACAGAGAAACACAGAGACACACAGAGACACATGGTTATAAACACACAGACACACACAGAGAGACACACACACAGAGACACACACATACACACACACTCTAGACAGAGTTAAATATTTCTATGTATGAATAAGTGGCATGAGTATGGGTGTCCCTAGAGGCCAGAGATCAGATTCTCCTGGATCTGGATTGCAGGCATTTGTGAGGCACCCCAGCACTTGGGTGTAGGAAAATACACTTGGCTCCTCTCCAAGAGCAATATGTGCTCTTAATCAACATGCCAACTCACCACTCAAAATAAAAATATATGGTTTTTACTTGGATATGTTTGTTGGTCTTGAGGTGAAATATGTGCAGTTTTTCTTTGGCCTTGACTTTGTGAACTAAAAGCATTTCCCAGAAGTGATTGCATTGAAATCTGTAAATTTAGAGAGGTGTCAAATGTCACTGAAGAACACAACTATGACTTTCTGTCCATTGGCAACTCAGATAGCTAGATAAAAAAAAAAAAAAAAAAAAAAAAAAAAAAAAAAAAAAAACCCACAGAACATACAACTTGTTTCCAAGGGAGAAAATAACACATCTAGCTTGATAATTCTTGTTTATAAAATTTTTGCAGTCGAGAAAAGCCTAATTAAAATCTATATGTGAATTACTAGAACAAACAGTGATATTGTGTCACATTTATTGTAGATCCAATAAGAAATGTCAAGTTTAAAAGAAAGTAATCACCTTTTTAGAGAGAATTTCCCCCTAATATGTGTGTGTGTGTGTATGTGTGTGTGTGTGTGTAAATGTGAATATATGGATGCTAGAAGATTTTCCATATGTGCAGATGATTCAGTAGAGGTAACTAATCGTCTCTAAGTGCATGTTCTCAAACCTAACCCTCTCATGGAAGGGAGAAGAACTTCTGCTCTTTTCCTTTTCCATCAGCCTTTAAACATAGTAAACCCACTGCTTGCTATACTCATGCTTTAGTCCCCCTCACCATAGCTCCACGGGGTACATATTGTGGCATACATCTAGGAGACGATTGCACTTCTGAGAAGTTAGGTCCTACATGAGAAAACCAGTTACTAAGTGGGTTAGTCAAAATTCAAGTTCAACAGTAACTCCAAAGTCAATTTTCTTAACCAATATTGCTTCAGGTCATTCAACAAATTAACTCAATATATTAGGACAAAAGAAATATTAAATGATTTCAATTAAGTCTGTTTAATTAAAAAGTCGTAATAAAACACTTGTGCAAACCCAAGGTAACAGAGGACATGGACAGCTCTACTAAGTCTCCAGCCCTAAATGTCCTCCCGTTTTCTTGCACCACATCCAAGAGCACCACAGAGAAACATAAACCTCTCACACATGCAGAGGTGTGACACACTACATTTATAAAACTATGCTATAAATTTTACACACACACACACACACAAACACACACACACACACTTTACATGTACATTTATATGCTATAAATTTTGCTGTGGTTTACATTTCTACAGTATTGACATTAGTCCAAGTTAAAGTCACAATGATGGCCATGCAACACTTGATTTGAAACACTTGTGTGTTTGTTTTTTTGTTTTTACTTTTTATTGGTTACTTTATTTTATTTACATTTCAAGTGTTATCCCCCTCCCCAGTTTCCCCTCCACAAACACCTCTCTCCCCTCCTTCCTCTTCCTGCTTCTATGAGGGTGCTCCCCCACCCACCCACTCACTCCTCCCTTAGAGCCCTAGCATTCCCCTGTGCTGGGCCATTGAGCCTCCATAGGACCAAAGGACTCCCCTCCCATTTATGTCAGATAGGGCCATCCTCTGCTCCATATGAAGCTGGAGTCATGGGTAACGCCCCTCATGTGTACTCTTTGATTGGTGGTTTATTCCCTGGAAGCTTTGGTCTGGTTGGTTAATACTGTTGTTCATCCTATGGGGTTGCAAACCCCTTAAGCTCCTTCAGTCCTTCCCTAACAAATCCATTGGTGTCCTTGTGCTCAGTCCGATGTTTGACTGCGTGAATCCACATCTGTATTGGTCAGACTCTGGCAGAGCCTAGTTTCTATATAAGTGTTATTCTTCTAGCATATAACTCCTCTTTGGTATATTCATCCATACTGTGCCCAAAATCCTAAAGTGTAACAAGCAAATCCACAATAAGTTCTGTAGATTAGTAAATAATTTTTGAGATCTCAATCTAGTAAACTTGTAAAAAGTTATCATTACCTTTTCTTAATTGAATCTAGATTTTTAGATTTTTTTTTATTTGTGTGTGTGTATGTGTGTATGTGTTTGTACCTACATATACGTGTGTTTGTACCTATACGCATGCACCACACATTGCTGCACTTGTACAGAGGTCATAGAACAACTTGTGGTGATCTGTTTTCTCTATTACCGTGTGGCTCATGGGGCTTCAGACTGGACTCAAACGAGCTAAAACGAGCAGCTTTTCTAGGTAAGCCAACTCACTGGCCCTTTGGAGTTTAAAAAATATAACAACTGAAAATTCTGCACAAAAAGGCAATTGTGCAGAAATATGCATATCATAACGCTGAGAGAAATAGGAAAATGCTGTGTTGAACAAATTTAAGAGGTTTGTTACATGTACTCAGATTCTAAACATGTCTGAATGTCTTCAATGTAGTAAAATTGATATAGTCTCATTGGTACACTAACCACACTTGCAGGAAGTTCCATACCGAGCAGTAGATGGACAATACAGAATGAATGCAATGGTATTTTTGTAGATTTTTATTTTGCCACATTGTTTTGTTTGAGCATTTTTATTTTACGGTCTTTTGCTTGTTTATTATGGTTTCCAATTTTATGTTTTTATGGTGTGTTTGTGGGGGGGGTGTTGTGCTTTTTCCTCTGTTTTCCTTTGTTTTTTAATTCTGTTTTGTTTTTGCTTTTTTACTTGCTTGTTTTCTGAAAGAAGGTGTAGAGGGTAGATGTGGGAAAGATCTGAGAAGGGTTGGGGAAATATGTTCAGAATATATTGTGTGAAAAATTTTTTTCTAGGACTTCCAAAGATATGTGAATTTCGATGAGTCTCATGAAACAATAAACTGTGCCATTGAGTTAAGAGAAATAAGTGGAATTTGGCACAATAGCAACAAGAAGAAACCTAAACATACATGGACAGCTCCAGTGACCTCCAGTCCTTTATCAAGATCATAGCTTTGTAATAAATTACAAACACACTTAAATAGTGTATTTTATATTTCAACTTTCTTTGTAGCAATCCTGTGTTCTAGCACTATTTCTTTACAAATACTAAGTACAGCAATAAGACGATTTTGGAAGCTAGCATGATGGCTCAGTAGTTAGGAGCCTTGATGCTCTTGTAGAACTCTAGATTCAGTTCCCAGCACCCACATGGTGACTTCTAACCATATAGAACTCCGGTTCTAGCCTCTGAAGCTCCAGGGACATACCTCTTACACTTACATACATGCAGGCAAAGCATAGTAGATATACAACAAAAATAAATAAATATTCAAAATTAAGAATTTGAATATGAGCTTCATAAATAATTTGACAAAATAAAAGCTAATATTTGTCATATCTTTGCCATTTAAAACATATGTCCCTTGATTTCAAAAATTCTAAGCTTGGAGCTAGAGAAATAGCTCAGTAGTTAAGAGCTCTGTCTGCTCTTCCAGAGATCCTGAGTTCAATTTCCAGCAATTACATGGTGGCTCACAACCATCTATAATGGGGTCTTATGCTTTCTTCTGGCATGCAGGTGTACATGCAGATAGGGCACTCATACATAAAATAAAAATTTCTAAGCTTTCATTTCTTCATAAATAAATGTGGTATGTGACTATAATAATCTTGTAAGAATAAAATCATTCAACATCACCATATTAATCAAAGTAAAAAATTATAACCAGTTCTGAACATACCACCTCTTTGCTTTGACTGTAGGCTCAGATCTAAATATTAATCACAATAAATAAGGGAGTGGTTGATAATACTAAACATATTAAAGCTGATGTCCACCCACTTACCCTGTTGGGTCTTCGTTCAACTAATATTCTCATCATTGAAACAAATGCTGCATTTAACAGGTGTTCCTCACTTTATGAAGAACCTAAACCTGGAAAAAAAGCAGCTGAACACCAAGCTTCAGAAGGTATCTCTCCACTAGCAATAAGAAGATGCTTGGCAGGGAAAGTACATGCTGGCAGCACAATGCATCCATCTGTCAATGACAAAATTGAAACCATCTTTTCCTGGAGTGCAAACATTGATCGCTATATGCTCTTATAAACAGAGAACTACAAATAGTATGGTAGCATTCTCTGATCTGCCTCCACTATTATGTAAAGTACAAAATGTATCGATGAAGAGAGCCTTCTGAATGCAACTCAAAAGGAAACGTGGCAGTGAGGGGACAGGGCAAACTCTACATAAAACCAAAAACAAACAAAACTGTACTTATGCTCAACTAGAAGGTATTAGTCACTAATGAGACAAATTAATGCAGAAATGAACTACAAGAGTCACTGGACCTGTGCACTTTATTCTTTCATCTGGCCTTCAATTGTGGTCAAACCTCTCCATTCAGCCCAAAGCAGCCAGAATGCTTCTTAATCCTTCTCAACTTGAGTTCCTCCAGGTGCCTTGTTATTACCCATAGAGTGATGGATTATTAGCTCTCTGCCCTTTAAAGCTCTGACTCTCAACTTTTTTTCTTATTTACTTAGTATGCTGCAGTCATACTGAATGTCTTTTCCTTCCTCGAATGCTCACTGGGACTGTTTACCTATGACACTTTGCCTGCCAGAAAAGTGCTCTTTCTATTTACCTTCTTAGCATGTAAGTCCTGCTCCATCACAGAAGCTGCATCATGGAGTATCCACTTCAGTTTATCCTTCACAGCTGTCACAAATGCAGGGCCAGAGGGAGTTGATGATTCAATCCAGACAACCCTACCTCCCTCCTTCTACCAAAAAGCAGAATTCCGTTACTGTTACACAGACCTAGCTACATCTTCCTTGCTTGTTTTAGTTAGGTGCCATTGCTACCTGACCAAGGTACTCTGTATTTGAAGATTATAATTAGGATACTTCTGTAGTGGAAAAGATCATGCTACCATATGGGATAAGGCCCCCTTCAGTTTAGTCCTCTTTAATAGTAAGCTAGAAAAACTGCACAGTATACCTCAAATGGTCTCAACAAAGCCATCACATTGCACTCCTTCCCTGTAGTACGGTATGGATTTATGATCTGGAGCAGGTGATGGATTAGTGAAAACTTACCACTCTGTGAATATTTGGGGGGTTATTTTCCAAACCTTTAGAAGCCAAAGTAAGTAAAATGTATCCTTTTCTCTAAGTTTGACAAGACATCTTTCCATAATATATATATGGGAAACAAATATAACTAATTTCCATTTTAATTAAAGTCAATAAAACTGTATTTAATCATTATAAGTTAGCATTGTTTGGATAAATAATAAAGAGAAAATGTGATTGTTGAGAAAAGAGCATTTTTGTCCTAAGTGACTCTACCTTTTGTAAAACAGCAGCATTATCATACTGTGCCTTGCCTTAAGAAACCCAACTGAACAAGCAGCTTTGGCTTCCAGCCAGTCTGAGTTGGGGTTTTATTGCTGTGAAGAGACATCATGACCAAGGCAACTCTCATAAAGGCTAACATTTAATTGCAACTGGCTTACAGTTTCAGAGGTTCAGTCCATTATCATCATGGCAGAAAGAATGGCCGCATCCAGGCAAACATGGAGAAAGAGCTGAGAGTTCTACATTTTAGCAGTCAGGAGGAGACTGTCTTCCTCAAACAGCCCAGAAGAAGCTCTTATTTCACAATGGGTAAAAATTAGGAGACCTCAAAGCTCACCCCCACAGTGACATACTTCCTCCAACAAGGCCACAACTATTAGAACAAAGCCACATTTCCTAATAGTGCCATTCACTGTGGACCATGCATTCAAACACATGAGTCTGTGAGGGCCAAACCTTTTCAAACCACCACACAGCCTCTACCAACCTGTTATCTAGCCATTCATATCCTCCATCTCTCTTTTATTCATTTTTCTGTCTGTCTCCCTCTGTCTCTAGCTCTCTGTCTCTATCTTTTTATCTCTCTGTCTTTCTATCTCTCTGTCTCTGTCTCTCTCTGTGTATGTGTAGTGTGTGTGTGTGTGTGTGTGTGTGTGTGTGTGTGTGTGCGCGTGCGTGCGTGTAAGACTAACAGGCATAAAATTCCCAAAAGTCCTAGAGACTTCAGCTCAGTTCACTCCCTACTGTTGATATTGTCTACTTCCACTTATATGCCTTCCTTCCAGTTCACCCATCTGGACCTGAACCCACCATCCATTTGTCTGTCTATTCTTGCATCTGTACCCAGTCCTGCCCTCTTGATTTGTCCCTCCAGAAGGACTCAACTGCAAGACTTCACTGTCAGATTTGTGATACTCAGAGCTGGTGCTGTTTCTGTAGCTTCTTGTTTGCGCCTTTGTGGGGTTTACTGGAGTTACCAGTAGAGATACTTGGATCGCTTTTGTTTTCCCAGCTGGGGTATCTCGAGCTCTTTGAAACCCCTTGCCTAATTAACACTATGTGATACGCTCATAAATCAGAGAAAAAGCTACACTTCTTGGGTATGTACTCTTAAGCATTTCTCCAAAACATAAGTGTGTTTTACTCTTTAGAGCTCAGAACAACACAACCAGTGAAAGCTCTGGGCATTGAACTCATTTCTAAGCTAATTGGCCATTGTTCACTCAGTTGTCAAAACATTATCTATTTCATTTTAATCATCTCATTCATTGAAATAACGAGTCATTATCTATTGTAATGCCATTCTAATATGTACTGAGAATGATGACTGGAATTCTCAGTCAAATTTCTTAGTTGGTGATAACTTATAGTAACTAAATGAGAGTGTTCTGAGCTTCACTCCCCCTGGAAAAGTAATCTCTGGCATTCAATACCATTCAGGAGAATTAGCCTTAACACTGAATAAAACTTTATGATCTGTAAATTTTAATTGGGTGAGTTTTCCAATTGCTCCTAAAATGAGGCTAAATTGTTAAATAAAAAAATCAAATCATGGAGGAAGGAATTGCTGTCAAAAGCCTAATTTTAAAAAGGAAAAACATGTTGTATCTGGAGTGATTGCAGCGTTAGCAGCAGGCAGCACAGAAGTTGCAACGTATTTGTAAACTCTACAGTTCAGCTCATGACAGACAGATTTTGTTTGTATAAGAAGAAAGCAAAGAGGATTGGAGTTTAGTCAGGGCTCACCTATTCATCACCACTGAGCAGTGACAAGCTGTACAAATGACCAAGCAAGATTATCTTCACATTTCCCATGTGAAATATGTAACTTTGTGTGGACTCACAAAAGTGCTTGCACACATTCACACATGGAAATGCACACATATGCACACATTATTCACATTTAAAGTTCATAGCAAACATTTAAAAAGTAATAAAATGTACATCTCAATCCCAGAAAGACAAAGGCAAGCTTGAAATGGGGTTTGCTTTACACAGACTCCACAGACATGGTCCCTTTTTTATTGCTTGATTTGTTGGGGATTTTTAGGTGCCCCTCTAATTATTGCCTCCTTTTATTCTAATTACAAAAATAAAATTAAACTTCTCAATTATACTCATTGACACCTTCATTTGTTTTCCCAACTAATCAATTAGGAAATAAACTATCTTTCATTTACTCAAAAAAAAAATCACAATACATGTTTTTTCTATCCCTACTATTTCATCCTAATTGCTTTGTAAAATACCATTTCTGCCTTCTGCTTGGGAATTCAATGCATTTTGTCTCTTAGCTGAGTTCTATGTCCTATAGCATTTGAATCAACCACCTTCTAAATCTCTGGCTTTCCACTCAGCTTTCTACCCATATCTCCATGTTTTCTGTTCACCACACCTCCAGCATCTGCTAAAACAATTTGAAATCAAGAGATTCTATCCTCTGCTTTAGAAACTAACTCCACTGATACCCCAGATCTTTGTACCTCATATCCTAGATGGCTAACCCAACAGCCAGATGAATGTATCTCCTTTCACTTTTCTATAAATTCTCAAACTCAGATAATAGTCAAGGAGGATTTATCACCTCCATCACAGCCGCCTCACCCTGAATTTCTCCCTGCGTGAATGATGCTGTGTACACACAATTGTGTAGTAGAACAACCTCCTTGCGATCTCCATTGTTACACAGGTTCTATCTTGGCTTCTTATTGTTTCTCTCTTATAAATACACCCCAGTGTGTTCCATCCTCTTATCCCAGTGGACACTACATTCAATTGTTATAATCCTCTGCATTCCATCTATATTAAATCACTACATATGTACTACATATTTATTTTTGGCTACTACCCTGGTCTTTCTCCTATTGAATTTATCCACTCCTAAATTCTGTATCTCAGAAAGTAGGTCCAATCATTTTTCTATAATTTAAAACCTTATAATATTTCAACATTGTCTTAAAAAGTCAATGATTGAATATATAAAATTCAAACATTGAATATTCAAATATTTCAGAAGATTATTGCTAGCTTAAGGAATACAATGGGGTTAAACTTTACATGAAGTTCATGAAAAAATTCTCATGTTTTACATTACATATTTTATCAAGTGAGTTATATCCCCAAGCCCATTTTTTTTCATTCTATTCATGCCCTTGGCCTATGTGTATGTAGCCACATTCAAGGCAACTCTAACCCGCTTAGAGATTTCTCTCTGTAAATGTTCCTTTTAAACCAATGCTATTGATATACTTCAAAGCATTAAAGCTGCAAATAGATTACAATTGTTCTGAAATCAGAAGAAAATAAAATATTAAGATTAAGTAGCTTACTGGTAAGGGACAAAAGATGGAGACCTGAGTGAACAGAAGTGGGACTGGCTCAGCAAAGGACCAAAGGGAGAGAGAGCATCGCCTAAGAACTTACAAACTGTGTGGAAGTCATCATCCAACAAGTGTCTTAAACAATGTATACTCAATTACTATTTATCCCTTATGCCCAGAAGTTACGTAAGAGGTCTTTTCCTCACTGATGACTAATAAAGGCATCTCTTTAGTCATCTTTGGCACCCTTCCCAGTCACTGCTCAGCAAGAGTGACACCTGTTGGTGTTTCATATTTGGCTTGACGTTTCTTTGACTTATCTGATACAGACAAATAGAGAAATTGTTTTGTAATGTCTCAGGGGCTCATAAAATTCAAGAAAGCCCTATCCACTCACTGAATTATAATGATCTGGAAGTGGAAAGTTCCATACATGTTATGGGAGAAGTTAAGTCTCCAAATGAGACCATATTTTGACACTTCCTAAACTGAAGTAGTGATGAAATATATTCCAGTAGGTAGTCAGATATAAGTTGGAAGCGCCAGGGAGTCATGGCATTAAAGAAAAATGTAGGACCTTGGAAATGGATGAAATCACATGAGGAAAGAGTTTATCCAAAGAATCAGAGGATCCAAGTTCTGAAAATAGTAAAATAATGAGGCAAGACATAGAGACCATGAGTGTGAACCCAGGTCCTGGAATAGATGAGGTAGGGGAATTTCAGAGAGCTTGAGACTCAGACATAGGAAGACCCTGTCTAAAAAAATTAGTTTAAAAAATACAGTAAAAAGTAAAATGATAACTTATAAACAGATACAGAAGCCAAGAACAAATAAAGTTGAAAAATCTGAATGCAGTACATGTTGCTTGGGAGTTCTAATAAGGTAAGGAAAGGGCAATGAGTTCAATAATTCAAGGACTATTTTATAAAGGTCCATATCAATGAGTAATTCAATGGATGAAGCCAGCTTAAAAGATTAAAAAATAAAGATGTTCATAAACTCCTACAGTAAAATTTTGTTTAATATTTGAAATTACAGAGATAGAAATGATTTTAAAAGGGGTTGAGAAGATTAAAAAATAAAGTTAAGGAATGGAGATGAAGTATTCTACCACCAGAATTACTGAGAGGACAATTTTAAAAAATAATTTTTTATTTAGCCCTGTAATTTCAGAGCCCCATGTGCTTTTGTAGACTGTCAATATAGTAATGGTACATGGCAGAGTAGCTGTCTACATCATGGCAGATAGAGAACAAGAAAGAGGAGGCAGAAAGAAAGGAAAAGGGACAGAATATCTCTACATTCTTCTGCTAGGTCCCACTACATGAAGTGTCTATAACTTTACAAATAGCATTGCCAATTGACTGAGGACCTAGGCTTCATTTCATGAGTCCGTGGAGGTTTCATATTCAAATAATAGCAAATATGTACAGGTGGGTTTTTTAATCTTTTAAAGGTTTTATGAATCTATATCTCTCTGTGTGTGTGTGTGTGTGTGTGTGTGTGTGTGTGTGTGTGTGTGCACGCACACACACACACACACAATGGATTTATGACCTTTTTATACACATATATACACATACTGTACTTGGATCATATTCATATCCCCTTCTGTGTCCTTCCCCCAGCCTTGAGTAGGCTAAACAAACCTTGGAGTTGCCTACCCTTGCCGCATTTGCAATTTCCTACCTGAGCTTTGAGGAACTGACCACTTACTGAGTTTGCTTTGCAACTCAATCCAGCTGAAACAAAGGAGGGGTCTATGGGTTTTCCCTATGTAAATGCAGAGCTGAAAATTAAACTTTGAGCCTTGATCAGAAACCTTTGTCTTGGCTTCATCCTTCTCCTGCTCCCTTGTCCTTCTTCATTTCCAGCCTCCCTTTCAGGTACCCAGTTGACCCATAGCTGCTTTGCCCATCCCCTTCCCATTCCAAAAAGTTACTTTTCCCATAGTTTCTCTTCTTTCATGTCTTTTTTGTGTATATGGCCCAATGAGTTTCATTAGGGCTATTTCCGGGAGAGTGGGCACCTTACCAAAAGAAAATGTCTTTCTGTCCCATCAGCATCAATTGTACATATTATCAGGGAATGAAAGGACCCTCATCACCCCTATCTGCTCTGTTACACCATGGGAGCACCGTTAAGTGTGTGTGTACAAATGTAAATATAACAAGGTCAATCACTTCACAAAATCTCATGATACAATTAAGAGACTTTAAATATGAGACCTAAGGTTCCTTTAGCTAACATAACTAACACTTTAGTCCAGGCTTGCTTTATGCTTCAACATCAAGTGTGTTAATATTTACAGGTACACACAACATTATCCATAGCAACAGCTAGATTTAATTGAGCATTTACTGTAACGCTAAGCACCTTGTTTATTACATTAGATCTTTCACTTGAGTACTTATGGTTTACTTTCTTCCAAGTAAGATATAAAAATGACATAAAACATTGACTTGTTTAGATTAACAAAAACCAACAGAAGGAACATAGACAACAAGGATTACTATAGTCTTTACTAGTAAGAGCTCTGCTGTGTGCATCACAAACATGGTGTTTCTCCGATCATAATTACTCAGCTCTTGCAGGAACATGATTTGGGAGTTTTGTCTGTTACAAATAATGTGACTATAAGCCTTTTGTGCAAACATTGGTGCACATCCACTACTTGTCTTTAGCACAGGTACCTAGGGATTGAGTTGCTGATGTGCAGTAGCCATTGTATGTCTTTAGTTTCTATATGCAATGCCAGACCAGCCTCTAGTTGTACCATGGTGTTACTGTACAAGTAGGTTTTTTTTTTTTATAAAAAAGATTCACTTATTTAAATATGTGAGTACATTGTTACAGGCATCAGATCTGACAGCTCTTTCTCTTTAAAAAGCATTTGCTGTAGGAGTTTATGGACAGAAGAAACGGATAGTAGTTCTACTAACTCTGGATATGTAAGTAAGAGAAAAAGAAAATATCTAGAAAAAAAGATCAAAGATGAAATTTTGCATGACAAGAGCCACACATTTTGTGAAGCAGATCCTGGGGAGCTACCAATCATTTTTGTCTTATATCATCTCCTTTTTAATCTGTACAAGGAGAGACAGATCACATGAGGAACTCTAATAACTCTAAAAGCACAACTCTTAGTTGTGTCTAGTTGACAACTAAGATTGGCCATTAAAATTCTATTATGTATCAACTTAACAAATTTTTCATTTTTATTTGTCCCCAAGACATTCCTACACTACTTCATTAGTAGAATACTAATAAAGAAACAACCACTGATTGATGAGATAAAACTGATTGATAGGCTTATTAAGAAAACACTATAGTTAATGTTCAATTAAATATAATTACCTTTCTAGGAGAGTGAATTGGGAAGGGAGTCGTGGGGAGGAATCAGGTGTAGGGAGAGCAGGCAAGAGAGAACAGAAATGAGCTGGGGACCAAGGCATCTCTAGGACATGCCAGAGATCTAAGATGGGAGGAGGCCCCAGGGTTTCTATGGGGTTGATTCTAGCTGAAACTTATAGCAGTGGAGGATATGGGTCCTGAAGTTGTCCATTCCTGTAGCCAGGCAGGACCCCAGTAGAGGAATACTGACAGCAACCCACTCACAAAACCTTCAACCTAAAATATGTCCTGCCTACAAGATTTGCATGGACAAAGATAGAGCAGAGCTGGAGGGAATGGCCAACCAATGATTGGCCAAAATTGAGACCCATCCCATGGGCAAGAACCAGTCCCTGACACTATTAAGGATACTGTTATGCCTGCAGACAGGATCCTAGTATAACTGTCCTCTGAGATACTCCACCCAACAACTGATCCAAACAGATGTAGATACCCACAGTCAAATATTAATTAGATGGATCTCAGGGAGTCTTGTGGAAGAGTTGGGAGAAGGATTGATGGACCCGAAGAGGATGGGGACTACACAGGTGGACCAACAGAATCAACTAACCTGGAACACTGGGAGTTCCTGGAGACTGAACCACCAAACAAAGAGCATGCATAGACTGGACAATGTCCCTGGCACATATGTAGCATATGTGCAGTTTGGTCTTCTTGTGGGTGCACCCACAACTGGAGCAGGGCTATCTCTGAATTTGTTGCCTGCCTATGGATCCTGTTACCCTGGCTGGGATGCCTTGTCTGGCTTCAGTGAGAGAGGATATGCCTAGTCCTGCAGTAACTGATGTGGGTAGGGGTGGTGATACCTGAGGGCTCTCCTTCCTCAAAGGAGATGGGAAGGGTGAATGGGGGAAGGAGCTGCAAGAGGAAGGATTTAGAGAAGGGGAACTGATATTGGGATGTAAAAATTACACCTTCAGCTCCAATAAGGCTTATGGAATAGGGAAAGAAGGATTGTACAGTACATACCAAGTACTATGATATAGTAACTAAGTGTATAAATGCAAGGAAATAATATGGATATGATTTTTAAAATACTAGAAGAGGAGCAGAAAAAATGGAGGAGATAAAGTAAAATGGAAGGAGAAACTATTGGGATATTGTCAGAGTGAATGAGGTTTAAAGGTATTTAAAGCTATTGAAAATTATACTAAAAAATATAGAGGATAAAATGAAAAAGAGTAGCTGAGAAATAAAGTATGACTGAGAGAAGGTATATGAATATAACATAGGATAATTGTTAGAGAACATGACAAATGGGTACAGAAACAACAATAAAGTATAATAGAGCAATATAAAGACAAGAGTTCATTGAAGTGTTTGTGCAATAGTGATCTAAAGATGACAAAGTACAGTGAAAGGAAAATAAAAATACTTTAACACTAACTGTGGTGGTTAAGATAGTCAAACCTGAGCCTAAGAAAAAGCTAGAACAGCATGCCTCCATGCTGTCTGCTCCCATTCCTGCCTCCAGAAATGTACAATAAACACACAGCTGACTTAATTCAGCTATAAAGAAAAGCAAAATTATACTGCTTACAGGAATTCAGAATTATTTAGAAATCTTTGTAATAAAATGAGCCATACTCAAAAAATAAATATCGTGAAATATATATAATTGCATGAAATATATGTGATATATTTGATATATGATTTGATATATATACACATATACATATGATCACCTGAAAGTAAAAGTGATTCTGGGTAAATAAAGTGGAAGAGTGGAAGGGATGAGGAGAAAGAGAGGAGACATTTCATGCTGAAACTATTGTACCAATGTATCTTCATGATTTCCATCTCTATGTGCAATAAGCATGTCTAGTTAAACATCATATACATAGAAGAAAACAGGTAGTGGATTTTTAAATAACAAAATGTGAAGTGGACTTGAGCAACCATGTTCCCAAGAAAATAGGAATCACAGATGTCCCTTCTAAGAACCACATTTTAAGAACGACAATGCATCACCCAAAGCGTGCCAGCACTTGTATGGTCCGGAGAGATGAGTGGGCCCTGGAGGTGAATGTGCTCTTCAACATGGACAGAGGTTATGTAACATTGAGAAAACAATTCTCTAAATGTTAATGGCTACAGGGTCTGCTTCAGAATGCTGGAATTTCACACCAGGCAGTGTTTTACAACCAGGAGTGAAGTTCCTTGCTGTAACCCAGTAAGTTATAATATGCCAAGCAGAGTTTCAGTTGCAGGTGGTCATCATAAACTTGGCTTCCTTTCTGATAGTCTTATAGGAGATTGTCTGCTGAAGGCTGGCGGGTGGAAAGAGTGAAGGTTTATATATTACAATGAGTTCACTCCCAAAGATAATTTATTAAGTACCTACTATGTTCCAGAAAGTAGATTCAGTTGTAAACCTTCAAAGTATATACCATATATCAATATCCCCTGTTCCACTTAATCACAAGCAGAGTTTCCTGCCATTGTGTAGAAGTGTACCTCTTATGTGCACTACATTATGTTTGCTTATATTGCATGTCAACTTTTCTGAAGAGTGTTCCTTAGAGTACTAGGGCCTGCATGAGACATGATTCACCATCATAAAGAAATCATTCACAAACACAAATCACTATGGGACACACCACAATAAACAGAGGTAATATGTTTCTTATGACAGGAATTCTAATTCCACAAGGCTAGTATGTGTTAGGGTTTCTAAGAAAAATAAAATAATAACTCAACATTGAAAAATGTTGTACACTCCTTACCCTGAAACCATTTTAACACTTTTGAACATCATTTTTTGTTGCTTAAAACTCTGAATTTTTTCCTGTTTCTCCTTGCATATGGACAGTGTGTGTTGTAGTACACATGTACACTCAACTGTATTAGTTCCTATTCTCATTTCTAACCCTGAGTTTAACTCAGTGATGGAGATGTATTCATTTTTTAAAAGATTAATTTCTATCTTAATTAAATGTGGATTCACTAATTGACAGGAAGTGGCTAAAAGTATAATTACAGATACAGATTTTGTAAAAGAAAGAAAGAAAGAAAGAAGAAGAAGAAGAAGAAGAAGAAGAAGAAGAAGAAGAAGAAGAAGAAGAAGAAGAAGAAGAAGAAGAAGAAGACGAAGAGGAGGAGGAGGAGGAGGGGGAGGAGGAGGAAGGAAGGAAAGAAAGAAAGAAAGAAAGAAAGAAAGAAAGAAAGAAAGAAAGAAAGAAAGAAAGAAAGAAAGAAAGAAAGAAAGAAAGGAAGGAAGGAAGGAAGGAAGGAAGGAGGAAAGAAAGAAAGAAAGAAAGAAAGAAAGAAAGAAAGAAAGAAAGAAAGAAAGAAAGAAAGGAAGGAAGGAAGGAAGGAAGGAAGGAAGGAAGGAAGGAAGGAAGGAAGGAAGGAAGGAAAGAAGAAGAAGAAGAAAGAAAGAAAGAAAGAAAGAAAGAAAGAAAGAAAGAAAGAAAGAAAGAAAGAAAGAAAGAAAGAAAAAAGAAGGACAGTGGAATAAGAAAGAAAATATGAAGATTTAGCTCAAATCTAGTCACAAGTAGCTTTCTCAAATTTCAATATAAGTACATCTTAAGATGTCAATTAATTCAAGTATTTTACAAATCATAGTAAGTTATAGTATTCTAAGATTTTCATTTTGAGATCCCATAAATAAGCCTTGATATCTAACCAAGAGACTTTTACCCCAGACTGTCATAATGTTCTACAAAATTCATTTTCACAAATATGACCACAGAAGTTTAATTTAGACACCACAATTGGATCTTTTCAGACTTACTAAACTTAAGATTTGACCCATTCATAATCAACTGGTTATCGATAATTGTATAGAACCAGCAAAGGTAGGAGACCCTGTTTTGGGATGCTCACCTCCAATCTTACCTTATTAGCTCATGATCTTTTACAGTATAGTTCCATCTAACATCTTTATATGCATTGAGCATCTCTGAAAAGTTTAAGACGTTTCAGGTAATTGTCTAAAATATGTATTCTAACAAGGACATAATTTGAGAGTCTAATATTCAATTTTGGATGACAGGAAAGTGCTGACAGAGGGAGTGATATCTCTGGCTTTGAATTGCTGTGTAAAGCCAGTACCCTCAGCTATGGCACTATGCCATAAATGAACCATTTTCATTTAATCCAATGAGCTCTACTGAGTCTGGCACATCCAATGAATAACAACCAGAAAAATGATGCTGATGGAAAGGATTACAGTCATCAATGAAAAAGACAAAATATCTATAATAGAGTTGTATGTATGATGATTTTTCTGTAGGGAGCATTTTCTAGATCATTGCATTACTTAGACTTCCATGGGTTTATACTTAAGTGGGAAATAATTATTTGTGGAGAACCTTTGAAGTCCAAAGTTCTTATAGAAGAATTTTGAGGGATAAATTGAAATTATTTCCTACTTGTTACTATGGAAATGAATTGATTGTAAAAGAATTGGGTTCTTCAAATTTATTTTCATAAATTTGATTATGTGTACTCATGTCTCTGTAGGGGTATTTACATGTGAGTGTAGGTGCCCGTGAAAGTTGGCGGTGTTTAATCCCTCCAGAGCTAGAGTTGTAGATACTTGCAATCCACCTATTGTGAATGTTGGGAACTGAAGTGGGGTTCCCTTTTAGAACAGTAGACCCTCTTAACCATTGAGCTACCCGTCCAGCCTCCATGAGTGCACTATCAAATAAAGTAGCTGAGGAAGCATGCTATACTGAGAAGAATCCCTCTAAGGTATTTTTCATACTAGTTCTGTGCTCACTTTGCACCAAATTTTGTTTGACTGAAGTATGTGGTTCAGGATAAAATAAAAATTTTATGTAAAATCAGAGGAAAAAAAAAGCCAACTTATTTATTTCTCTACTGGGTGATTCCACCAGATTCTCCATTGGAAATAACATGGAGGAGTCTGTAAAGTAAACCTGTTAGGCATTTTAGCTTTTGGAAAGCTTGAGTAATAATAACAAAATAATAACAATATACATTGTAAAGATGTGGTTGTAATAATGTACACAGAAAAAATGTGTCTCTGAACATAAATTGTACTTAGGGGGAAAGTAAGAATCCTGTGAAAATAAATTACTAAAACTACAGTTGGCAGACTGCAAATACAAGTATAGAAATATTCTTTCATGGGGGCACGTATTTTTTTTTAAATTAAAGAAAGATATAACCTTAAAGAGAATGAGGTAAACTGGAAAGGCAGGCAGCATTTGGAGACTTTAGCCTTGTATATATGTTATTTCCCCAGGCTAAAGATACA